>NC_092814.1:203855300-204214050 GCF_023375885.2 Dermacentor andersoni
TCTTCGAATATGGAACCTCTTTATGTATACTACATACATGTAATTTTCTGTATTTTTACCAATAAATAAATCATGAAATGATGAAATTATGAAATTTGAATTGGTTGCGAGGCACATCTGCAAAAGATGTGCGAGTAGACACGTGTACATGAAGATCTCCTTGATCAGTTTGCTTATATTATTTGCGCCATGGGAATGGTTTCAGCAAGAGACGTCATAAAGCCGAATTCGCTAGATTACCTTTGATTTCTTCACTGTGACGCACAGTCGGTTAGGCACAAACATGACCAGTTGATCGCGCTTATCGGTGAGTTCTCGTTTCAATTTCACAATGTAATGATTACGGAAACATCGCATAGATCAGACGAGGAAGTGTTTCGAATGCCTGGTTTCCAATCCTTCTATTTGAATCGTTCTGATAGGTGTGGCGGGGGTGTATTACAGCTTGTATCTGAGCAAATTTCATGTAGCATGCTTCCAGCTTAGTCTGCATTGACAACAGATTACGAAATGTTCAGTCTAGAATCACACAAGTGTGTTTTCATTGTTGTGTATCGTCCTCCTAGCGGCGACGTTGAGAGTTTTTCGCGTTTCTTGAAAGATTGTTGTGCTTCGTCAGCACAAATCACTTGCAACTTGTCATTGGCGGGGATTTCAATATTAGCCTTTTAGTAAATACACCGAAGTCGGGAAGATTGCAGATTATTCTTGATTCTTTCTGCTGCGGAAACGTAATTGCAGCACCCACGAATTTGTACCAACTCCGAAAGCTTGCTTGATTTGTTTATCACAAATAGCTCGGACGGCTATGTACAGTCTGGTGTAACTTAAAGGAAACATAGGAGATCACTCGTCCGTGTACATGATATATAAGGTGAGTCGCGCATTTGGGAAGTCTCATCGTTCTGAGCCATTTCAGATTCAAGCACTTAATCAGAAAACTCTAGAAAACTTTCGCACGGGAACCAAAAAAATAAATTTCGGCTCTGTACTTGACTGCACAGACGCAGATGAAGCGAGTAATATATTTATGCATACAGTTTTAAACGTTTATGAAGGTTGTTTCCCGTACAAAAAATAATAAAAGATCGAAAAAAATTAGGAAACCATGGCTTACTGCTGAATGCCTCAGAAGGATCCGCAAAAAAAAAAATCTTTGTATGCGAAGTCTCTGAGGACTCGGGATCCCGCTGACTTCACTTCATTTAGAAAAAGCAGAAACTGTTTAAATAAATTTATGAGAAATGCCAAGAACAGACATTTCAAAAACGTTTTTAATAGAGCGGGAACAAGCAGCCATGTCGTTTGGCGTGAAGTAAATAAACTTCTATACTGGAATCTCATAATGAGCCGGAATTAGAGCTGACAATTGATAATAAAGCAATTACTGGTGAAGAAGTAACTGATAAATGTAACAACCATTTTACGTCTGTAATCTTAAGGACGGATGATATAAATGCAACTTCCTTTCTGAGATCGAGGGCACACGGCAGAATTTCTGCAGACACCCTTCACATGGCCAATCTTCTGACAATTGAAGCATTGCATTGGTCTTGGAATAAATGGTCGAACCTGGTGGCGAAAGTGGCCGACCTTCACGTAGGGTGGAAGGCAGTCGCCTTTGAACGTTAGTCTCACACAACGTGTGTTGCCGAGGCGACAAACATGCACAATGACGTTGCGTTCACTTGCTGGCTTTATAAGAACTGGGAGGTCTGCATTAGGAATTTCATTGTCAATGTCATAGATGACTCCTGTTATTGTGGCACCATTCGTTGGCATGATGGATCGGACCTTGATGTTTCCCAGCTGCGTTACATGTTGTAGTATGGTCAGCGCGCTCGGGTTCATCACATCGATTGCCAGGATGTTTCGCCTAGTGTTTATCCTGACATCCTTGATCTCGTTTGGCACAGTGTTTTCGAGATACACGGAGAGTGCTTGCCTGTTGAGGACGCGCAGGTTGTCAGTAGCGTTCTGGGGCACAAACAGGATGGAGTGAGGCCATCGTTGAGGCGCTGTTTTCACAGTGTTCGAGCCGAACCCCACTCAGAAGACAACTGCAGCGCAATCAAGTTGAAGTGTCCTAACTGTCGGGGTGATCACTGCGCCTCTTCCAAAGACTGTCCCCAGATCAAGAAAGAGATCACCATTCTTAAACAAATGGTGAGAGACAACTCTACCCACAAAGAGGCTGCTGTGAAAGTACGGCGAAGACGACGTCACCGTCGAAGGTCTTCACGACGGAAAACATCAAGTTTTCCGGAACAGTCAAACCGTCAAGCAGCATCACCAGCGGAAGTTTCCAGCCCTCCGAACACCGATGTTGGAAGGGAGAAAACTGCCAGATCTCTCTCCACAAAGGAATGGCCGCCACTTCCACGTACACGACCACCAGAAGAGCCGCAGAAGAAGCCGCCCCCAGTACAGCAAGGTGCTGTATCCGAGGAGTCACGGAAAACAGATGAGCAAGTGATAGCACTCATTAGGCCTTTAATGAATGCCATTCGCGTGTTGCTAAGCAACATGCACACACCGTCTGCCAGAAGTGCGCTTCAAGTACTGGACGCTCTGAGTCCGGTGCTTGCAACCCTTGAGTAGATCATGGCTCCACAGCCACGGTCTTTTAGGGAAGAGGTCCGACAAGCAGCTATTTTTCAGTGGAATGCGCGCGGACTCAGAGCGCGCCTTTCGGATTTCCGTCGCTTCGTGTACGCCAATATGTTTCCCATTATCGTCATTTGCGAGCCGAACTTATCGAACACAATCAGGCTTTCTGGATATGAATTATTTATGTCGTCAACTGTTTATGAAAACAGTAAGGTTTTGGTGTGTATTCGCCGTGACCTCACCTACACTCATCAGCCTGTACCACCTAATGACAATAATCAATATATATGCCTAAACGTAAGGAAAAAGAATTTGGCCTTTACTTTTGTCGGCGCCTACCTATCTCCGTCAAGTCGATTTGATTACAAAAGACTGCAAGACATCCTTTCCTCAACCTCCAATCCCTGGGTCATCACTGGAGATTTCAACGCCCATCATACACTCTGGGGAAGTCCGATGATCAACGCAAGAGGCAGAGCTCTGGTATCTTTCGCCTCCAGTAATGACCTTTGGCTGCTGAATGATGGCAGTCCTACCTTCTTACGTGGCTCCACCTACAGCAGCTGTCTTGACTTGGCTTTCGTCTCAAGAAGCCTTGTTAGACGTGCAGGGTGGTTTGCGGACATAGAGACGCGCGGAAGCGACCATATCCCCACGTACATCAAGATCAGAGGATTGTCCCCTTCCAAAATACGGGATACGATCCAAAGAGTGGACTGGCCTAAATTTCAGTCTATTATGGAAGACCACTGCGACGCCAATCCATCTTTCGACTTGGAAGAGGCAATCAAGAGCGCGGTGCAAGACACTATGCGCACTCTCACATGCTTTTCGAAACTGAACGAATTTGATGTGGAACTAGAACGACTTCGAGCAATCCGACGACGTGCTGAACGAAGATACCGACGTACGAAAACAATGGACGATTTACGGACCGCCAGGCGCACACAAAAGAAGATACAGCGCCGGTTAGACAAGCTCGAATCGCAACGTTGGACTGCCTTCTGTGAGTCGCTAGATCCGCGCAAGCCTTTATCGCAACTATGGAGAACGGTGCGCGGTCTCCGGACACTCCCCGTACAGCGATTCCCATTCAAGGCGCTTGCCCTCTCTCAAAAGAGATCGGAGATTGACGTGGCAGAGGATTTCTGCGCCAGATTATCCGGCCAACTCACAGCTACCAACATTCCATCGCCTTCGAGCAGCTGTCCGCCACCACGTGATCACCGGTTGGATCTACCATTCTCGATCCACGAACTTAAGGCAGCATTAGCTTTGTGTAGCCGCACATCAGCGCCAGGGCCTGACGGAATTTCCTACCGAGCTCTGTGTCACCTGGGGGAGCGAGCGAGAGGAGTTCTTCTTGAGGTGTACAATGAATCTTGGAGAAATGGCACGCTACCAACAACCTGGAAGACAAGTCGCCTTGTTCCACTGCTGAAGCCTGGCAAGTCGCCGTTGGAGCTCTCATCATATCGCCCGATCGCTTTGGCGAGCTGTGTGGGCAAAGTGATGGAGAGGATGGTCCTAGGACGCCTGGAGTGGTACTTGGAGTACCACAACACCTACCCAGATGCCATGGCGGGCTTCCGACGTGGTCGATCATCGATCGATAACGTCGTCGACCTGGTCACCTACATTCAACATGAGAAATGCCGTAAGCGTCTCTGCGCTTCCTTATTCCTCGACGTTAAAGGGGCGTATGACAACGTTACGCATGAAGCCATCCTCTCTGCTCTCGCAGAGGTAGGAGTGGGTGGTCGGATGTTTAAATGGATACGGAGTTATTTATCCATGCGATCCTTTTTTGTAAACACCGAAGAAGGCCATACTTGTCTACATTATAGCTCCCGCGGCGTCCCCCAGGGCGGTGTACTTAGCCCTGTGTTATTTAATCTAACACTAATTGCTCTCCTTGAGCACGTGCCAACTGCAGTCAGGCTATCAATGTACGCGGATGACATCTGCATATGGACGTCTGCAGTAACACGCCTACAGTTGCGAGCGAGAATTCAGAGAGCCGCCACACAAACTGTTCTCTACCTTCGTAATCGAGGCCTGGAAATTTCCTCAGAGAAATGCGCACTAGTGCCATTTACGCACAAACCCATGGCCAACTACAATGTAACGATAAATGGCCAAATAATACGACGGGTCCGATCGTACAAGTTCCTAGGTGTCATAATCGACAGGGACTTGTCATGGAGCCCACACGTGTCATACGTGAAAAAACGGTTGACAGGCATCTGTCACCTCTTCAAGTTTTTCGCTGGCAAGACCTGGGGAATGTCGCCAAGTGCGATGTTGCAACTGTACAGGGTGCTTTTCCTAGGATTTCTGCGATACAGCTTGCCAGCAATAAACAACACAGGTAAAACAAATCTACGCACAATACAAAGTCTTCAGGGTCAAGTGCTCCGGATTTGTCTAGGCCTGCCTCAGAGTGCTTCAACAGTGGCTACGATAGCCATCGCTGGAGATCACCTTGTCAGGACCCACATTGAAATTGAAGTACTCAGGACCCATATAAGGCATCTGACCAGGACTCCTCGTCACCACTTGGCCTCCCTAACAGCGGACAGACCACACACATCTTTCAGCCGGACGATAACCGCACATGATGAATCCTTGCCAGCTTGTTTCACCCCGGCTGCGAGACCTTCGATTCCTCCATGGTGCCTCGCTCAGCCAAAAATCAACCTCACGATACCTGGTATCTCGAAAAAAGCTGATCTATCATCGCCAGCCCTTAGACAGCTCACGCTACTACATTTGTACGAGAATTACCGTGATTCTACGCATATTTACACTGATGGATCTGTCCTTCCAAGTAGCTCCGCGGCGGCAATCGTCATACCAGCGAAAGCTACAACAATCAAATTTAAGACGACCAACGCGACAACATCAACGGCAGCAGAGCTCGCAGCACTCTTTACTGCCCTTCATCACATTGGTGATGAACCACCACATAAATGGACAATATTCTGCGATTCGAAGGCGGCACTGCAGTCTCTACTGTCACCTTTACGACGCGGACCACACGAACAACTAATATTCCATATTACAGAGACGTTGCAACATATAAGTGAAGCAGGCCATGAGATAACCTTTCAGTGGCTTCCAAGTCACTGCGGGATTATCGGCAATGAACGGGCGGATCACGCTGCCCGCTCAGCCCATACTGAGGAGCGCCACGTCCCAATTCCTCATTCTAGAACTGACGCAGCACGGAAGCTCCGCCTACTTGCTCGGCAGTGCACCGCGTCGCAATGGAATGAGCCACATTTAAGAAACACGCGACTGTACTCACTTGATCCAACACTAAGTCTTCGAGCGCCATCACAGCTTCGCCGCAGAGACGCCACGCTTCTATATCGACTTTGGTTGGGCGTTGCCTTTACTAAAGCCTATGCATTCCGCATAGGGATGACCGACAGCCCAACCTGTGACCACTGCGGCCATGAGGAATCAATTGGCCATATATTGTGTGCCTGCCCGCAGTACAGTACACAGAGGGCACGCCTTCGCCACGAACTTGACCAACTGGACGACCAAGCGTTATCCGAAAAACGAATTCTACAACATCGAAAAGACCTACCGTCACAGAAGAAGGCCGTGCAAGCGCTATTGCGCTTTTTGCGATCTACCGGCCTGTGTGAACGACTTTAACTGGAACGCCTTTTGTGTGTGTGTGCCTCCATGTGTGCGTGTTTTTTTTTTTTTTTTTCCTTTTTTTTGCGTTTTCCTCTCTGTCATCTTTCTAACCCCTATCCCCCATCCCCAGTGTAGGGTAGCAAACCGGAGACTCATATCTGGTTAACCTCCCTGCCTTTCCTTTTTATTCTCTCTCTCTCTCTCCTTTCTGAGAAGTCCCAATACTTACACAGCCTTTTTTGAACCTGCAACACCAGAATTATACTCGACCTTTATGCCCTTAAAGAAACAGCACATCGCGCGATATAAATGGATTTCAAATTAAACCCATTAAATTTGCGCTTGACCTTTTGTTACATGTGCTTACTCACACTTTTAACCTTTGCTTATTAAACTGCGTCTTCCATGACGAAATGCAGCATGTGAATGTGATTGTTATTTTAAGTCCGGAAACAAAACCTAGTTAATAAATTATAGGCCAATACCTATACTTCCTGTAATTTCGAGGGGTCTCGAAAAGATAATTTGCAGGAGAATTACGTCATTTTGTGATAAACATAGCGTGCTATCAGATATGCAGTTTAGTTTCCGGTATCGAATGTCTAGAGAGCTTGCCTTGCTAGCGCAAAAATAATTACTTTTAAATAACTTTGAGAATAAAATGTTAGCTGTAGGCGTATTCGTTGACTTTTCCAAGGCTTTCGATTCGATTAATTATAAAACCCTATTTACAAAACGAAACCATTTTGGCTTTCGCGGCATTCCCCTTAGACTTTTGAGATCATATCTTGAGCGCAGAAAGCAGGTGTTGCTATTGGATCAAAACTTTCATCAGCAAGGGAATTAACAAAAGGCGTTCCACAAGAAAGTGTACTTGGACCTATTTTATTTAATATTTATATTAATGACATAACCAATATTAGCGAACATGCACAGTTCATAGTCAATGAGGCTGATACTAACCTTTTTTTTTTCTCAGGTCACTTGACATTGCGCATCTTACAAATATGGCAATCAAGACTTTAAACCGGTTACAAAAGTGGAGTAACCTAAAATCATTAGCAATTAACGTGAATAAAATTAAGGCTGTATCGTTTACGCCACCAGAAAAACAGTAAACGGCAATACTGTTCTTTATCTTGGCACAGAAAGGATAGAATTAGTTGATAATGTAAAAAACGTTCGGAGTAATTTTTAACAAACACTTAATTTGGGATGCACACGTTGAGCGTATTGTGTCCACTTTGGCGAAAACATGTGGAATAATCTGCCGATTACGACACATGCTGCCCTCTAAGGGAAAACTGATGTTATATAACAGTATCTTCCTTTCACATGTTAGCTATTGTAGTGTAGTGCGGGGTACGACATCGCAAGCAAACATTCGACGCTTAGAAATATTGCGAAGGAAAACTGTCCGACATATCTTTATCGCACCATTCGATGCAAATACACTCGAGATATTTCGCGCTCTTAATATGCTTCCTATTGAATATTTTTATGAATAGAACATAGTCCTAAAAATTTCGGTGTAACAACAAGGCTTTCATAAATTTGTGCAACTTAGTCAAGTCAAAGGAAGCGTTATATGAATTCAGAAAACAGAGCCAGTGGTGTTACCTTTCACAAAAACTAATTACGGTTTCAGGCGATTGCAGTACCAGGTGCCGAGAATATTAAACGTGATATATGCTTCCTATACCGAAAATGGAGCTGGGCAGGTCATGCAATGCGCCGACTAGATAAACGTTGGACCATTAGGGTTACAGAATGGGTACCAAGAGAAGGGAAACGCAGTCGATGACGGCAGAAGACTAGGTGGAGCAATGAAATTAGGAATATTGCGGGCGCTAGTTGGAATCAGTTGGCGCAGGACAGGGGTAATTGGAGATCGCAGGGAGAGGCCTTCGTCCTGCAGTGGACATAAAACAGAATGATGATCATGATGATAAACACATTCTATTTGTGAATATTCCGCATTTTTTGGTTGTCGAAGAAAGGGGACAGGAAACTCGTCAAGCTGCGGTTGTGAAGCTTTTTGTTCCTGCCCTTGCATTTCCTTTTGCTGTAAAAAGGAAGGAAAATGCGAAATAAAATTCAAAGCTGCAAGACAGTTAAATAAAACCACTTTGAGCCCCAATTATTGACTGAATGTGTCTTCGATACTACATATACGCTGGGATCAGATAGTATTGATGCTAGGCAGTGTTTCCACAATAGCAGGCTTTAGCAAGTTTTTATCATTGTGTGGCTGTTTGCTAGTCTTTCTCTGGCTGGCGCCCGCCAAACATAGCACCGTACAGGTTTAAATACTCGGGACTAGGACGTCATATTGAGGTTGACGTGGTCGCTGAAGTTCGCAACCAGATGTTCTTGGGTGCCGCAGGCACTTTGGGCTCAAGAAAACTCTTAGCTTAGGCAAGGCGCCGAATAGAATCATGCACAGAAAGCATTATTTTATATTATGCCACCGGAAGCTCATCGTCAGAGGCCATAATCGGCTTTTCAGGGTTTTCACTCATCATGCCCTCCACGTGCTGCAGAAATAGCGAGCGCCGAGTAGCGACCGCCGAGTTTTCAAGAGAGGACACGCAAACAAGCCAGATGAAGACTATTGTGGTGGGACAAGATAATCCCCAAAGGGTGTAAATATATTTTAGAATTCACTCTTAGACAAAAAGTACACCCTTTGGGGTGTATATCTGCCAGACAACAATAATCGTCACCTACCTTGCCTGCGTTTCCTTTCTTGAAAACGCTGCGCTCGTTACTTTCCTGTCGAGAAGGCTCTGTCATGCTGATAACACGCATGCCGTTCGTGACTTGGAAGTACCTGGAAATGCGGGCAAGGAAATGCGGGCAAGACAGATGACGAATATTGCTCTGTCGCAAATATACACTCCAAAGGGTGCAACTGTTTTTAGAGTCTAAACTGCAAACAACAGAGAGTTTAAGAATTGGGGCCCCAGGTGCTCTGAGGCCCCAAGAAGATACCGGGCGACAACTAAGCATGCGCAGAACGCAAGGCGGCCTTGGGTCTTTGCGTTAGGTTAAACCCAAAGACGCTAAACTCGGAATATAACGTGGGTTCACAAGCCACCTTGGCTGGCTCGCGCGGGCTACGAGCAGTCACGTGATAGTCATGAGAGACATACGAGCCGCAGCCATCCAGAGCTCGGATTGCATAGTCAAGTTATGGCGCCAAGCATGACTGGCCACAAAGCTTCGAATGGGTGGTCGCATTTCAATCCAACCTAAATCGGCACGCAACAGTTGGTTGCAGAGCAGACTTGCCATGTTCCGGGTGATTTTCCATATTTAGAGGCAAGAGACGCGCCGCCCAACGCAAGGAGACGATAGCTGAGGTCGGGTTGGCGTCCTGCGACCTAAAAAATTAATTATTTTGTTGTTTTTTCGCTTTCAAGCGTCTTGTGTTTTCACCAATGCGGCGTCCCTAGTGCGCAACCCATCGCTGCTCTTGTCCCAGTTGTAAATCTCTGATGCTCCCCCGAACCCAAGAGCAACCAACGCAACGCGGCTTGAGGCCCAAAAGTCTTGGGGCGCTAAGTCTCAAGCTCTCTAATCACGCTGCGAGAGCTGGCCTCCCGCTCCCTTGTCAGTGATTGGCACTGGATCAACAAACGGGTCAATTTTGTGAATCCAGCCTAACTCACAAGCAGTAGTAAAATCACCGTTTTTCTTAGGGGAACTAGCTCAAGCACGTGACTTGGAACTCACAATCGACACACCATCGTTACATGTTAAGTTTCCGTGTGTGTTTACGCTGTCAGCTAAAGGTAGTGAGGCGAGGTGTTTCAAGTGTGTGGACGACGTTTGAAAGCTGCTTGAAGCAGCGAACACGTCGCTGACCTTCTGCCCAGCTGGTTGATGTCGGAGAAAACCGAGATCTTCCGCGTTTATTGACTGAGAGAACCGAAGAGTCTTCGGAGACGTCGCATAAGATTGCGAGTCTTCAATTTCTGGCCGGTCGTCTGTTGCGGTCCAGCCTTGGTGTGTCGTCTCGGGCCGGGTTCCTGGGCACGTGCCTCTCGCGGCAGTAAGGCGCCGCATTATTGGTCTCCAAAGTCTGGACGCCTCGGCCGGGAGCCCGGTCCGCGAAGTAGCCCATCTCCCCGCGGTCGCCCCTGCGTGTGCAGCGGTCCGCCAGCAGAGCGTCCAGGCCCCCGGCGCAGGGTTCCGATACGAAGCGGCATCGCTGGCTGCGTAGGGACTCCAGAAAGAAGTCCTTGGACAGCTTGTGGTCGCAGTACAGCTCTGCAATAAATGAGGTCGATACAGAAGTAGTTGCTTTTCATTTAGGTGCAAAGATATGTCATCTTTCGCAGAATATCAGAGACCAAATCGCTTTTGGCCTGAACGGAAATAAACCCATGTGGTGGTGCTGCGGTCGCTGGCACTCGGTTGGGCTATTAGTCTATGGCTGTCTAAGCACCTATTAATTTCTACTAGAAAAAAAATAATTAATAACAATAATACGCCACAGGCGGTAACACCGCCGCAATGTTGCCGCAAGCGTTTCCACCTGAGAACATGTATAGGGTCTTTTTTTTTTCTGCACCAAATTTTTTAATATTGCCTGTGGCATATAACACAATTCTAGCACTTGCTCTAAATTACTCGATGAGGCGGCCATTACTTCTACGAGAAATCAAAATCATTAATTACAATTAACATTATTATGTTAATTAAATGTTGAATTAAACATTTTACGGCACATATTAATCTACGAATTGTAGCTAGTGAGTTCGCAAGTGATATTAGCTTGGAATGAATTCCCAGGACTGCACCAGTTTCGAGATATTAATGTTGACTGTGTGCGACGAAATGCATTGGCGTTCCAGTTACTTTTGTAAAGACAACCCTGTTTTATGCATTGAAGCACGACGATGGCGTGATGATGATAACATGTCCAGAGTAGCATGACAAAAATGAAATCACGACGATGCAGCGACCAGGACGGCATCATGATCACGAGCACATGCGTAGTCTCCCAAGCTACTAGACAACTTGGGCTATTGCATAGGCGCCGACTACGGGGAGGCTCCGGGGCCCGAACTCCCTCCGAAGTTATCCAGGGGAAGGCAGGAGGCAGCGCCCCCCATCCCCCCCCCCCCCCCCCCGGCGATGCAGACGCCTACCCTCCCCCTTTCCCCCTTTAGGTTTTCATTACGAAAATGTTCTGTTACCCACATCATTTGAGGTTTCTTTTGAATCTAATTGCGGCTAAAAGCTCACTGCATCATTCGCGCGGAGATGCACGGCTGGTAATTCATGTTCTCGCTTTATTTCCCCAAATCCTGGCAATAGGAGGACAAGCGCATTAAAGCACCAGCGGTGGCTACCTCATCCGTGTTTTTTCGGTTCATTTCTGTTTTTAGTTTCCACTGTGAACAAACACCATGCACAGACAATGTATGTAAACGTACAAGGTGTCCCAGCTAACTTTAGCTAGAGTTGAAAAATATGCCAATGCCACGTCGCTGGACAGAACCAAGCTAATTTTGTTTGCCTTCGCTTGGAGATACTCAAATAATTTTTTCATTCCGCCTAATTAGATCATTAGTCTTTATTAATTAACAAATTTCTCAAATATTATAGTTAGATGAAAAGTGTCAATCAGGAAATTGTAGAGCGACATGAAAAACTCCTGATACAGCTTTCTGTTGCTCAATACGTGCTGCATAAAAGTGTTTTTCCGGGCGTGAAAGATGACCGGGAATAGACGCAAAGTGCCTCGAGCGACCAGTCGCGCGGCAATTTGCCTGTATTCGCGGGCTTCTTCCAGGCTAAAAAAAAAAAAAAAAACACGTTTTTACGTAGCACATATTGAGCAACAGGAACCTGTATCGGATGTTTTTAATGTTATATAATTTTCTCCTTGAAACTTTTTATCTAATAGAATATCTGAGCAATGGATTTATTTTTATTTATATATACAGCACCCTTATTGGGGGCTGTTGCCGAAGTGCGTGTGAAAAGCAGAACAATGAGAAATAATAGAGGCAGTATGAACAATACAGAACAAATGAAAATACTATCTATTCAATAGTCGCTCAAGATAAGTTTAAAGGAAGAGAACGAGTTGGGGGGGGGGGGGGGACCAGGCAAGGAATCCCCCATATTCAATTACACAGGGAAAGGAAATTTTAAAAATGTCCGTACGGGCAAAATAAGGCGCGATGTTTAGGTGACGCTGACTTCTAGTATTAGACAGTTTAGTAGGATTTAGCAAATTATATGAAGAAATCCGGCAAGAGGAGTTAATAATGCAATGCAGAAACTTTAGTGTATCCGTGTGTTGGCGATCTAGAGCAGTTGCAAGCCAACCAATAGAGGGTTAATTAATTAAGACTAAGTAGGCAATTAGGTGGAATGCAATAAATAACCTGAGTATCTCCAAGTGACGACAAACAACATTACTTCGGTTCTACGTGGCATTTCCATATATTTAAATCTTGCTGCATGATAGTTGGGACACCCTGCGTACACAGGACAAATTTTATTATATTTTTAATGAGAAGGAGGAAGCCAACTAACAATTATTTCTAATAGTATGGATAGCCTATGCCTAGAGAATGAATATGCTGCTGTATATTCAGCTCACTACAAATTGCTTTGCGTGCTCTCTTGACTTTGAAAAAAAAAAAAAAACCTGCAGACTTCAGTGACACCTCCGGCAGAGTCTTTCAACGACGTGTGAAATGCACGTGAATAATATGTGTCTCAGTATTGCTTCTCTTCTCAGTAGGCACTGCTAAGAACTCATGAAAAAAAAAAACACTTCTAATAATTTCCAACGTTTATAAGGAATCGATACATCGCCACTTGCATACAGAGGTCATAAATATGTATATTTCATTCATTAATCGAAATCAGGCCAAGACGGATTCACTCAAAATCATGATCAATTGCAGTTATGCTCAGCAGCGCTGATACTCGGACTCACAGTAAGATAATAATAATAATAATAATAATAATAATAATAATAATAATAATAATAATAATAATAATAATAATAATAATAACCCGCCGTGGTTGCTCAGTGGCTATGGTGTTGGGCTGCTGAGCACGAGGTCGCAGGATCAAATCCCGGCCACGGCGACCGCATTTCGATGGGGGCGAAATGCGAAAACACCCGTGTACTTAGATTTAGGTGCATGTTAAAGAAGCCCAGGTGGTCGAAAGTTCTGGAGTCCTCCACTACGGCGTGCCTCATAATGAGAAAGTGGTTTTGGCACGTAAAACTCCATAATTTAAATAATAATAATAATAATAATAATAATAATAATAATAATAATAATAATAATAATAATAATAATAATAATAATAATAATCACCATCCAAGCACTCCGTACAGATGGTTAATCAACGAACCTGACACGCCCGCCCCGGTGTTTATCACTGGGGCCGACTATCCGAGTCTTCCGTCCATCTGTCGCCTGTGCGCCGAAAACGCCTCCGGTGCAACCCAATGCGCATGCGCGGAAAAAATAAAGAAGGCACTCGATTGGTTGCGCCAGCAGTGACGTCGTTGCTCTCTGTCGCAGCCGAACGGGCACGCAGCAGTTTCTCTCCGGTTCCGAAATGGGCAGGTCACGCGTCATACGTACTCCTGAGGAGCAGGCAGATTTCGATCAGCAACGCCGCGAGCAGAGCCGGGAACGAGCTAGCCTACGCCGTGCCGATGCTGCAGCCCGAGCGCAAGCAGCAACTTCGTACCGAGGATCCGGTAGCCTGCAAGGCGTCGTTTAATTAACCGTCGGGATTAAACCAGTGATAAAGAACGGGGCCGCACGTTCCAGCTTTGCTGGTTAAACATCTGTACGGAGTGCTTGGGTGGTGATTTTGCATTAGAATAATGGCTGTAATGCTGAGTACCTAAGATAGAGAAATGCGGGTAATGGTAATTTCGACAGCACGCCGCCACTGTTCTTTTTTTTTTTGCTGTTTCTTTTTCTCTTTGCTGCTCCTCGTATCCACGCCGCTCCTCTGGCGTCATAACTACACGTTGTCTGGTCTACCCATAGCGGTGCTGCAATAACAATGAAAGTTGCTAGGCTGCTTCTTTTATGTACGAAAGGCCAGCGACGTCCACCCCCCCCCCCCCCCTCCCCGTCGCAAGCTGCCGTCACCGCGGCAGTTTGCGCAACAGTAATCTTTAGCGGGAAACGTATGCGGGGAGCGCTACGTTTTTCTCATTCTTATCACGAACACTTTATCATCAATTATATGTGTAGGATGCTTGTTTTGTGCTTGTTGTTTATTGAAACGAATGTTCTGTATATTGTATACGTGATTCCAAAGAACTTATACACTTTTTGTTACAATTTTCTGAGTTCTTGAAGCTTGCCTCTCTTCCGCCTCAGGTCGGGCGGTATTGCATTACCTCCGGAATCGGCCCACATTTTTGCCCACGGACGCGGACACGAAGAAGTTGCAGCTTCGCCCGAAAAGCGTAGCATCGAGTGCGATAGCACATTAGCAGATACAGCCATACCAAGAAAGACAGTACTTTTATCGGCCTTATCAACCTATAAACATTCGCTTACTAACTAAATTAACAAGCACGGCGTCAGCGTGCACAGCAAGCATGAACACATCATACTGGATGACCACGTACGCTCGCTGTCCAAACGCTGAAGTGAGAAAGTGAGGGAACCGATCTTCGTGCTGTCTGTCGCGTGAACGCAAAGTGAGCGCCGAGAACACACAGCATGCACAAAGCTACGAGCTGCCGGTGCACCTACACTGCGAGCACCACCACGAGCACCAGGCTCGCAGCGTTAAATAAAGGAAATGTGCACAAGATAGATGACGATTATTGTTGTGTAGCAAAATACGACCCAAAGGGTGTAATTTTGTTTAATAGTGTAGTGGCGAAAACTGGTAGACAATTTGAGTCACTGGGTTGGTGTAAGAGGATAGATAGATAGATAGATAGATAGATAGATAGATAGATAGATAGATAGATAGATAGATAGATAGATAGATAGATAGATAGATTCGAAATGACCTAAGGACGCAAGGAATGCTAACCGAATTAAAAATCAACTAGGGGTGACTCTGTGCATGAGTGCTTACTGATTAAAGCTTGTTTTGCCGTTATTTTTACCCAGGTTTATGTTCCTGTGTTTCTGCTGGTGTTAAATTATGTACGCGCCTGTGATTGTGAGCGCCTACTAATGAGAGCGTCTGTTCGAACATGTGCCTGTTGTTGTGTAGTGCACTTCGCTTGGTTTTTGTGTTGAAATGTTGTTTCGTATATTTGTTAATTTGTGCAAAAGGGTTTTTTCCGAAAGAAAGTTCCTTTGTGGAGTGTAGAATGTAGTGAGTGACGAAAAAGAAGTAAAGAGCCGAAGCGGCAGCGTGCGGACATGTGATGTGAAAAAAGGAAGGACAAGAACGCTACGTGCGTACCATCGCGGTTGGGCCACGTGTGCACTATAGGTGGTCCAATAAGGGACGCGAAGACGGCGAAGTAGGGAAACGGGTGCTATCGTGATTGGACCATGTCTGCGCGTGAATGAAATGGTCCATTCAGGGATGGTGTCGTGGTGCTTCGACGGCGCGTTGAGCTACCATTGGGCCACGCATGCGGAAAGTGTGCTCTTGAAGAAGTGGTGGCGACAGAAGAGGCAGGAGAAAACGTAGGCTGGAGAAGGAGGCGGCGTCCACCAGCCATAGAGATTAGATGCGGCGGACATCCCTTGAGTCTCAGCGGGCCGAAGACAGTGACTAAGGCAGCCAGCCGGGCACCGCTGATTACGAGCGGGGTCGGAAGCTACCTGACGTTCCGGTGCTACCAGGAACCCGCTTCCGAGATCGAGGGCGGCTGCGCAAGCGATGGCTGCTGAGAGCCACGGCCGGGCGTGTGCGGGTGCCTGACACAACAGCTAGGCGGCATTAACCCGCGGTCTCGGTACGCGTCGTCGCCTCTCCGATCTCCACCTCCCGCTACCGGCCGACACAACCTTGAGCCCACGCAAGCCACCGACAGCCAAAGCCAGCTCCAGCAGCACGATCGCCGCCGCACATGCTTACCCACCAGTCTACACGGACTGACCCCTCCTGAGGTCATCGGACTTTCTGTCTTAATTGAATCCTAGGCCGCGCGTCGCATTACATCGCGTACGAATTCGTATTTTTAGTATCGGCAGCGTTGGATAGTGCTACGCTGATGTGTATTGTTCCTTTTTTGTGTTCTTATTGTAAATACACTTCTTTGTGTTTCTTGGCATGAGTTGTCTGCCTCTCTCCTGTGTCATTTCCTCGACGCACACCACGTCGGCCAGCGTGACAAACGTCCGCTGACTTTTACACGCCGAATAGAGCGGCGCTCACTGCCACTATTCTGTCGATCAGATTTTGTATCCTCCTGGATTGAACTGGATTGCCATGGACCCTGGCTGAAGCCGGACTGGTACTTTGACGTACACCGGGCTTGTACACCGTGCTGTACACCGTACACAGCAGCGAGGGCTCTCATTTACATTTGCAAACTATCGACTTTTAGATATCCTTTCTTCCTAGAAAAATTTTCTTTCGCCAGTGCCCTCATTACACTACGCCAGTTTTTCCTGGTATGTGCTAAATATCCCTTCACTTCATCTGCTTAATCTTCTTAATGCAAGTCATGGCTGGTAATACTGCCACCAGCCGAGATGTTCGTGAATGACGTGTGTTTTCTTTCGCGCGGAGCGCACTAACTAGAAAGGAAAGCCAAGAGCAAGCACGCATTTTACCCACTAGCCTTATACTTTTTATAGCGTGCGGATGGTTCCTTCGAGCAAGGCGACCAATTTTCGTGCTTTTAGAAATCACTAGAGCGTCAAGATTATTGAGTGGGCTTTATGATTACCAGAGGTACTGGAAATAGGCAACCAGAAAATTTTACACCTTGAATAGAAACTTTAAACGAGGCATCCTGTTCTTTTTGTCTTCTTTTAGGAGACGACGTACGTGTTGTCTCAAAAGTTGTGCGGTTATCTATAGAGTACATGCACATAACACTCTCCATTACTCCCCACTGACCAAGCTTTGGACATCCGGGCTGCTTCTGGCCACCGTTTGGGTAGAAGTCCACGTGACCAAAGGGCTTCAGGACACCAAACTCGCCCTTGATAACTTTTCCTCCGGCGCTAGTGTGGATGGCGTCCACAAACTGGGCGTCACGGCGGGAGAGGAACACGTCGGTGTCTTCAAACAGCGGAGCAGCGGCATCCAGAGCTGCGAAGGCGTGACATGAAGCAAACTTATCCATTTAATAGCTCTTGGCGGCGGCGGGAATAATGCCTTATGTGCTACTATAGGACATGAATAGCTTGCTGAAAGATACGGAAGTGAACTCGGACTAATAAAAAAAAAAGTGGGAATACGATGAAAACTAGAGAGCAAGCGTGAATAGGCGCCGTGAGGGAGCAGTGACTAATTGACAGCGAAAAATACTTTCATTTCATTTATCTCCAAGCACCATATAGGTGTTGTTAATAGTTTTGGTAATCTAGCGTCTTAACTTGGTTATAATACACAGTAATCATTGTTGCTTGAGATGCGTCTTCATTTACATCGCCCTTGTGTGAGATATGACCATGATGTGCAAGAAAGAAACAACGAACGACTACGCGATAGGCAATATTATTTTAACTAAAGACGCGGCAGTAAAGAACGTGTGTAGCGCTGCTATTGAGACCACAAAGGGCTACGGAATCATTGCAATCGATGCTACAGCTTTATAATTCGCTGTTTAAGGACTTACCATAACTTCTGCCCCACCTGGTCTACAGCAATAAAAGAGAGAAAGCTAACACTCATGAAAACCATGGAAGTTTGTCTGGTGGGACGCCTAGTGTTCTACTCCATGTGAATGAGATGATAAATGAAATACACATATAGGACATGCTAAACTTAACACACACATAACACCAGTTTAATATGTAACTGCCTTTCAGAAACAAATTCAGAAAGAAAGGAGTCTCAAAGTTACAATCTTAGTTGCTTTTTTGTAAAGCCAAGTTAATTAGACGTTTTAAGATGGTTGAACTAATAAAATATCAAAAAGAAACTTTTTTAATGCATAGAAATGTGCCAAAAAGTGGGTGTCATGCCAACAGTGATAACTACAAATCGAAAGGCACAAAACATGAACGGTTTGGCAGATATTTAGCCGTATCACTGAGTTGTACAATGAATAACATATATTTCTATATCTCTAGGCCGAAGCAGGCCTGCTACAAAAAAAAAAAAAAAAAAAAAAACACACACACACACACACACAAACACACATTTCTTTCAGTTTTTTTTCTAGCAATTGCTGGTATTGTCATTCTTTACGGCATGTTTCGATCCAAACTGGTTGATTGTGCAGATTTGTGCATAAAGAAACAGTACACAAAGTATAAAAAGAAATAGTTGCAGTGTGCGTGTAACAAGAGAATGTCGAACATTAACTTTTGAGAAAAACAATGTTGAAGTTTCCAATCCAAACCAATGTTCAACTACGAAAACAATACCCGATATTTCTAAAGTTCACCAGGGTCATAGCTTGAGTCCTGCTTAGAAGCTACAAGCTGCAGCTCGCCTTTATATTTCATCTGTTGTGTGTGTCACCTGTAGACTGTGTGTTCAAAGGGGCTGGTTGGTTCATCTTTGGAATAAAAAAACAGAAACAGCGTCACACAGGCCGAGGGAGTAAAGAGCACAGGGCAGCGCTCTGGCCTGTGCTCTTCACTCGCTCGGCCTGTGTCGCGCTGTCTCAATTTTTTATACCTGTAGACTAATCCGCCAACTTACTTTAGTGTTGCTGGTTAACAAAGAACTTGCGCGGTTATCTTATTTTTGCCAAAACGTTACCGTGAGTAAAACAGTACCGGAAGTACTTAAAATTTGTCTTAGACACGCTAAATTAACAAGCCCGAGCTCCAATTGGCCAACAAACAAGCTGACGACTGGCAAAATGAAACGTGCGAAATTGTGCGCCAACTCGAACAGCAGACGTCCTGCAGACCACTAGTGAAAATTTCAACAAATTCAAAAAAATAATTATGCCCCTAAGGCATTCTCATAAGTGTCTCATATCTCCTAAACCCAAACTGAATACAATAATGCCGGAGCGTAGCAACATCTTGGGTGAATTCGGGCACTTTCTGGAATGTAATTTTTTCGATTTCGGTTTGAAATGCATGAAAAATGGTGGCAAAAATGGTTGTAACTTTTGAAACATATTTCTTCTGCTAAATAATCTCGATAGACTGGACCAAGTGCACATCCACAACAGTCGCTGCAGGGCGCCCCTGCTAACGTTAGCCAAGCTCTTAAAATTATGGGGTTTTACGTGCCAAAACCACTTTCTGACTATGAGGCACGCCGTAGTGGGGGACTACGCAAATTTTGACCACCTGGGGTTCTTTAACGTGCACCTAAATCTAAGTACACGGGTGTTTTCGTATTTCGCCCCCATTGCAATGCGGCCGCCGTGGCCGGGATTCGTTCTCGCGACCTCGGGCTCAGCAGCCCAACACCATAGCCACTGAGCAACCACGGCCAGTCAGCCAAGCTCTTAGTAATGAAATATAGCATATACGAGGACGCATCCAATGGTATTCTGCCAGCAGTGACTATACCCCACGAGGAGGAACTTTCTTCTGCATAACTGAACTATCGATAATTAGACGAGATTAATTAACGAGCTTTTAATTACTGAATTGAGGGCGAATTTTGAGAGAAAAGGAATAATTGCGTTTTAAAACGCCCTGTTCAGTTCTCAGTTTGCTATTGCTCGCGTAATTATTTTTTCCCTTTATTAAGAAAACACGCAAAATACGAAAGCAGCTGCATGATTACGCGTTCTCGCGTTGCGACCCCAGCGGTCCCAGGCGTTACTCGTAAGAATGAACTCTGCTCGATGCCTTAGCCTTCCTCCTCGATGCCGCTGCGCATTGGCTTCACGCGGAAAAGGCCGCTCGCAGTTCGCGCTGACCAACACCAATTCGGATGCCTCGCCCCTTTCACGAGGCAGCCGAGCCAGGCATTAAGTCGGGTTAATTCTCTTAACACATGCGTTAAACATGCGTTTCGATTTTTTTTTATGAAAGTAATTCGGGTTCAATGAGTCGAATTTTGTTATCGGCAACAGGCGATTTTTAGAGATACAGTAAAATTTATAAATGACCACCCCGTATGTTATTATGTACATGGGCGCTTTCGTGCATTGTGTGTGGTTATATTGCTACGACAGGTTTCGGTAAGGTGTGACCTTTCAATTAAAGCTCGAAGTATATACCGTATACTGAGAGGAGTACCTCGAGGACAGAATCTATTTTCGAAAATCCCACATGGACACGTGAGCGACCGACGGTTTTCGTTGCTGTGGGGAGATAGCGAAAAACGAACCTCCTGCATTCGTTTGCTTGCCTGTTTCATGGGCAGATGAGTTCTTTTTCTATAACAAGAAAGAACGCTCAGAACGAATATCTACCTATCTTCTAATAGCAGCTAAAGCGCCACTTCGCTTGTTCGTTTATCCTCGGAAATTGACAGCAAATATTTCTCCGAAAGTGTAAGTCTTTCGGACAAAAGAACTTGGATAAAGGAAGAAAGAACGTTTCTTAAAACATCGTCATTTCACCTTGCGTCCTACGAGATCCCGAAAATTCGCTCAATACGGGAAAATTTCGATTGAAGTAACAGCTCCGGCGCGCGCGCCCGTTCTTTGTGCATACACGTGTGTGTGCTTGAACGGTTAGGGCTCACCGGTGATCCTCCCTAAGCGCACGCCGGTCTGGTTGAGGAAGTGGCGACCAAGGAACCCAGAAGCCTGGCCACCAAGGCTGTGGCCTATCACGTGCACGTCCTCGGGGCTCAAGGTGCCGCGGTAGACGGACAACAGTTGCTGGAGCAACAGCGAACCCTCGCGGCCGACGAGCGCTGTGTTGCCAGCCGAGCGGATGTAGTTGCCCTGCTGTGAGCCGCCCCGCCAGTCCACCACGATCACGTTGCAGTCTTCCTGCGCACGTGGTTACAGTGTGGTGTCTGGCAAGAATGCAATTTTCTGACACTATTTAGCTGCTTATTGAAAATCGTAAGAATAGCTGCAAAGTGAAACGATCAGAAACACCGAGTTACAGCACGCACGGTTGACAATCCCGCACGAGAGAGGCGAACGGAAAGATGAGATAAAGAGAAAAAGAAGACTTGGCAAACAGGTAATGCGTGCGCTAGGAATAATGCCGAGCAGACAAGGGCCCTCACGCAAGCTAGACAACGTAAAAGAAAAATAATAGTAGGAGCACATTAAAAACCTTTATAGCGAAAAGGACTTTGTTACAGCATCTTTTTGTCGCATTATGGAGTGGTAAATCCTCCTAATGCAATGAAGAGGGCTGCCCGTACCGAGACAATATTGACTGCACTAGTGCCATGGAGGGCTATATATGGGTTTTTTTCGTAGTCGAAAACACCGTTAGTGGCAATATCAGCATTGCAATAATAAAATATCCTATTCGTGTCTGATTCCTGCCGGGGCGGACGCTTCGAAACGACAATTTCACTGGCTCAGAGGAGTACATTTAACTTTCCAAAGAATACACTGCAGTTACAACTTGCACTTGGGCTACGCTGACGCGAGACAACTCTCATCTGGTCGACACGTGACATTACTTTCATTATACAGGTCAAAAACGGGCCGTCGGCGTTGTACCCGGCCGTTGTATCTTGATTCAAGAGAACGACGTGAAGCGGTTTATTAAGTAATTTTATAATAATTTTAAAATACCTTACCGGACCCAAAAAGGCATGAAGCGAGGGAACGGAAGAGGACATTATTTTAAGCAAATGCAAAATATACAGGTCAATAAAAGAGAGAGAGAAAGAATTGTACATGGCTAGGATTTTAAAAAAAAGCAGAAACAGACTTTAGTGCAAAGTGCAGAATATTATTATTTAAGTATGTAAAGGCAGCACAAATAACAAATACACAACTACACAAAGAAAATTCAGCTCTTTTTAATAGAAATGTGAATTATTCTGAAAGAACGAAGAAGTGAAAAAGCTACGCAATAGCTCAACCCCCCTCCACCCCACGAAACAACAACAACAACAACTACAAAGAAACAAACGCACGCTTAATTGAAGGTTTATGTTCTTCCGTGTATGCGCTTGATGCTGTGGTGATTATGTAAGCGACGTGGAATGCGTGCGGCTGCTTAGCGAGGTAATGGAGATGGCCTGGTGCTGGGACGTTATTTATGAAGTAAGCATAAAAGGGCGATGGAACGGCGAATCTCTAATGGCTGGAGAGAAGTATCAAGTGTGATCTGTGTTATGCTCGAATGGGGCTGTACTTATTCGCAATGAAACGAGCGGCTCTGTTTTGTACGAATTTTAGAAGGTGCATAAAGTAGTTTTGATATGGGGACAATGTAAGTGATGCATGTGCGGCTGTACTCTTGTTTACTGGCCCATTTTCTCGCATTGTTAGGGGAATTCCGCAATTTATGCGCAGGTAACCAAGTCTCCTGGAAGTTTTGCCCAAATGGCGTTAATATACGCTGCTTATGAAAGATTATGCGTGAGGTGAAGACCTAAATGTATTATGACACCTCAGGCACTAGTGTGCTATCTATGGGGAACGACATGTCAGAATTGGCACGCTTACGGCTGAAAGAGATAACCTTGCATTTAGTCGCGTTAGGTGCCATTTTACCTTTACTACACCAATTGAAGATGAGTTGAAGGTTATCAGAAGAGTATTTTGGGGCAGTTGGGGAGTCATATTTGACTACGGTGAAGCGTGATAGCCTTACTTTGTCCCGTCTATGGCGCTTCACGACACCAGAAAGCTTAAGGCCACTTTAGAAAGCGACATGGACATCCATGGAATCAATTTAGCGGTAAATGATGTTGTCGTCAGGAAAGATTCGTAGGCGAGAATATATGTCGGAGGGCAAGTTGTTAATGAGTATTAGAAATAATAAACGGCCAAGAACACTGCCTTCAGGTGCACACCTAATGTTATGTCACACAGGGATGTATTAAAATCGCTAACTCTTGTAAAATGCTGGTGAAAAAAAAAAAGAGAAAGAAAGCGACGAAGTCATGGCAGCGTAAGAGAATCTAGGTAAAGAGCAGATATCGAAATCAAACCGGAATGTGCAACGCGGTCAGAAGCACTCGTAAAGTATAAATAGATGTAGTCTGCTTGTAAGTTAGGATCTATGTTGAAATGCAAGCCTGTTATGCATTCTAGCAGTTGAGTGCATCAAGAAGTCGCAGTATCAAGAAGTAGAGAGGCATGTCCTCGGCGGAGTAACTGGCAGGATGCAACCGACGTAGCGAAGGAGAAGCAGCGGAGTGGTTTTACAGAGTCTCGTCGAAGGAGGAGCGGCGGTGGGCACGCTGGATTGCGCAATGCTCCCCGCCTACCACAAAGCGCTACATGGAGGTGGCTGTAATAAAGTGAAAGCTGTGCTCCTCCTCGGTATGCGTATGTTTGCGTGTTTATACTATAGCGATAAGCGTGGTCAATCTGTAGCGAGTTAATTCTATAACGACAGCTGTATGGTGTGTGAAAGTATACGGGGTGTCCCAGCTAACTTTAGCAAGAGTTTAAAGATATGCGAATGCCACGTAGCTGGACAGAACCGAGGTAGTGCTGTTTGCCGTTGCTTTGAGATGCTTAAATTATTTTTTCATTCTGCCTAATTAGATAATTATTGCAAATTAATTGATTAAATTCTCGAAAATTATAATTAGATGAAAACTCTCAATGAGAAAACTGTAGAGCAACATGAAAGACTCCCGATAACGTTTTCTGTTGCTCAATACGTGCTACATAAAAGTGTTTTTTCGAGCGTGAAAGAAGCCCGCGAATACATGCGAAGTGCCTCGAGTGGCCAGTCGCGTGGCAATGTTGCGTGCATTTTCGGGTTTCTTTCGCGCTCGGTAAAGCACAAATTTTATGTAGCACGTATTGAGCAAAAGAAAGTGGCATCAGGAGTTTCTTCATGTCATTCTACAATTTTCTTATTGACACTTTTCATCGAATTATAATATTTGAGTAGTTGATAATTACTTAAGATTAATAATTAATTAGGCGGAATAAATAAAATAATTTGAGTATCTCCAAGCGACGGCAAACAACATTACCTTGGATCTGTCCGTCATTACCTTGGATCTGTCTGTCATTACCTTGGAGATCTGTCCAGCTACGTGGTATTCGCATATTCTTAGACTCTGGCTAAAATGAGCTCGGCTACCATGCATATTAAACTCTGCTTTTTAGGCGGCCCACTATTTCGTATAATTCGGTCTTTGGCGACCGCGAGGTAGAAGAGGTCATGCGGGTGAAAATAGGTAATCATCAAATGATAGTATCCCATAATGCTACCGCATTACATTCAGTCGAATGAAGCATGAGGATGCGCGAGCTCTTTCTTTTCTTTTTTTTTAAGAGGGTGTTCCCGTAGTATATTAACGAATGTAATGCCTGCGGCGAATGAGGAGAACATAGACCACACATTGTGCCACTGTCCTCAATTTGACTTCGAAAGACAATCAATTTACGATGCGTTACGTCGACTAGATGATCTTCCATTATCCGTACGGACGCTATACCGGAACACCGTCTCAACTGATCGTCGGCCCATAAGGAAGTGAAGGCAATCTTGGGCTTTTTGAAAACGACTGCCTTGTGTGAGCGCCTTTGCCTGCATGATGCTGTCCGCGCCACCTGCACACATTCACCGCTTTCTAGCGGTTCGCGCTTGAGTTTATGCCGTTGGTACTTCCTCTCGCGTCGCATTATACGCGCTCACTCCTCTATTGAGATTTGCCAGCGGTGCCACGTGCATGCCCCAATGCTTACCAGTTTCAGGAGCGAATCTTTGGCTTCGAGTACCCACTCGCTGTCGCCAGTCTCGTGCCAGCCGTGGACGATCAGCTTCAGCGGCTTGCGCTCGCGGAAAATGTTGAGCCGCTCGATGCTCGCCCGAGACCGGTAGTCGAGCCGCAGCGGCGAGTCGCGGTTCTGCCGTGAGTAGAGAAGGAAGCTCGTGTTGACCTTCTCCGGCGGATCAGGAAAGGAGAGCGGCACCGTCAGCGGGTCCCGAGTGCGGAAACAGCCCACGAACGGGTAGCAGGCGCTGTCGTTGCTCGTGTCTGTCACCTGCGGAGCAAGCGGGCCGTCAGCCACGCGAAACACGGCCGAGAAACACAGCAGCTGTATGTTTTCTTGTTCGTTTCTTTCTTGTTTCTTGCGTGTATTACGAAAACCGTACACATTAAACATCTGCGGTACCAGCTGTATTCGTTTTCTGCTTATGAAATAAGGTTGTTATACTCCGCTTGCATGTAGTGTTTTATTTATAGATCTCGTATAACATTTCGCAAATATCTCCGTTGTTTCGTGGTCTCGAATGAAAAGCAACAGCTGCCACCACCACCTGGCCGCTACAGATCGTTCTATACCAAATTTTATAATGAAAAAAAAAAAACGAGAAGGAAGCAAACGAGATGAGTTTGTGTGCCGATATGAGCGAATAGGAAGGCACGCTGGAGCATACAGGGAGAAACAAAATGAACGAGGATTATGTAAACTGGCGTAATTTCCCGTGGAGCTTCGACTGTCAATTTATTTCTAGTTGATAAATGATCACGTATGTATTTAGTTATTGCAAGTATATTGGCATGAGAAATATCTTCTACCAAATTTAAGTAAAAAAAAGTCAGAAGAATGTGCCTTGTGCCTTCCCTATATATAGACAAGGCACATTCTTCCGGCTGAACCAGTCCTATGCTACTGAATGATGTGCATTTGAGAAACATGATGCTTTTTAGCGCAAGAACTCGAAAAACAAAACAAAAAGAAAACAGAGAGAGACAAAAGGAAAGGAAAGACGAGCGCTACTCGTGTTCATGACATGAAGTCATCCTCGTGTGTTTGAGAGCTCACAACGCTGCGGTCCGTTTTATAGAGTGGACGTGACAGAGTAAGCGACTGCATTGATCTCAGTAAAACATTAAACCTAGGCATTCCTAGGTACCGTTTGCGCAATTCTGTTTTAAAGTGAATAGCATTTCTTTAGCACATTTTCAGCTCCAGTAGGGCACGGGAAAGAGAAGTTAGGGGTCCGGATGATACGCGGAACGTATGTTACCTATGTGCGCGACAGCAAATCAGCAAGAAAAAAAAAACTATATTTACAAATGTTTTATATATACGTATTTTCATTCTTACATTGATGGAATCCGCGAGATTTCCTGGCAATACGCTGTCCAAGAGCTCAACTGAGGCGCCAATGAAGCGGGTTGCTTTTCCAGGCAACTTGATGCGGCCATCCACGTCACCGTCGGTGGTTTCTGGAGTCTGCAGATTGTGAAAAAGTGATAATTTCTGAAGACAACTGTATGTTCACATAAAGCAGAGGCTTCGAGAGCGAACATCCCGCTATGTCTGTACAGGGTCTTGAACAAGGCATTCCCAAGCAAATTACGCTTATTAGAGCTCTCGAAGCATTCACAGCATGGGCTAGCCATTTTGCAAAAAATGCAGATTTCTTCCACGCACAGGTAACGGTGGCAGCTCACTCAAACTCGCATGCCTAACAATACTGATTTATATTTCGGACATCGTGTGAGGTCTCATGCGCATATACTTTCGCCATATGCATTGTTGAAAGATATCTGGGCCTTTGACTCACAGAACGGTCTAATGACCAGAGAACATCGCACAAAAAGCTATACGTGCACTAGTACAGAACTTGAAGTGCACCGCTTTGAGAAACCACTTATAGTTCTCCTGTGCTTCCTCCCGCGTGCCTTCAGAGCTAGCTCTCTTCCTCATTTTCTTTTTCTATTCCACCTTTCCTTCACCCGCAGTGTAGGGTAGCAAACCGGATGCTCGTCTAGCTGACCTGCTTGCCTTTGCATTCCTTGTTTTTGCTCTCTCTTAATTCTTTGGTCTTGCCTTTGTACGGCGTCAATTCTTATTCTTTCTCTCTCTCTCTTTTCTTTAATATACACGCTGCACATACAGCTTTCCGGAGTCCTTATAGTGCAGTGGTTTCAGTATTGGTTCAGAAATCAAGACGGTTCTAGTTTGCCGCTGCAGATAGACCTTTGTTCATTTATTGCTTGCTTGTTAACGGCTTTATCGCTGCATATGAAGATTCTCGGTAACGTGGAAAAAGATGGAACGCGATTCAACCTATTGTTGAAGTCACTGAAAGGCCGTCTTTATGGGCGAGACAAGGGTGAGATAGGGGTGGAGTCACTGCGCATCACACTCTATCACGTCACGCCTCGCGTGAGGGAAACAGGAGGACCTTTGGATTCTTAAATTTTATGATTGTACTATCTACGTGATTAGCACACATTTTTAGACTGCACTACTTTCAAGGCTGGCCCACATTTTGAATTATGATCACGTGCTAATCAATTTTAAATAATTTGCGAGCTTATAGATTCGAAAACTACCATCTGGTTACAAGGCACGCTGTTGGGGGGGAAAAGCGTCGGCGACGTAATGGTTACAGTATAGGGCTGTTCAAATCCGCCCGTCAGATCATTTTATTTATTTATTTATTTTTGAACTCACAGTTCTAGCATGAGGGCGAAGAAATATGAATGCGATAGAAACATATTAAACGAATTAAGAATCCTAGCTTTAGTAACACTACGAGCTCACGCGCCGTATCACGCATGGGCATGGACAGAGAGAACAAGATGACCGCGAAATGGGCACGAGTGAGTACCACAGGGTCTCGTCGGCGTTGTCGCCTTGCGTCAGCCTCGCGTTCCCGTACTGCGACATGCTGACGGCTGGCACGATGTAGGCCCGCTTGGCGCTCTTGAACTGCAAGGCTTTCTCGACGTTGCCGTTTAGCCTTGGCATCCTGTATCCGCAGCGGCGTGTATAGGCGTTGAGCTGCAGCGTGCGTTGCATACGGAGCAGCACGTTGTTCCTGCGTCTAGACCACGGAGTGGTCTTCGCGCGTATGCGGGTCCTCCTTACTTAAGTGCGTTTTTCGTCCCGCTGCAACTTCTCGGCTAAAGTTCTGAGAACCCGCAAGGTATGTTTGTGCGACGTGAGGAACGCGGTGCTTTGCTGCAGAAACCCCGCACGGGCAGTTACTACGATGGCTACTAGGCGTGGGAAAACGGTGCTACAAGCTGGCAGGGCCTGCACAGTCTGTGTTGTAATTAATTTAAGCAAACGAAGCTGTCTAACGTGAGCTCTTACAATACAGATTCTTCTGAGCACCAGTGTACGCGATTGGAACACGAGCATGCCTGGACATCTTTCGCTACCTGGAGTTCAAATTCAGACGCAAATGGAAATCGTACAGTTATTGCGAGTAATATTCTTCACAAAGTATAATAAAACTAAAAAAATCTGCATTTTAACCATTATAATTCTTAGAGTACTTCATGCACTTCCTGGAGGCTGGCCGGCAGGCAGGCAGGCTGGCTATCTATCTATCTATCTATCTATCTATCTATCTATCTATCTATCTATCTATCTATCTATCTATCTATCTATCTATCTATCTATCTATCTATCTATCTATCTATCTATCTATCTATCTATCTATCTATCTATCTATCTATCTATCTATCTATCTATCTATCTATCTATCTATCTATCTATCTATCTATCTATCTATCTATCTATCTATCTATCTATCTATCTATCTATCTATCTATCTATCTATCTATCTATCTATCTATCTATCTATCTATCTATCTATCTATCTATCTATCTATCTATCTATCTATCTATCTATCTATCTATCTATCTATCTATCTATCTATCTATCTATCTATCTATCTATCTATCTATCTATCTATCTATCTAACCGTCTTCCCGCAAACCTGGGTGTCTGGGCAGTTCAAGGTCGAATAAGGAGCACGTCGGGTTTAGGAGCATGCTTCTGAGGGAACGGGATTCGAAACCAATCGTCGGACCAGCTTGGTTCACTGGGCATGTGTCACAGTGTACCTAGTGCCGCTCTTCAACGAACCTCCTTGACGCCGACACGGAGATGCGGGACTCGGTATATGGCATGGGTATTACCGCTCCTCAATTAATTTCTTTCACGCGAACTTGGAGCACTGTGGAGGCGCCCTTCGGTCTGTGCTGCTCTTCAACGAATCTCTTTGATGCAAAACTGGGTCACGGGGCATGTGCTAATAAGTGTCTGCCATTCTTAAATGAACGCCTTTGACGCCAACTTCGCTAACTAGGTAACTTCTACTGGGAACATGCCGCTCTATAATGACATAAACAATCTCTTTTTAGATTTCTTCCGTGCTCGGCGGAATCGAACCTGTGCTGTGCGAGGACCTTACGGCGGCGCCGAAAGACGGCGCAGCGTGAGCCGTGGAAATCAGCGTGCAGCCCCACCAGCGCAGCGGGAGAGGAGCCCGGCTCATATTCAGAGGGCGTTTCGATGGTGGCAATACATTGTGCCGCTATATTGCTTTTACGCTGGGCACATTATCGTCGACCCACAGCGTCAGATGGGTTCTGCCTATGTTTTTTATGTGTAATTATCAACGACGGCGAAAAAATCACGTGGAGCGTTCGTATAACTGATATTGAATTAAAACGGAGCCAAGCGTCTCAACGCGCTGGCTTGCATGCGGGAGATTCTTTAGGATCTCTTTTTCCGTCTGCTGAAGCATGCGCCCGCGGCCTAATGGTTGGAGCATTGGGCTGCTGTGCTTGAGGTCCTCTGTTCGAATCCTGCCGTCGGACAACTTCAATCACGCGTGTATATATATATATATATATATATATATATATATATATATATATATACATAAACGAGAAGAAAGTGGGTTAACCGAGGGGCCCGATTTTTAATAGTGATATCATGAGAAGCCAACAAACACTGACACCAAGGACAACATAGGGGAAATTACTTGTGCTTAATAAATGGAATGAAGAAATGATAAATTAATGGGAATTAAAGTGGATGGAAAAACAACTTGCCGCAGGCGGGAACCGAACCCACAACCTTCGCATTTCGCGTGCGATGCTCTCCACGTCCGCCGCCAAGGTCTGTGAGTGGTGGCGCTGGCTAACACTCCCAGGGTTCTACTAGTACACATAAATACCCAAGAAAGTGGATGGGGAAACAGCGCCGCGGTAGCTCAATTGGTAGAGCATCGCACGCGAAATGCGAAGGTTGTGGGTTCGGTTCCCACCTGCGGCAAGTTGCTTTTCCATTCACTTTAATTTCCATTAATTTATCGTTTCTTCATTCCATTTATTAAGCACAAGTAATTTCCCCTATGTTGTTTGTTGGCTTCTCACGATATGACTATTGAAAATCGGGCCCCTCGGTTAACCCCTGTCTTCTCATTTATTACATAACGATGGTCTCGAATCCGGCAACATTGATTCCTTCAGGTAGCATATGTGTGTTTATTAACCAGTTGCCTTCACCCCAAAAGATCAGGTTCTCGTGACGCCTGCGGCAAAAAGGACGTTCCACGTCCGCCGCCAAGGTCTGTGAGTGGTGGCGCTGGCTAACACTCCCAGGGTTCTACTAATACACATACATACCCAAAAAAGTGGACGGGGAAACAGCGCCGCAGTAGCTCGATTGGTAGAGCATCGCACGCGAAATGTGAAGGTTGTGGGTTCGGTTCCCACCTGTGGCAAGTTGTTTTTCCATCCACTTTCCATTAATTTATTGTTTCTTCGTTCCATTTATTAAGCACAAGTAATTTCCCCTATGTTGTCCTTGGTGTCAGTGTTTGTTGGCTTCGCATGGTATATATATATATATATATATATATATCCGAAACATCACGGCGGCCAGTGGTCTCAGGGGCACATATACAGCAGCATTTATCCGCCCCCATTTTTACGCAGCGCTATCTCCGGGACCGGCCCGTGAAGGAATGACAGAAACATACACGATACGGTAGGGAGGCGGTAACAGGCTAAGGAAGGTCTTTAAGAATACAATATACAAACAACACACATATATACAAGCAAGAGCACCTATAGAAGCATAGAAATAATGAAATTGGTCTTTCCCTCCACAGGAAAGCTAATTGGCGAAAAGCCAGCTTCGACAAATGCTGCCCATGCATGCGTGTAACGCATGCATTGTCATCACGTCGAGGTCAACGCCTGCAAACAATCGCTTGTAAGAACAGGTGTAAAACTTACGTACCGTAAGGTCAGAGTGGCTGGCATTACGAACGCCTGCTCCATACGCGATGGCAGCGCACAGTAGCACCAGTAGAGTCATGGTAGCTGTGGGCAAATGGAAAGGAAGGAAGAGGCATAAAGCATAAGCTTTACGCAGCTTGGCAAACAAGATTTGATCAAGAGTATTTTACAATTTAAAGCCGTATAATTGCTGCCGCAGTGCCCTGCATTATTTCAAGAACAAAGCGCGGGTATCGAGGGACGTCGCCCCGAAGCGCACTAGATAGCTTACATTTAGGAGAAGTTCCTTGACGTCAGGTAAAAATCAGCGCATGGCTATCGTTGCATGTTGTCAGTCGCTCTTCGAACTACTGATTTTTTTAGCTGAAAACACTCATCAAACGAGCGCGCTTGAGCTTGCAAGCAGCTCGGCATCGCCATTGCGGGGAGAAAATGGCCCCTTTTCACAAACCAAGCTGCACGTGCACGAGCAACATTGTATAAGCACAAAGGCGAAGTATTTTCATCTCCGAGAACAAATGGAGGCGTCAAGTTGTCACGTGGAGAAAAGAGCGCGGAGAAAATTCCCTGCAGTTCACAAACACGCCGTAAAAATGCCGGGGAAAGAAAAAGAAAGAGATTGCGGTTTCGTTTCGTGTTTAAATGTACGAAACAGCACTGCTCCTTCACCATGCAACTGCGTCCTTATGACCGTGTCTGTATTAGATTATCACACTTCCTTTACTGCTTGAAAGTTTCACCGCGTGAACCTCCCTCCATCTCAGCGCAGTAAGCTCGAGTACATTCGCACCCATCGGTAGCACACAGGGGAGCGATTATGGCTCAAATGGTAAGCGGCAACCACATAAAGCGTATTTCCGGCGTATTTTTGGCGAGGCGTCAGCACACGCATTGAACGCTCGATGCGTGATTTTCACTTTGCAATCAGAGTTTAATCGTATTTCGTGCGCTTGCAGCTTAAGGCCGCAACCACGCATATGATCCGCCTAACGCTCATTCAACATGGTCTGATCATCGCCACCACCGCCACCACCACCACAACCACCACCATGATGATGATGATGATCATCATCATCATCATCATGATCTCTTATGCCGTCGAAGGCCCTTAGAAGCGATCTCGACTCCTGCACTGCGTTAGCTCACCTCCATCCTATGACTGCAAATTTCCTAATTTCATCACACCAGCGAACTCTCTCCACCCCCGACTGCGCATCCCTTCATTTGGCGTCCTTTGGTTATCTGCCCTACGCATTACATGACCTACTCAACTTCCTTCTTCCTCTTAATATGAACTGGAATGCCGGCTATACCCCCGTTTGCCCTCTAATCCACACCACTGGCTTCCTGCCCCATTCAAGTTACACCTATCACTTTATCAGTCGACTTGTCGTGTCGTCGACTTTGTCGTGCTGTCAACGTATAGAGGCGCGTGCACGACCCCTGAATGAAAGGATGGAAGATCTCCAGAGACGTGCATTGCGTTTCGATGCAAAAGTGCCCACGCCAAGTGGGCGCACCTCTAGTGTAGCAACATTATATCGGTATTGCGGCAAAATCTGGCTATTTGTTTCACTGTTGTATTCAAATTCGAAAAGCGCGTAACCGGAGTAATTGGTTTGCCTGCCTGCTTGTTCGGTTATAACATCGGGATATTCGAATATCCGTAAATTCTTTTTCTTTCTGTACTGATATTGAAGTTGTTTGAATAGCTCTACTCTGTGGTGCGTATGTCGAACAAGAAAGCGACGAATTACTTCCAGCGTATACATCAACACTGCGCGTGACTTTAAGCAGCCTGCATTCGAAGGCCACGCGCACAGCCAGAGCTGCGGGGATAAATTTGTTGCTGTTCTCATCTTCACATCGCCAGTTAGTATTTTTCACATCACCACTACCATCATCTGCAGCGATATGGTATCATTATTCGCCCGGTGATGAAGGCACCCGCGATGAAACTAGAGCCTGAGTGGACAGTTCATTTCATTGAAAACGGTTCGTATAGATATATATCTCGACAATTATCTGAACTGGGACACCCAGCAGAGCTCGGTGTCTGCTCGTTAGAGAGCATTATTTCTCGATTCGAGGACCAAAGGCCAGATGAGGAACCAGGTGACGGGCAGGCAATTCGTACCAATATTAGAGACTGTTACGTTTCGCCTACAACGCGCGGTAATGCCGGCGCGGATGCAACGGACGCCGGGGCTTTGTTCAAAGCGGCGGACATTTTGGCCCGTCCGACGCCGCCGCAACGCCTACCCGCCAAGCGTGCCCAGGCGTGTTTCAGTGCCACGTGTCTTCGTGTGTGCGTGTGTGTGTGTGTGCCCTCGCTTGTCAAAGCGCGGCAGCCGGGGAGCGGAGTTCCCCGAATGAGGAGCCTGGAGGTCTCTCGGCTCAACTGTTCGCGCCGTCGTGTGGGTGAGGGTTGGCAATGCGTCACTACACTCGGTTCAGCAGGTCTCTCGGCCCGACAGTTCGCGCCGTCGTGGGCTCCTGCTGCGCCGTCCCGTGACCTTCATCCCGTGACCTTCCCTCCTTCCCTTTTGGACCGCGACGCCGGGAGTATAAGAGCAGCTGCCCCCGGACGCCAGAGGAGAGGCTCCGATTTGTACTGTTGAGTTACGTGCTCTCCCGTCTCTCCACTTCGGTCGTCCTGACCGGCCGCTCTTTTGCTATGTTAGAATAAACAAGTTGTTCTGTTACCAGTCTTCTCATGCTTTGCCGGGACCTTCGGATGCTTCCAGTGCCCCAGGCCGCCAGGCCAACGCTACCCTTGGGGCTTGCGACCCATTGGCAATAACGGGCGTCAGCACCGAGACCCCAATAACTCGGGCCAGCGGTGCGATTCCAACATCTGGTTGCCAGCGGTGAGATCGCGACAACGGAGGCCAGCAGCGAAGAGATGCGGTTGACTGTATGCTGAGCAGCACAACGACCATCCGGGAGCAGCGCAACGAGCCCTGTGTGATGACTGGTTGCCTGCAGCGGAACGACTGCGCGGAATTCTTGGCTGCAAGGTTTGGTGAGTGCGGGACTTTCTTCTTCTGAGTTTTGCCAGGCTTTTGTTAGTGTTAGAAACAGAGCTGGTAATTGTGGTTGTCGTTGCTGCCGGGTTAGTTTGCGGCAAGACAATAGTAGGCAGTAGAGAAAGCAGCATTCAGAGCAGCCATGGATTTGAAGTCGTTGCGCAAACCGAAATTGCTGGAGCTTGCAAGAGAGTTGGGTCTGGATGTCTCAGACAAACTCAGAAAACCAGAACTGCTAAGGGCTATTCTTGAGTTAGAAGCTGAGGATGACGAGCTGTCGGAATGCCTTGAGACCATTGAGGAGAGGGAGCTTGAACTTAAAGAACAGAAAGAGAAAGATGAGCGTGAACGAAAAGAACAGAAAGAAAAAGCAGAGCGCGAACACGCTTTGGAAATGAAGCGTCTCGAGGTAGAGATGGAACGCGCTCGTAATGGAAGTCAGGCACACGGTGCAGGAGAACGAGTATTGTTCAAAATGACTGACCTGATGCGGCCGTTTAAGCTTGGAGAGGACATTGGTTTGTTCCTGGTTAACTTTGAGCGAACGTGCGAGAAGCAGGGGTTCTCTCGGGAAACGTGGCCACAGCGCTTGCTCACTTTGCTACCCGGCGAGGCGGCCGACGTAGTCGCTCGCTTGGAGAGAGAGGAGGCAGAGGATTTCGACAAAGTGAAATCGAGTCTGCTAAAAAAGTACAGGCTGTCGGCGGAGGCGTTCCGTCGGAAGTTTCGGGAAAATGAGAAAGGCAGAAGTGAGTCGTATACAGAGTTTGCCTACAGGCTAATGTCAAACATGCAGGAGTGGCTCAAAGAAGAGAAAGCGTTTGGTGACCACGAGAAAGTTCTGCAGTGTTTCGGGCTAGAACAGTTTTATAGTCGGTTACCTGAGAACGTGCGGTACTGGGTCTTGGATAGGCCAGACGTTAGTACGGTGGCTAGAGCCGCTGAGTTAGCCGAGGAGTTTGTGACGCGTCGGGCTCGCGGAGCTAAGGACGGTCAAAAGGGTGAATTTGGCTCCAAGTTTGAGAGGCCGAAGTTCACGCCCATGAGAAAGCGGTTCGAGACGAGGCAAGCGCGCGTGTGTTATACGTGCCAGAAGCCGGGTCACTTTTCGGCGCAGTGTCCGACCGAACGTGAGGAGACGGCGGCAGCCGAAGCCGAACGCAGAAAGCGGTTTGAGATGAGGCAAGTACGCGTGTGTTATACGTGCCAGAAGCCGGGACACTTTTCGGCGCAGTGCCCAGAAACAAAACCAAAAGTCGTGTTTTTTTCATTAGGCAGCACTGACGAGAACATGAAGCTTCTCGAGCCTTACATGCGAGACCTCCTCGTGAACGGGAAAGAGTGCCGAGTGCTTCGCGATTCCGCAGCTACAATGGATGTAGTTCACCCCTCTTACGTAGAACCCGATATGTTCACGGGCGAGTGCGCATGGATCAAGCAAGCAGTGGAAGCTCATAGCGTGTGTCTGCCGGTAGCAAAAGTGCTTATTGAAGGACCTTTCGGAGCACTTGAGACGGAGGCCGCAGTGTCATCTATGCTGCCCCCCCAGTACCCGTACCTATTTTCGAACAGGTCCGATCACCTCCTGCGCGAGAAGGGGCTTTTGTTTGGTGAGGCTAGCGTTCAGGCCTTAACCAGATCGAAGGTTCAGGAGCTCGCTGCAAAGGCGGTAGTTGCGGGGCCGACGTTGTTGAACGATGAAAAAGGGTCAGAGGCGCAGCAAGCTAGTATTCAGAGCACGCCCGAACGGGATAAAATTGAGCCTGTAGCGTTAAAGGCACCAGATACTGGAGAGGAAATTCCCGATGCGGGAAAGTTAGAAGAGCTTCCGGTTGAGCTTCCGGGACTAGGCTCAGTGACGAACAGGAAAGACACCGATCAAGTCATTAGTGACTTAATAAGTAAAGCATCGCTGTCGCCTGAGCAGAAAACCGAACTACACCAGCTCTTACAAGAGTTTCAAGGTCTGTTCTCTGAGAGGCCTGGTAGGACTTCTGTCCTTACTCATGACATAGAACTTACCTCCCCAGAGCCAGTACGATCCAAGGCGTACCGGGTGTCACCCCGCCAGAGCGATATTATGGAGGCTGAGGTAACGAAAATGCTACAGCTCGGTGTTATTGAAGCGGGTGAGAGTGATTATACCTCCCCTTTGATTTTAGTTGAGGTACCGGGCAAGGAACCTCGTCCTTGCGTCGACTACCGCAGGCTTAATTCCATCACTAAGGATCAAATTTATCCGATCCCTAACATCGAGGAGCGCCTTGAGAGAGTGAGTAGCGCTCAGTTTATTTCCACCCTAGATCTTGTCAGGGGTTATTGGCAGGTTCCACTTACAGAAGAGGCTAGTAGGTATGCGGCGTTCATTTCACCAATGGGGACATTCCGTCCTAAAGTTTTGAGTTTTGGTTTGAAGAACGCGCCATACTGCTTTTCAAGCCTCATGGATAAAGTGTTGCGGGGACAGCAAGAATTCGCTTTACCGTATCTAGACGACGTAGCGATATTCTCCGCATCCTGGCCTGAGCATATGGCGCACTTGCGGGCAGTGCTAACCCGCCTGCGCGATGCGGGCTTGACAGTCAAGGCTCCCAAGTGCCAGTTAGCACAGGCCGAGGTTGTCTACCTCGGACACGTGATTGGTCGGGGTCGTCGCCGCCCCTCTGAAATAAAGGTGGCCGCTGTGCGAGACTTCCCGCAACCGCGTACAAAGACCGATGTTCGGTCGTTCTTAGGTGTCGCCGGCTATTATCAGAGGTACATTCCCAGGTACCCTGATATCGCGGCTCCCTTGACGGATGCTCTAAGAAAGACAGAGCCGCAAACAGTCGTCTGGGATGAGACGAAGGAAAGAGCTTTTAGCGCCCTAAAGAGCGCCCTAACAAGCCAGCCTGTGCTACGATCGCCCGACTACACAAAAGGGTTCGTTGTTCAGTGTGATGCTAGTGAGCGAGGCATGGGCGTTGTACTGTGCCAACGGGAAAATGGAGAAGTAGAACACCCCGTCCTGTATGCTAGTCGTAAGCTGACGAGTCGTGAGCAGGCGTATAGCGCCACCGAGAAAGAGTGTGCGTGTATTGTGTGGGCCGTTCAGAAATTGTCATGTTACCTAGCCGGCTCGAGGTTTATCATTGAAACGGATCACTGCCCTCTCCAATGGCTGCAGACCATCTCTCCCAAAAATGGCCGCCTCCTGCGCTGGAGCCTCGCTTTGCAACAATATTCCTTTGAGGTGCGTTACAAAAAGGGGAGTCTCAACGGTAACGCCGATGGCTTAAGTCGAAGCCCCTAACGTGGGAATCAGCCTCAAAATTGCTTGTTACTGATGTTTTTCTTCCTGAGGCAGGATTTTTAACCTATTGCTTTTGTGTAGTGTTTCAAAGTGATGATGTGCTTTCTAGTGCAATTTTTCGATTTGTGGACGCGTTCTGAGTGCTGCTAAACTACTGTAAGGAACTAGGCAGCAGTAAAAAAGGGGAAAGAGCCTGGCAGGGCTTAGTGAGGGTTGTGCCGTGCTTGCTGACTGAGCGGTTGACTTTTGGCGTGGTTCTAACGCTTGCCGGAAACGAGAACAAAAATGTCAACTCTCCCGAAGTCACTTTGCAGTGTCCTGTGTGCACCTGAACGTGAGAACGAGGCCTTCTCTGTGCGCTGCGCTCAAGAAACGCCCAAGGACGCCCAACTTCGGTTATGAGCATCATCGAGCGACATCCCTCCGGACAGCGGATGCAGTCCCCTGACCATCGGGATCTCCTTCCCCCGGCGGGGCGGTCTGTTACGTTTCGCCTACAACGCGCGGTAATGCCGGCGCGGATGCAACGGACGCCGGGGCTTTGTTCAAAGCGGCGGACATTTTGGCCCGTCCGACGCCGCCGCAACGCCTACCCGCCAAGCGTGCCCAGGCGTGTTTCAGTGCCACGTGTCTTCGTGTGTGCGTGTGTGTGTGTGTGCCCTCGCTTGTCAAAGCGCGGCAGCCGGGGAGCGGAGTTCCCCGAATGAGGAGCCTGGAGGTCTCTCGGCTCAACTGTTCGCGCCGTCGTGTGGGTGAGGGTTGGCAATGCGTCACTACACTCGGTTCAGCGGGTCTCTCGGCCCGACAGTTCGCGCCGTCGTGGGCTCCTGCTGCGCCGTCCCGTGACCTTCATCCCGTGACCTTCCCTCCTTCCCTTTTGGACCGCGACGCCGGGAGTATAAGAGCAGCTGCCCCCGGACGCCAGAGGAGAGGCTCCGATTTGTACTGTTGAGTTACGTGCTCTCCCGTCTCTCCACTTCGGTCGTCCTGACCGGCCGCTCTTTTGCTATGTTAGAATAAACAAGTTGTTCTGTTACCAGTCTTCTCATGCTTTGCCGGGACCTTCGGATGCTTCCAGTGCCCCAGGCCGCCAGGCCAACGCTACCCTTGGGGCTTGCGACCCATTGGCAATAACGGGCGTCAGCACCGAGACCCCAATAACTCGGGCCAGCGGTGCGATTACAACAAGACACACTTAACCACATGACGCCTCCGGCTGATAAAAACGGAATGAGCACCAGCCAGACTGAAGCAGTGACACTCCACATAGTGTTCACTTCCCAGCTCCATGTACGTCAATCACCTGCCACTTGTATCTCTCTGAGACCCACTCGGGACATAATTTGGACGCACTGAAATCATGGAAGGCCCACGCGTCGAAGCTCCCCCTATTACGTAACTTTCAAAAATATTTGTAATAATAACAATATAACGGCTTATTATAATTATTTTTCATTTTTCGGACCACTGGTGTCATGGCGGGGTGGGGGGGGGCGCAATAATGGGCGGCTTTTCGCATTTAGCTTGCCTCGAGAAAAAGCACGTAAAAAATATTTACGCATGACATAGTGCGATAAAAACGTCCATCTGTATGGGCTGTTTTAGAACGTAATAACAGCTTTCTGATCGGTCTCCATTTCTTGAATTCAAGAAGTTAAACCTTGTTTATTAATCTTTAACTTTCTAGAGAACTAGCACAAAAAGAATTACCCTGGTGGCGGGTCAGGTGACTGAATAGCGTAGGTCTCATAATCGTATATTGTACTAGTTTGTTTAACAGCTTGGCTGACGTTAGATGAGACACCTTTCATAGAAAGAGAAAAACAGCCGTGAGGGCGTTTGTTCCGCAACAAATTAAGTAGGGTAAGGGAAAAATTTTGTTTACATAGTGAGCTCACACGCAGCCTGTGTCGCAAATGTGGCATAGTTTTGTAAATTTACACACAGGATTTGCTCGTAGAGTAATAAACATCCAGCTAAATCGTTGTGTTTATGATTTCACTGTCCATTTGCTTTGGCCTTTAGATATTTTAATTGAAGTAAAACTGTCGCCACCTGTAAAGAAAAATCCTGAGAGTTACAGCCTGAGACGTGTCTGCCTTTGGCAACTGTGTGTTAGCGCCACGGATGAGAAATATTGCCCTACAGTGTGGTCGCAGGCCAATTAACTTTGATCAGTGACCCGTTGACGTGTTTTGGAGCTGTCGCAATGGTTCTCACGGTAGAGGAGGTCACTATTAAATTTAAGGAGAACTTTGGGGTTCACTGGTCAACCGGAAACTTCAGGGATCCTTTAGGCTCTTCATTTTTTGATACGCTGTACTGACTATGCCCAAGCTTCATGGGCAAGCTCGCAGGTATTTTTGCTATTCTACAGCTGCGAATTATTGCTATGTGCATATGATATCGTAATACAAGGTGTGTTCAAAAAGAAAACGAACTTTTGCTATAACACCTTTACTGCTTATGGTGCAACATTTTAAGTGTTGACCCCTTCAAAGTAGTCCCCTATACTGGCAATGCACTCTTCCTATCTTTTCTTCCATTTATAGAAAGCCTCCTGGAACGCACTTTCTGGAATGGTGCGCAGGTCTCTTCTCGCATTGTCCTGGATATCCTCTACGGTTTAGAAACGACGGCCTTTCAAGGTGGTTTTCAGCTTTGGGAATAGAAAAAAGTCTGCTGGGGCTAGGTCCGGAGAATATGGTGGGTGGGGCACAACAGGAGTGTGGTGTCTCAAAAAGTAGCTGAGGACAAGGAGCGACGCGTGAGCCGGGGCATTGTCATGATGCAACATCCAAGCCTGATTTTCCCACAATTCAGGCCTCTTACTGCGCACAGAGTCTCTCAAACGTGCTAGGATTCCCTGGTAAACTTCTTTGTTTACCGCCTGGCCATGTGGCACAAATTCTTGATGGACAATGCCTTAGCAGTCAAAAAACACAACCAACATCACCTTCATTTTTGACCGTCTCATGTGTGCTTTTTTGGGGCGAGGAGAACCTTTGGCCCTGCACTTTCATTTCAACAACATAGCCATAAACCCATGTCTTATCGCCTGTTATGATGTTCTTAAGAACGTTGTAATCGTCATTGGCAGCGGCGAGCAGTTCCTGGCTGATTTCAACACGGGTCTGCTTCTGTTCGTCAGTCAACAAACGCGGCACGAATTTTGCACTGACACAACGCATCCCAAGTTTGTCACTCAAAATTTCATGACATGATCCTACACTGATACCCGCTTTGTCAGTGACTTCTCGAACAGTCAAACGACAATTTCCACGAATCACAGTTCGAACCCTCTCGACGTGGTCATCATCTGTGGATGTGGAAGGTCGTCCAGGCTCGGGATCGTCACCGAACAACATTCTTCCGTGTTGAAAACTCTTGAACCAATAATAGCACTGCGTGCGACTCATACAGTCCTCCCCGTATCCTTGGCTAAGCAACTGAAATGTCTCTGTGAAGTTTTTCCCAAGTTTGTAGCAGAACTTCACGCACACACGCTGTTCTTTCAATTACTTCATTGTCACTTTGGCACCAATCCGAAGAACAGCTTGTTCATGTGCTCACTTCAGCGGCTGTAGCTCGCCAACTAACGGTCAGAGCGAAACGCGGCAAATGGCAGCTTGTTGTCCAAACCTGCCGCTACATGCGCTCAGTAGCCGCAGCGCGTTCCCTCTGCCGGTTGGCGCGCTATTTCAAAAGTTCGGTTTCTTTTGAACACACCTCGTACATGCGAAGGAAACATTCTAGTCAAGCCTTAGCGGTGCCCCGTATTCGTGCTTATATATCCGACTATCCGGCTAACCGGTTAATTAAAACCGGATTTTCTGTATACTTGTTCTAACAAATGCGAATAACCGGATAAGTGGTTTTCAAGGCCGGATTCACTTCCCTCCAGTTAAACCAGATAGCAGGTTTGCCGGATGCATGCCAGGACCAGCCGGCTCTGCCAGAGCCAGCACAGCGTTCTGGTTCCCACTGCTTACATGGGCGCTGTGCGCACGTGCTATCGTTCTTGATGAGCAGCTGTGTGCATACCACACCATGGTGCGTGTTGAAGTAGGAGCAAGAGCACCGAGCTCGAAATGTACCCGAAATACATTCCATTTGGTTGCCACATAGCACACGCGCGCAGCAGCTCCATTTGTGGCGCACATTAAGTTGTTTGCTATAGGTGGTCCCAAGCACTTAGCGTCGACGCTGTAGACCACAGAAGTAACGCGCCAGCGTCAAAGACCGCCCACTATAACGGCGTTTCTTTAGCTGCGATGAAAAATCGCGTACTGAAAAGAAAGATGGCGAGAAAGGAACGCCGAAAGTCATCGGTACTTCAATCTTCTCGTACATTTTTCTTCTTTCCTAAATGTGCGGGAAATACTCCACAATGTCGCGCTCTTAACTAGCCCAACTTTCTGCATTAACAGCCTTCGCGACGTTTCCACTGTCAGTTTATTGGTCTGGTGACTGCAAACACTGTCGCACTTAAGCCTGCCCTGTTGCCGTTGCGACAAGCCCATTCCTGTCGTGACTGTAGAATGAGCGAGCAGATGAACTCAGTTTTCTCTGCTCTGTTTTCGCTCTCTACTATCCTCTGAGTGATACTCATCGAATCAAAACTATTCGAAATTTGCACGCTCACGGGCTATCTCTACTCGACCATCTTAGCTTTCGTTGTTTCGCTAACTCTTTAACGTTTTATCAACCACAACAATCAACAATTGTTTCATGTATAGCTCGCGCTGATCAGTCAATCGCACTATCATGGGTTAACAGACACACGAAGGCGGTGCCTCATCTCCGAGCGTGCCCTGTCATTCATCGCTACGGCCATCACCTTTGCCGAGCTGGCTCGTTTATTAGCGCGCGCACAGAAACACAACTGCCCGGAAACAGTAGCGCTTATGACATTAGGCGTTCCCACGCCCAAGACCAGACCGTTTCGACGTTCTAGGCAAGAATGCTTAATTTGCACAATAATTGCCCTTCGGTGAAACTCATGCGAGTGTAGTCAGTCGGCGTTGTGCTAATTACGTGATCAAGAGCGGGAAGCATAATGAGGATTATATTCCTCTCTTCTGCACGCGCACTGGTAGCCGCGCCGCCTCGGTCTTCTGTGCTTAAGACGCTACCTGAAAGACGCCACACACTTGAGGAGTGTTTGACGTGTCCTAACATCAGCTAACGTGGCCGCCTGTTAAGAGGGCTTAGCATGTCCCCAGGGCGCATTGCAACAGAACAAGTGGACCAAGCCCAATGAAGAGTCCACGCCATCAACTTCGTACCATCAACCTGCCTAGCCGCCTCTCACGATCGACGCTACAGGGGGCCGAAATGGAATGTGCTTTTTTTTCTTTCTCTCTCAAAACTTCACGTTCGGTAGCCTTGTATAGCTGACGATTAACGTTGGCTACCCCTTTCCCTCCCATTTCCCCTTCTCCCAGTGTACGGTAGCCAACCGGGCTCAGTCCTGGTTAACCTCCGTGCCTTTCATTTATCGTTTTTTTTCTCTCTCTTGCCTACTTCGGTACAAATGTGGGAAGATAAATGTCAGTCATGTCGAAAGCCGAAAGATCTAAAATCTGCAGCCAATATAAGCGGCCGCTGAGACGAAGTAAGCAGTTGCCTGTAATATCTGCGCAAATCTGTGGGACTGCTTCTGACCAGCTGTCTTCTCGTTCTATTAGCACAGCCAGTACAAAAAAATTATTCAGAAGGCATTGAATTATTATTGGTCAATGTTGAGTTTTTCATTGAGGAATTGTGGAAATATTGTTGGAGAATTGTTGGGCTGACTGTTGAGTAATCTTGAATATTGGCCACTGAAATCTAATTGAAACACCATTGGGTGTCTCAATGTTGAATGATTGTTAACTTACCATTGAAATTCCATTGTGCTTAGACGGCTTGTGTTCATTTTGTTGAATGGTTGTTGGGTTACCATTGATGCTGCATTGAATTGACGTTGTGGTAGTTATGTCGACCTGTTGAGTTATTATTGTCACAGCACTGAAAAGCACATTGTGGCCCAGTTGAGATGGCATTGAGATTTCAGAAGTCTCCATTGAAATATGATTGACATTTCGTTGGTCTAGTGGATTTTTATTCATATATTGAAATCACTTTGCTATTCACACATGCATGCCCCGGTGCCTGCTCATAACTTTCACAAACACAAACAAAAGCAAAGGAAAGACTGATCAATTTGAAGTACCTTTATTTACACTAAAGATGCGTGCCCATGAAACGTTATTACAGTACATGTACTGTATGTACTGTATGTACATTACAGTACATACAGTACAGTACTACATCGAACCTGGAGACATAGGCGAGTACCTACAGCACTCTTAACAGTGTAAATACATCTGAAAAAGAAAACCAAAACATATGAATTCAATCAAAACCATCATTGTGGTCGTCACTTGCGACTTAAGTTTGTGACTAGAAGGCAAAGCGACTCAAAAGGCAGGGCTTAAGCATACCCTTTTAACAACCAACTTTGAACACATGAACACTTGAAGCTGCTTGCGTGTGAATACACACAAGACATCTGAATACGTTACATTAAAATGTTTCGCACACTAATCCATCACAGGAACAGTTACGGCTGACTGTGAGAAGGCAAAATAACAGACTTGAAACAAATGACCACGTAAATATATACAAGCTTTAGCGCACGTCTTTCACCGCGATTAAAATTTAATGAAGTACCAAAGTAGATTTGTCTGAGCTTTTTGTCTTCGAGATGTATATATTTTCAGGTTGCCTAATTATTTTATAAAATAACATCACTCAGCTTAGCTGTTAATTGATGAGACATCATTTAGAAAGTTGTCGGGCATGGTGAACACCTGAATCATGTTTCTGACGAGCCAGGTTTGCAAGAACAGTACACCATTTGTATATGTTAAATTGAGGTACAGAAGAGTTTGTTGGTGGTATTTCCTCAATTTAGTGAGCTCATTTTCAGTTAATTTTTCTGGACTTGCACAAAGCTAACTAGAGCACTTTTTGGGGCCTTTTTCACTATACACAGCAACTAAGTGGTACCTCAGTCAATAAAGAGATAAGGCAAGGCTAAAACCTTGAACGATAAGAGAAAAAATAATTATTTAGCCCAGAAAATTGGTAGTAACACACGGCTAACACAATTCCAAAGTGCCAAATAGATGGTCACCTGCACTAGCAGTATCAAGTACCCCAGAAATAGTCATAAAGGATTGGAAAAGGTTTCAATGACTGCACAGCCAGATTGGTGAGACAGTGAAAAACGCGAATGCGTATACGAAAAACCAATGACCTCATTTGCGCAGGTAAAATGTTATTAAAATGCTACCAGAATTTTATTGCATAAAATACATAAAAGTTGCATAAAAATTGGGACAAAGCAGTAACAAAGACGAAGGGAGATACAGCACCCGTGTTGAAAGAAATTACAAGTGATATACATGCATATTTAAGCTCAAGACAATTTTTTCTCCAATATATACAAAAAGAACACATGCACTGACTGCATAAAAGAAGGTTCCTGCGCCTGGAGAACGCATCACAGTACAAAGCAGCGTCATGAGAACCGAAAACCAGAGCTTAGTATGTTTAAAAAGTACGAATACTTGCATACCCACAGGCATGTGACATGTCATGCCTTGAATGGATGAAATTCATAAATCTCACACAAATGAAGTTACCGTCACTCTTATTGGCTTCCTCAGGGGACTCCTTGAAGTTGAACTAGAAAAATGTACATCAGTATTAAAAACAGGAGATAAGACCCTATAGCGTTCTTCCTGAAATAAACAGCGCAAATATTTCATGTATCAATTCTATGGACACTTCGCCAATTCGGTGTGCATTTATATTTGACAACCACCCAAACAGAGACGAGAAGGATGAATTAAGGTAGGAACACACATGAACGCTGACTCAACTACAAGTTTATTCGTGAAGACAAAGATTTTAAACACAGTGGCCAACTTCACAAAGAAAAAGCCATGGATGTGCAGCAGAAACGACCCGGCACAACAAAAAAGGACCGAAAGACATGTCCTGTAGAACAAACGTGCGTAAAAAAAAAAAACACGAAAACTGAAAGGTTTGTCCTGTAAGTGATATTAACGAGAAATTCTGCAGCAACTCTTTCCCACTAAGGATCACAGAAATCTTGCTTATGAATTTTTCTTCGAGATCAATAAATAATTCTTCCATAAGTCCTCTTGTGTTCTGGTCTTTGTGATGAAACAACCGTTCTTTCTGCTCTATACCTCAACACCAGAGGAGTTCCAGAAGCAATATTTATTGATCACAAACGAAACAAATGCATAACCATGTTATCTGTTGCCCTTAGTTGGAAAGACTTGCAGTTCTCAAGAGTATTTCTCTTTGGGTAGTATCACTCATCGGACAAATATTTCGCTTTTTCGAAAGATTTGTCCGATAGTTCTCGTTTTTCACGCACGTTTATTCTACGACATGGCTTTTTCATATATTTTTTCTTGTCGCTCGTGGCTGTTTCTACCACGCATGCACGGCTCTTTACCTGTGTCAAGTTGACCAGCGTCTTTAATACCTCTGTCTTCAAAAATAAACTTGCGCTCGTATGTGCTCCTACCTATTTCGTCGTCCGTCGTCAGCCTCTGTTCGCGCTGCTGTTTCCAGTACGCACGTATCACTTGGTTAGGCTGGTAAACATTCTCGCAAGCAAAAGGAAATACCTCCCAAGTCAGAGCAAATCGAAAGTAAGCCTTCACAGCGTCCATGCGGCAGCTAGTACACCACACAGCAGCACAAAAAATAGTTAAAAATCCCACTTGATGGAGAGTGGCAACAGAGATGCGAGCTTGCTAGTGAATCAGCGACATATCAACGGGTGTCTCTTGCACGACACCAAGCTGCTCTTGACGTAGAACACTTTAGCATCTGGGTATCTGCTGCATGCGTAACCTGCGAGAAGGGAATGTGGAGAGAAAATGAGATTGCGCGGATTCAGAATCTGCCACACACTGCACATAACTACGCACAAAATAGAAGTACACACTATACTGGCAAGTAAAAATTAAAAATTATGGGGTTTTACGTGCCAAAACCACTTTCTGATTATGAGGCACGCCGTAGTGAGGGACTCCGGAAATTTCGACCACCTGGGGTTCTTTAACGCGCACCTAAATCTAAGTACACGGGTGTTTTCGCATTTCGCCCCCATCGAAATGCGGCCGCCGTGGCCGGGATTCGATCCCGCGACCTCGTGCTCAGCAGCCCGACACCATAGCCACTGAGCAACTACGGCGGGTGCAAGTCAAAATTTGCGACTCTTTACGAGTGCTGTCTAGAAAAGGAAGAAATGGGTTGCTACGGTAAATGTTAGCTAAGACACGCACAGCGATGTTTCACAGCGGGGAGAAATATTCCAGGCTCTCGCAGAACCAAAGACCACGCGACAGTGCATAGCCGATACCAAGCAGATATCGAATCTTTGAGTAGAAGTCCAGCAGCAGGAATGACCTAAAGATACGCCGACAGCGATGCGAGCGTGAGCGTGCCTGTACGAGTGAGAAGATGCACCGCTTCTTTGAAGCTAGCCGCTCCGGCGTGCCTCCGATCATCCCACGCGATTTGTGTGCAGAACGTCGTATACACGCCCTTACGCGTTTTGCGCGGTAGCGTCTGCGCAGTGAGCTAGCTTCATGCACGCGTCATTCTTCACCGCGCAAACGGTGCTCGAGGCGACAACGCGCCGAGTGGCGCTCCTTTCGCTTCTGCAAGCAACGCACATTCGGATCGGTCCAGCTCAAAGAGGCAGCAGAGAACGGTGGCATATTTCGGTTATCGCCAATTAAAATTGTACAGTGCGCCTTCAACGGAAACGCACCGCGCTAGATAAAGATGCTTACTGCGGTAGTTTTGGCGGTGATAGGCGATAAGGCGAGCCCGTCGGCGTCTGTGTTCTTTGGCGACGTCGTCACCACACCTCTGTTCATTTGCGCTGTGTATCCGCGTACAGTCACCGCGCGGAAGCTGCGACTTAGCTGTTGGCCGTTCTCCGCAAATCCCAAAGAGGCGAAATATATTTTGTGGTGCGCCCCATCATTAGGCGCAACCTAAATCTAGGCGCGCTTAACCGCTACGGCACAAAAGGTGATCACACTAACCGTATGGTATACGATGAGCCACTACGGATTAAAAAAAATAATTATGATGTTCTACGTGCGAAACCAACGATCTGATTATGAGGCAGGTCGTAGTTGGGGACTCCGTATTAATTTTGACTTCCTGGAAATTTTTACGTACCTACAATGCACAATGCACGAGCGTCTTTGCATTCCGCTCCTTTGGAATGCGGCCGCTGCAGGGATCGTATCCACGACCTTGAGCCCCAAATTGCCACGGCGGCCGCCATAGTTACGAAATGCGTAAGCGTGACGTGCAACACCGCCTTCCGGTGCGAGTGTGGTACAAAAGTAGCACAGCTGCACACCTGCTGCACAATTATTTGTCGCGGTTCTCCTAAGCTCGTAGTGTCTGCCTAAATACCTTGAAAGGCAGCGCGCCTCTCACGTATCGGAACGCAATAACAAGCGCTTAGACGACCCACGTGAGCCCCTATGAAAGATGGCGTGACCACTGTACAAAATTATCACTGCTCAGAGAAGCTGATCCTTATGTTCCTATTGTGTTCTCTCATACAAATTAAGGAAAGGTCATTAGACAGGAACAAATGAAGCAATGCAATTTTACGCACGTGGGGCGCCGCTGCCTCTTCGCCTACTATTGTTTCAAACGAAGTGACGGCGCAGCGAGCGTTAGTATCGCGCGCTTTAGCTCCGGGGCATACGGTTTGCTTGAAGAAAGTGAACGGTGTGCTTAACATCTCACGCTTGTCAATGTCAAAATAGAAAAAAGGCTACGTGCCCAAGAAAACGAGATTACTTACCTATCTGCATAAGTTCGGCTGCGACTGTTTCGGGGTGCCTTCTCTCCAACAGGAATCATGACCTCTGCAGCGCAGCTCATCAAAACAGCCAGGCTCGCACATCAGTCGAAGACTAGTAGCTGGGTCAGCCAACGACTTCAACGGATAAACGTCCCACTTATCGTCGTTAAAGCATTTCACTAAAATGTGCGTCATGATGTCCGAAAAGAAAAAATGCTTTCATCAAAAAGTACGAGGCGTGATTCACTACACAACGGCAACCAACTGAGTCCGAAAGCCGTTCACAGCTTCACTATCGTATGGAGTTGTAAAAACCTTTCAAACACAAAGTAACCGCACGGAAAAACCACTAATTAATTGGTAATAATTTTTCATCCACTAAACTTCATAAAGTTTTAAGAACAACCTAATTTGTAGCTTAAACAATAAATACTACGACCAAAATATGCGACTACGGAACTAGCGGTAACGGTGTGTACTGTTGCAAAAGTGTGCTCAAAACGAAGTTACAACGGTTGCAACCGCGTGCGCGCGCACACACACACACACACACACACACACACACACACACACACACACACACACACACACACACACACACACACACCCGAACGCTACCTTGACGTTCGTAGCGCCACCTAGAAATAAAAACTACTACTAATTTTATTGTTTTTACAAAAGTAACGCTACTAGAATAGTTTATAGCACCTTTGCAGATGACGAGGCGACACGTAAGGTATGATAAGAGTCCGTGACCTGTATTTCTTTCATTCCCCTTTGGTGTTCTTCTATTTAACTGAACATACGGGACCTGCCCTGCAGGCTTGGGAGATGGGAGGACGACAGTTCGGCGAGGCTCAAATAAATCGCATGCATCTTGCAAGGCGAGAGTCGGGAGCAGCCGCAGATACAGCACTTAGCTGCGATACTGTTGCGGCTGTTTCAGAATCAGAAGCTCTTTGAAGTCAATGGTTATAGCGGCTGCGCGCTGCGATCTCAAAGCGTGTTCGTTGTAGAGAAGCATACCCACAACCCCACAAACAACTCGACAGGTCTCAAGAAACAGATTGGAGAAGATTGCAAACCAGAACGTTCCGAAACCCAGTACACTTAAACAGAATAAATTCAACACAATATCCAGACGCTAGCTGCAAGCTCTGCAAACACGAACACGCAGACATGGCACACATCTTGTGGAAGTGCACACAGATCAGTTCAGTATACGTAGAGGACAACATAGAACCGGACCTTCTCGAGGAGCGATGGCTAAGCGCTCTGACTAGCTCAGAACTAAACGACCAATTATGGGCTATCCAGCGGGCCCGGGCAGCGGTGGAAAGGCTATGCCTCACCGCACACAATGCCCGGGTGGCCTGAGCCCGGGCTGGCAACCTCGCAGGTCCTTTTTCCATTAAAGTTTTTTCCGTCCGTCCGTTTTATCTAGTACCACGGCCGTTGGATAAAAAAAGCTATATTTACTTCCCGGACAGAGGGTGCGACGCAGGAAATTCGAAGATCTCTCACGTGTATGTTTGCAGCGTGTGCGCCACTTGCATCCTACGGTTCCCACAGCGCGTCGGATGCTCGAAGGTAGCGTCGTCGCGTGTCGGCGTCTGTCTTATCGCCGGCCGCGCTGCCGCCGTGTCTACTTTTGGGGAACTCCACATGCGCGTAGTCACCATGTTTGCGAGTGAACTTCGCATTCTTCTGGTCCCCGAAACGTGCTCATTTTGGATCGTACCAATTGCTATGTCATCTAGTGTATGTGAAAACGACGATGGCATTTGTACACCGGCGAAGAAATAAATCGTTATGTACTTGGGCGGTCATGAAGCTAGTCTAACGCTGCAGTTTTTACAGAGCGGAAACGGCTACAAAAGTGGGGCGGTACCGGAGATAGGCGCTTGAAAGCGCCAGCTGTAGCGACAGCCCGAGGAAGTGGCACGCTGCGCACGCGCCAAGCATTTCAGAACTTCCTGGCTTTCGAACGAGAGGAGCATGCGCGCGTTCGTGGCCTAATGGCTAGAGCACCGGGCTCGACGGCCGACGTTCAGTGCCACCCCATCGGTAACACATTATTTTCTTTTTATGAAAACGAGGCGAAAGAAGAACCTACCTGCCGCAAAGTGACAGGAATGAGGTTGGAACGCTTCGCATTAAATTTTTGGAATATCTTCCTATGTGAGTCCTAATTATTGTATACTGGACTCAACTGCTACACAACAAAAAAACAACTACAAAAATCAACACAAATTACCCAATAAATTGCTTATTGAGAGCACTCAACGGTAATATTATTGTGCAAGTGTTGAGCCAACTCAATTGCTTTTGAAAATTTGTTGAAGTCCGTTGTTTCAACAATTCCCCAACAATACATCAATGGTTAATCAAGTGTCATTTTTGTACGGGAGTGCTCTCGAGCACTGTAAGCCATGATAGAATGTTCTAATATTCCTTTTGTTTTACTATAACTTTACTTCCGCAGTGTAGGGAAGTCATAAAAGCTGTGAGCAAGCATAAAGTAGTCAATAAAAACCACCTGAACAAGATCTACGACCCGTATTACACACAAACACACACGCTCAAACACGCACGCTCACACACGCACGCTCACACACGCACACACACACACACACACATACACACACACAAACACACACGCACACACACACACACACTCGCACGCACACACACACACACACGCACACGCTCGCACACGCACACGCACACACACACACACACACACACACACACACACACACAAACACACACGAATCTTACGCTATATTTGTTTGCAAAAGCATATTGAGCAGCTTCCAGGTAATCGTATTTTGGTCACATTATTGTCGAAAACGGCCGACCAATACCAAAAAGGACTTACGAACAGAGCTTTGTGAATTCGGCAACAAGAATTATAGAGTAGAATAACGCAATCATCTCGAAAACAAGGGCCGGCATTCAGAAAAAAAAAGAAATATTCCTACTTTAAAACTGTTCGCTACAGCAGATGCCTGCCAAACGTGGCGCCACACATATAATTCGTGAAAGCAACACTTACGAACGAAAACCTTTGTGCATTCGGCCTATCGTCGTCGCGTTTTCGTGTATCCTACTCTATCACCACTCTCACTTTCCACGTTTTGGCAATAGCTTTTAGTTCTCTGTCCGTGCATGCTTGCCCCGAACGTTGATTCTCTCTCCTAAGTGCTATCAATTGAAGGAAAGAAAGAAAAGCTCCTACTTACCCATGTCGCATCTTGGCGTAACAAGTAGTGTATGTTTGATTCATCCGATTGCCTGACAAACCCACCACAATGATTTTGTTTTATTCAACCCTTAACGCACACGCACATCCTTCATAAGCGCTATTTACCAATTGCAAATGGCGCTTATGAATGAAAAACTTTGTAAATTCTGCCCCTGATTTGCAGCTGAATTCACAAAGCCCTTCCCTCGTAATTGGTGTTCGGAAGAGTTGTTTATGGTTTGTCAGCCACATTCGCTAATATTTAGTTCACATCACAATCAGGCAGCGCCATGTTCTTACTAACAGCGCAAGCGTTAGTAAGAACATGGTCGTGGATCCGGTTCTTAAGAAAATGCACCGGTCAATCGTGATAGTGAACATAATATTAAAAAAAATTGTATTCTTTGGTTTTGCGTACGAAAACCCCGATTTGATTATTAGGCACGCCCGTAGTGGGAAGCTCCAGATCAGTTTTGACCATCTGGGGTGATTTAACTTGCAACAAGGCACGGTATAGGAGCGTTTTTTTTTTTGCATTCCGCCCCTATACTGGAATGCGGCCACCACGGCCGAGATCGAACCCGCGACTTCGAGCTCAGCTGTGCAACGTCATAATCACTGCGCTACCGCAGTGGGGACGTATATAGTAATGACGAATGCAACCAGCCAATAACACATAGTTTTTTCGACCGAGAACCTTTGTGAATTCGTCCCCTTATCTGCTTCTTATTGAGTGCTCCGCAGAAAAAAAAAAAAAAGAAACACCGCCCTTGCGAATGCACATCGCGCGCAGCAACAAAACAATTAGCAACCGGGAAGTGCCATATCAGAACCAGATGGCTTCTCGCTCTGTGCAGCCCGCTATCACCGCCAATTGCAGGGGGGCGTTATGGCGAACGCGCCCTTATAAGCTTCTGGTCCTAGTAGATAATGAGCGACGCGATAAGAGAGAGAGAGAAAAAAAGGAGCCGCCCTGCCTTTCAAGTGAAAGGCGAGCAGCACAGAAATGAGTTCACAGGCGGAAAAACTGCAACGGAAAGAACTTATCAAAGGTCATATGTGAACTCTTCGTTAAAAACAACAACAAAATTGAAATGTCTAGAAAACTGAGGACATAGCCATCTTGGTAACGCGAGTGTGGTGGAGCGTTCCTCTGTGAATAAAAATTTGAGGAAAAAAAGTAAAGTCAGAATGAATACTGATAGATGACATTTGTGCATCAAGAGGCAACACCAAAATCTTTATTGCTTTCAAATAACGCGAGTTTTCGCGTTACCTTGGTGACGTTAGAACGTCTGTTGCGTCCTGCTTAATATCATGGGTAGGAAAGCCGGAAATATGAGAGGCTTCGGGCAATAAGGAAACCATTTTCAGCTGCGGCCTTTTATAGAGAACCGATCATTAACATGAAACCCGGCGAGTGAATGTCAGCCAACTCTGCCGCACGGAGGCGCAAGGCAGTAAAAGTGTAACCAAGCTCGGACGAGCCTTTCGGCACTAAATGGCATTACAGCAATCCGAGTTAATCATATACATATGTTGCGCCACAGCGACAGAACGAGGAAAGAGGAATAACAATTTATGCACGTCGGTGTGTTATATAACTTGATGCAAACCGGACGTGCGTCTGGTTAACCTCCCTGCCTTTCCTCTCTTCTATTTCTCTCTCTCTTTCTGTACCTGCACACAATGCAGCAGCCTCTGTTACTAGCTCGGTTATGAAATGCAGTACGCTTTTTCGCAAAGCCTTCACGTCGACACTACCGTGTTTCTTTTAGTCTGTTTTAATTCTTGCATACCCTGATCAGACATACCAAATGTTGGGTCGAGCTAAGTAAAATCGTCTGCGCAGACGTAGATTGACACGGCTTGTTCCGCTTTGCAAGGTGCCGCTAAATGCGGTCGCGTATGAAAGTTAAACTGCAGGCAGAAATCGTTAATTCCAAACACTGTTCGTGAACTTATAGTCGCCTCGACTGAACGCCAAGTGGCGAGATGATCTTGGACGTTAAAATAAATTCTGGGCACTTCCCAAAACCACGATCTGATTATGAGGCACGTCGTAGTGCCTCCGGGTTAATTTTGACTGCCGGGGGTTCTTTAACGTGCACACAGTGCAGAATGTACACGATCGCTTTTGCATCCTGTCGCAATTGGAATGCGACCGCCGCGGCCGGGTTCGAATTCGCGCCCTCAAGCTCAGAGGCGCAACGCAACAGCCTCTGGGCAATTTGCGGCGGGTAATCTTGAAGTCAAAAACGAAGCGGTGTAAACTCGGGACTGTGTGTTGAATTCGCAAAGCATTTGATTCGCAAGTGCTCGTTGCGATTGGCCAGCCGACTTCACTATTAATGATATGCTAGTATCAGCATTGGCTGAAATTTTCTTTTCTGAACCAATTATGCTATAAAACCATTTTGCGAATACGGGCTCGCATTCGCAAAAACGTTTCACGATTGACCTGTTTGTCAGAGCAGATGACAGTCAATCGTGATGTCAGACATACAATTAACGAAGGTGAACCGCCCAACGGCAAACAGTTTATGAACGAAAAGCCTTGTGAATTTAGCTATCGGTTCGGTGCCAAGGGATGTGCCAACTGGACTTCTGAACTGGCTCACTCAATTTGGTTTTATGGACGCGAACATATAGAGGTCTACTTCTCAATGTTATTCATGCTCTTCATGTCTGTCGAATCAGCATCCGTCGACTCAGTACACATGACGTGGTATTCTGAAAGCGACGCCAACATGAAGCGATGCCGGTTGGCTATAATTTTGGTGAAGCTCGGGATACCGCGGCGGCCGCACTTCAGCGCAAGGGCTCGGAGTTCTTTTTTTTTTTTTTGCACTGGAACGCACTGGAACCTGTGTGGCGATTTTTATCTATCGCATCGAGCTGCCCTCAAAAATTTGTGCAAAATAAAAGGCTTCCTGGTCGTTACTCATAGTCATTGCTATTCCTGATCCTGATTCACTCATACCACATTACGTTATTGCTCAGTGATAAATTTGTATGCAGCGCATGTTTGATTTTCATTCATTTAACTCTTATTCACGAGCTAGAAAACAATTGGAACGTTCTTAGAGCGATTGGCCGCCCCATAACTAAACAACAGAGTGACTCCCACACGCTGCCCCAACAAATGGCTCGTGTCGCGTCGGCATCTGGTTACTTTCGGCAATCACTGAGATTCACTTTGCCATCATTGTTAAACGGATATAAAAATAGAGTTGCCTGTTTTACACGCATCTAAAAACAAATGCGTGATTTCGTTTTCTAACAAGATGTTAATGATGCATGTCATGTCGTCCATGGCACCAGTAAAATGTCGACTGTTTCTAAATGCACTTTTTCTGTGAAATGTTGCTTACACTCGTTTTGTGCACTATATATATTGAATGTATAGTATATATGAATATTTAAATGCTATTACGCTTGAATATTCATTCGTATGTTGTTACTTTTAATGCTGCCTTCGTTCCTGCAATGTGTCAGTATACATTTGTCCGTATTTGTCCGTACTACCATGTACGTGTGCTCACAAGCCCTGCTAATTAAATTGCAATTGTTCTTGCATGGTCGACTCTCAAATTTTATTGAAAACAAAGAATTGAGTTTAAATTTAACGATATTATTTAGTTACTGACTAAACAAGCATTTCTAGAATGCATCGCACACCCCCATTTCTTGTCCTCTCCCCGAAAATCAAGAATAGAGCAGGGCTAATATTATTAGTAAAAGGTGGGCGGCCTATAGCCAATAAGACTTACAAACTAAATGCCTCGTGAATGGCCCCTAGCATTCGCCTCGTGCAGTTTATATTACCCATCCGCAAAAGCAAGATGAACTTGAGCAGAAGAGTTTGCCGAAAGAAGCGTTAGGGAAAAACAGAACAAAAATGTCAGCAGCCTTTGCTCGCTTAAGCTCATGGGTACTTTTTATGATGGGGACCAGCGATGAAATCGTAATTATGACCAACATTTATGCATACTTTCCAGTCTCTGAAGCTTCGTTAACTTTTGTGTCAGACAGTCTGGCACAAACGTTAAACAGACAAAAAGGCAACTGTTGACTCAGATGGCATTTACTCACTTCGTCGCCCAAGTAAGCAATACTGTTTATTTCTTTTAGCTTAGGGACAGTTTCAATGCGAAAGAATTATATGCCTCATTACGTGAAAGTCTGGCGTTGTTGTCGGCGGCCTGACCGAAAGATGGTACCAAAAATGGCCTACGGCGCGAAGAGCAAAAACCCGTCAAAAATGCTCGGACTGACATGAAATTCGTCAGGCAGGCTTCTGTAAGCAAAGTCAATAGATGGAACACAGCAAAAAATATGGGTACATCGTGTTCTGGGTGGGAATCGAACCCTGGCTTCCGCGGAGCGAGACGAGCACGCTTTCCCGACGCCAAGGTGGCTCCATGGTTACGGCTGACTAAAGTTGTGCCTAGTGCGTGCGTCCTCGCACACGTCACGTCACTGCCTCCGTCACTAACTTCCACGTGTCATCTGCGCTTCGGATTTCATCGGTGCTGTCTCTACTGCGATGCACTCTCGACGCCAGATCATGAGCGTACAAAATGAGGTGTGCCTATGTGCGTGCGTCCTTGCACACGTCACGTCGCCGCCTCCCGCGTGTCACCTGCTCTTCAGATTTTATCGGTGCCGTGTTTACTGGGATGCACTTCGAAACGTCTACCTCAGCGGCATCTGTGAAACGTGGTCGCCCACGGAAGCACGCCACAGAAGACGAAGCAAGGGAACACAAAAAGGAACGCCGTGCAAGTTTACACCGGGCACGACGACATACGAGTGAATACCTAAGCAAAAACATTTCCCCAAAGCGACTACAATGCTTTCGAATTACCACACCTAAACAGTCTTAAGTGTCTCCCAAACTTTCTCACCACTATGACACAAAAAAGTCAAAGCACTGGGCATCCGTTTTTAGCATATTTGCACATCGCAATCCGACATCGACAGCCCCGGCTGACGTCGCACTTCTTCGGAATTACCGGGCGGAAAACCATCGCTTTTATTTGATGTATTTGCCTCGTTCATGCAACTTTTGCGCTACAGGCGAGGACAAAGTCTTCTACGATCGCTTACATGCTTTTCCAAAATCACTTACGGCGTTAGCTGAATGAATGGAGACTTGCGACGTTTACGACTGCACAAGACGCCGCACTTCAGCATAGTGGCAAATTCGCTAGTGGCTCCTACACCAAGGAATGAAATGGCTGACGCTTGCCGATAAGACTTGTAGCCAGTAATGGAATGAGCACTTGCTTAAGTGGACGAATGTCCTTCAACCTCCTCAAGTGTCTTATGTGTGGAAGCTTACGACATAAGCAGACATGGAATTACGCTGACCCAATTAAAAGAAAAGTTAGCCCCTCAGTAAGGATCGCCTCAACTATGAGATGTCTATAATATGTTTTTGTCTATGTGAATCATGCAATCACTGACAAAAATAAATGCATGCTTGAGTTTACCTTCAGACGAAGGATAACCGTCTTGTGGAAACAAGAACGCAGGGCTCGACCCACTTCAGCAAAAACCATAAGTCACTGCTCACGTCTGAAAGTTTTCATTGTAGTTTCAGTTATCCGCAAAAACGACAACCGCGTACGCTTTACTAGCCCGTTCGTTCTCAGCCATTGTTACTAAGGATTATTGCCTGGATTATGTTAAAGGCGTTCTCAGATATTCATCTTACGCCCTGAGGTTGTTATATATCCCTGCCACGACGACAAGGCTGGACGTGAAAGTCAAATGCAAATTTCGAAGGGCACATCCTACAATGCCAAGTGACAATTCCATAGCAGCGCTTCTGTTCGAGACAGCTACATTTTAAAAAAATAGCTAGCGTCTACGAAAAAAAAAGGATGAAAACTTGCTCGAGGGTACAACGTCGCGTTCCAATGCAGGTGTGCCGATTCAGCCGAAAGGCTGTATCGGAAAGGTGACACGGTCATGTCTGCCGATGATTTTCGAGTAATTCTTTTGGTTTTAATCGCCACCTTCTGTCAGCACACTACCCACGCTTCCATTTTCCAGTTTTGTTTGGTATGGAGAACAATAATTTCAACCGGTTGTGAAAGATTTGCACGAAGTGGTTGAGGTCTTCTCGACTTCTATGTATCCGGTGCTCCGATGGTGTCGACGCACCGCTCCGTAACTTCCCCCTTTCAGTCCATTCCTTTCCCATTCATATATGAAATGCGCTCGCTCGTCCACACGAAATCGCAAGGGCACGCGTGCGAGCGCGTGGCGAAGTAATTTTGACCCTAATTTGTTTATCGTTTTTAGCACCTGCGGATATGTTATCTTGGCATTCGCGTGCAAAGTGGCAAGCGGTGCGCACGTGCGCGTACACCCAAATGAGCGCTTACCTTTTGGCATGTGTGCAGAGGCGGCGCGTCGTCAGGCGTCAGAACCGATCGCGAGAAAACTTATCGGCATGCTGCTGCCGCTGCTTCACGCGTCTCGAGCGGCCTTCCCAGTGGATACGCGAGGGGCGACTTCCTTTCGTAATATCTGGCATTTCTTTCTTTCACTTCGTCCATCCAAGGACGTCCGCTTACTACGTCAGCCTGCGTTCATAATGGCCGCGGCACTCACACTTGGAGAACATGAGTCTTCTGCTAGAGAAGCTTCGGTGAGGTTGTGGACGCGTCAGGATCGACACTTGAAGGATGAAAATTTTGCAGAAGCGTTTATAATTGACAACCTCCGGCTTTCTAAATATGCACGCGATAATATCACCGAGACAACACGAACTTATTAAAGGTAGAGACATGCATATTCTCCTTGACAACTTCGCTGATACCCTTATGACTTGTGTTCACCTGCAACGTAGTATTTTGGCGACTGCGCCATTTCTTAATGTACGCAAGCGCTTCACCAATGCCCGTGATGATCTACTGATAAATAAATTTCATGTAATCTGCAACAGGCGATTTTTAAAACTTCCGTAAAACCCAAAAATGATCACCCTGCATGATATCATATGTAGCTACTTTTGATAGGTAGTGATTACATTCTGATTATTGAAACGGTTTCCTGCGACATTCTATTTCCTTTGATCGTCAAATGCAATTCATCATTTACATTTTTAGTGGCCTTATAACTAGAACTTACGAAGCTCGGAGGTCATGCACTTTCGTAAGCTCATGAGTGAGTGCCAGTAACTAGTTTATCCTTTTGATGCGTATCGATGTCCACCAGGTCTTTAAGGACCTTCCCTTGCGTCAGTGGAGGTTGGCCAAGACACGAAGAAATTTTCACTGATTGATGTCTGGGAAGAGAGAGAGAGAGAGAGCAAATGATAAATGAAAGGTAGGGAGGTTAACCAGGACTGAGCCCGGTTGGCTACCCTACACTGGTTTGGTTTGGTTTGGCTTGGTGCCTGTAGTTATGGCACAACCCACTACGGGGAATTGGTCATGAATCGGGCGGCAGTGGGTCGAAAAAGAATAAATACCTAAATAGGATTTTTTTGCTGAAAATGAGATATTAAATGAATTCTAATCGTTAATAATAATTTTCATGCTATAGTTTCTTAAAATTAGAAGTTTATATTCTTGGTTTCTTGTTGTGGAATATAAAACAGTAAAATTAGCATGGAAGTCTCCATGTTTCCATTATAAAATTATATATGGCATCACATACGTTCCTATTACAGTGTCCTAGCGCCGACGCCCCCAGAGACAGAATGATAGGTAGCGTAATGGCTAATCCAAGTTGGCGGAAGGGACCTTCTAGAAGTCGTTTTCTATGCACGTTGAACCTACGACACTGGGGAAAGGGAAAAGTGGACGGAAAGATTAAAAGAAGAAGAGAAAGTCCACTGGGGATATCGTTCATGTCTGGGGACATTTCCACAACACCTAGTGGGCCCATGCCATGAGTGGTCCTGCAGAATCGTGCATCTAGCATCCATCTAATTCATCCTAATCATTCCCCCTTTTCATTCCCATTCTTTTTGTGCTCAGTAGCGGGCTAGATCACACTAGTGGACACCCACATCTTTGGCATTCTATGAATAAAATCTCTCTCTCATATTTGATTAAGTTTGATTAATGTTGCCATTATTGATATTAGAAAACTTGTATTTTCTTAAACAGAGCCTTCGAACGCAATACACGCTCCATTGTCCTTTCTGCTTTAACCTTCAACGCATGCGTCAACTGAGGAGACTTACTGTCTGCCTTTGAACAGCGTAACTGAGGCAAGTCAAACAGTAGTCAAAGAGTACGTGAACAAGGATAAGAAAGTCAGGAGCACCTTCCTAGTCTGTGAGGCATGGGAGGTGATGCTCCATCAAAGTAGGTCTAGAAGCCGTATCATGATACGTGGTGTATATTAAAAGCAGCCATTAGCGTAGGCCAGCAGTATACTGTAATAAGGGGCTGCACTGTAAAGAACCTAAAACCTTTCAACTCTAAATGGTGATTTACTTTCCTCGAAGCACATGAAAAGAAAAATCATCCACACCCACCTAAAAAAAAAAAAGAAAAGAATCAGCTCAATTTCCTTTCATTTCTAAGAACGAATTGTACTATAGTGACAGGCGTTGGTCGCAGGCTCATTCATAATTGAAAATGTCTTTGAAAGCATCAACAGTTGTGCCTGATTACTTAGGTTTCGACACAACTTTCGAATACATGCACAAGAACAATACAATGTTTTTTTTTCCGCAGTACTCCAGACCACGGTGTAGGAAGGAAGGCGCTCCGAAGGCGTGCCGCCGCAATGGGGGAAGGATGTAGAATAAATGTTCGGCACCGCTAGGGGGCGGGACCTGTCCTGGTGGCTTGTCGCTTTGTTGGTTTCGCTAGGGTTTCAATGGGAAACAGTAGTTTTCATGAGTAGTTCCTAGAGCCACATTTTTGAATAAAAACCAAAATGATGCATGGCACGACAATGTTGCTATTGACGCTCCAGCAAAAATGGTGGAACGATAGGCCACCATAGAGTGCCTCGATGCACGCGTCCTCTCCTAGGGTGGACACAACCGCGTCGTCTGCTACGGCGTCCGCCATATTTGGTCCTACTCCTCCCATCGCGTTTCGCTAGAACGTATTGGGGCTCAGTGCGCTGCTTCGCAAAAATAGTGTGTACCTCGACAGCTGCAATAGATTAACAATGGCGAGAATGATAAGGATAATTAGTGAAATATTTTACCGCGGAATAGTTAAATGGGCTCAATCTTTAGGCTCTTCAAGAGTTCTAGGGGTTAGTTCCTCTCGTTTTAGGGCACTGTCAATTTGCACACGTAAAGGAAAAAAGGGAAAGGTGTGGCGCTGCGGCATTTTGTACTGTGTCTAACATCATATGGAGCAGTACAATTCGTGCACCTTTTTTTCAAGTGAGGTGGCCACGTTAAATAAGAATGGGATAGTTTCAGCGCTTTCAAGCCATCATTGAAAACGTTTAATGGACGCCCAACGTGAGTGTGAAAAGTATTTTCGTGAAAATGCAAAAAAAGGCATTGTTGACACAGCAGTCATTGGCAAAATGCGCGGTTTATCATTGACTGAAAACATTTTATTGTCCTATATAGTGTAAACAGGAAATGGGGAACGTAAATGAATAAAATCTGCGCGCTTAACATTTGCAATAATGCACTTTAATTGACGTAGAAAAGCTTTTACTGCCAAAAAATACAAGATAAGCGAAGGTGAAATTTTAGAAGGTGAAATTCCGCCCGACTGGAAGACTGCGAAAGTAACCCCGGTTTTCAAAAAGTGCAATCGCTCTGACCCGTCAAATTATCGGCCTATATCGCTGGCATGGGTTGCATGCAATCTAATGGAACACATCATATATTCCCACGTCGCCAGTCATCTCGATAATAATTCTTTCTTTTTCCGCAAGCAGCACGGCTTTAGCCCTGGGTTATCATGCGAAACACAATCATTCGATTTCACTACAGACCTTAACTTGAACTTGGATTCGTCTTTTCAGACCGACGTCATTTACATCGATTTTTCAAAGGCATCAGACCGCGCGGCTTCACCCGACCACTCGGAGAACAAGGACGCCCCCACTACGTACAATGAAATCACTAAACACTACTACCTACAACGTAGAGACTACATTACATTAGAACTACATTACAAGTACAGAGCACACAGACAAACAAAAAGGATACAGTAAAGAGCAGTGAAAAACACAAGGCAAAAAAAAGGTAAAACACACATCCTTCCATAGAAGGATGGGATGGAGCAAGTAATTAGGAATAAGCTAACAAACGAAGATCGTCTCACCATGGAAGGACGCTGCGGGACGCCTGAAAATCTGCGAAAACAAAGTGCTAAAGACTCTTTCAATACGTCTTTCGAGTCACGAAACTCTGAGCTTAACGCCCAGGTCGACGAGCAGCACCAAAGAACAGCGGACAACCGCGCAGCTCGACTGAATTTTCCGCGAATATATCGTTGCCAAATGAATAGGGAAAGATTGCACGGAGGCCTGAAACGGCACGGAGAAGAAATATGATATGGCCAGCTGCTTCCTGCAGGACCTTTAATAAGGTTTATCCAATCCAATCGCCAGCTGCTGTACAACACCAAGACCTGATAGGACAGGAGTGGCTTTTTGGTGAGGCACCTATATAACTCACCGAGTTGTGCTGGCAGCCACTGTTGTTAACGGATCACTGTACATTCATCTTACGCGTAATGAGTAAGAGAACTCGAAGTTCACGTTTTTCGTACGCAGCACCGGTTCGCGCTCCTTCATTCTGGATACATTTACCTGATCTGAAATCTTCCACATTTAGAACACCGGTTATAGCCAACACGGATGCGACAAACTGAAGCTATGTTGAAGCTATGTTGAACTTTTGAGCATTATAGCAATGTAAAATATTTTGTTCACACAAAACCGGATGTCTCCTATATGGAGGTGCGAGCGCGCATTCACACCAGCCAAACAAAGGTTCTTCTGGTCTTCCAAATGGCAGGTTGCACCGCAGTTCCCAGTGAGCGTGTACAGGAACGCAATTTTTCTCGAAGGCATTGCGGATAGGGAAGAAGGAGGTCTTACCGCCCCCCCTCCCCGACATACACGCACACACACATATACACACACACACACACACACACACTATAAAATAGTAACTGGCAGAAAATGAAGCTGTTAGCTGCCGCTGCCAGATTTTATTATTTATTGTTATTTTTTTGCAATGCGCACGTGAACTGCAACTGTGCAGTGCGTAGAAATAGCCTTAATTTGCGCCGAACGGAAAGACATTCGAAAAAATTATTATTGGGTGAGGTGTGACTTAAAGCTGGCAATATATATATATATATATATATATATATATATATATATATATATATATATATGTATGTATATATATATATATATATATATATTGTGGGGATGCGCGACTCTCACGCATCCCCTGATATGCTGTTTTCCCGCACGGCTCGCGTGGCCTGGCGCCCGCGGCGCTCGGAGTGGTACAAGCGCGGTGCGAGAGATGTCGCGACCGTCGCGCCGCGGCGAGGTTACTCGGGCGCCGAGGGACAAGGCGCTGACTCTTTCCCGGCGGGCCGGCGAACAGCGTGGACATTCCGCGCGCGCTGCGACCATGCTTCTGCGAGACCGCCTCGCGTGGCCGCCTTCGAACGCACGACCGTTGGCGTGACCGAACACGCGAACGACCAGACGTTGGGATCCAGCATGGGGCGAACATATTCGCTCGCAATGCGGTCGCGGTAAGTCGGACTTCTAGATTTGTCGCGCGCCCATCGGCATGTTTTGGGGATAGCAACTCGGCTAGCAGGCATTGATCTATGAAAGGTGCAATAAATGCCCTTGTGATTGTTTGCACTACTGTGTTGTCGTTCCTTTGTCCCAAGAGTACGGAGGAGAACCCCGTATCTCCCACAATATATATATATATTATTTAATTTTATTTTACTTATTGATTAATTTTATTTTACAAGTACTGCCAGCCTTGTTAGCAAGCCTTAGGCAGGAGTAGGCATTTGAGGAAAAAAAACAAGTATGAAATAAGATCAAACAAGATAACAGACACTGAACAACAATCTGCATAACAAACAACATAAGAGAAACCTTTTCACAATCATGATTTCGCTGGTAAAAACGAGGGATGAACGCTATGGTTTATTCACAAAGTGCAGAAAGAGAAGATGAAACCCTTGGACAGTCGATAGTTGTGGCAGGTACTGCGTTCCGTTCGGAAATCGCGCGCGGGAAAAAATTATTTTTAAATGCGTTGGTCCTGCAGGAAAAATCTCTAACCTTTTTGTTGTGATAAGAGCGCGTGCAGCGGTCGCTAGCCGGTAGAATATCTAATGTTGTATCTATTCCTAATTGACTGTTATAGAGTACGAAGAAAAATTTCATTCTGTCCCGGTAACGCCTTATTGCAAAGTTTTCCAGTTCTGCAGCTTCTAGAAGAGATGATGAGGATGTGCGCTAGCTGTACGAATTGAAAATAAACCTGGCTGATTTTCTTTGGACTTTCTCAATTTGAGTGACGTTGGTTTGTGTGTGCGGATCCCAAACAATCGCAGCGTATTCTAGAATGGGTCAGATGAATATTTTATATGCCAAGAGTTTTATTGCAGGTGAAGTGTTTCCTATTGATCGCCTTAAAAAGCCTAGTTTCTTCATTGCTTTATTCTAAATGTACGTTACATGTTCATTCCACCTAAGATCTGATGTTATTACTAGTCCCAAGTATTTGTACGTAGACACGACTGATAAAGACTGGTTGTTAATGCTATAAGTAGGGGTTAAGGGATTCTTTTTGCGAGTAATGGTCATTGCAACAGTCTTTTTCAGGTTTATACTCATCTGCCATTTCGAGCACCATGTTTGTATTGTAAACAGCGCGGTGTTTAAAGCTTCCTGATCATTTGAATTGCGTATTTCGTTGTACAAAATGCAGTCATCTGCAAGAAGCTTTATCTTGACGCGTATGTCACTGATGACGTCGTTGACAAAGATAAGAAAGAGAAGCGGCCCTAACACTGATCCCTGTGGAATGCCTGAGTCTACAGTTGCGGGTGTCGAAGCTGCATCATTGACCTGAACACTTTGTTTCCGTAATGAAAGGTATGCTGTAATCCAGTTAACTAAGGCGTCGTTCTTTAAAATGGGTTTTAGTTTAAGAAGTAGTTTGGAGTGAGAGACGCGGTCAAATGCTCTTTCAAAATTGAGAAATATTAAGTCTATTTGGCTTTGTCTATGAAAAGCTGTCGCTAAGTCGGGAACTGTTTCTACGAGCTGAGTAGAGAAACCTCGCCGGAAGCCATGTTGTCTTGCGTCAGTTATTGCGTTGTTGTTAAGAAAGGCAGAAATGTGTTTGAAAATGATGTGTTCGAGGGTTTTTGCATATGTGCGTAGTAAAGATATTGGCCTGTATGATGTGAGGAGAGTCGGATTTGCTGTTTTTGGTATGGGGATGACTTTCGCGTACTTCCAGTCGGTTGGAATTTCCGCGCATGACAGTTATATATATATATATATATATATATATATATATATATATATATATATATATATATATATATATATATAAGCCAACAAACACTGACACCAAGTCAACATAGGGGAAATTACTTGTACTTACTAAATGAATTAAAGAAAACGATAAATTAATCGCAACTCGAAACAACAGAGCATCGCACGCGAAATGCGAAGGTTGTGGGATCGTTCCCCACCTGTGGCAAGTTGTTTTTTCATCTATTTTCCTTTCCATTGTTTTATCATTTTCTTTACTTCATTTAGTAAGTACAAGTAATTTCTCCTATGTTGTCCTTCGTGTGAATGTTTGTTGGCTTCTTATGATATGCTTAATAAATAACGGGGCCTTCGGTTAACCTCCTTCTTCTCGTTTATATATATATATATATATATATATATATATATATATATATATATATATATATATATGACAACAATACAGCTGCTATATTATTATTATTATTATTGTTGTTGTTGTTGTTGTCGTCGTCGTCGTCATATATACTCGGTTTATGTTACCTTGGAGTAGGGCTTCTCCAAAGTGCACATTTTCCTTACAAAGTCGCGCTTTTCAAAGTGAAGTCGCAAGCTCCACCGGAAGCGTGTGTGTAAACCTGTCCACGCAACGATGAGGCCGCCCACGCTGCGGCCACGTGGCTTCGTCCTCGCAGGTGTAGTTTTGCGATAAGGCGAACGTGAGTTAGCCGCCCCCGTACCATCAATATTTCGGAGCTTTTTCGCCACATCTCAAAATAAATCGCCCGAACGCTTCGAACGTACTCATCAACGTTGCCACTTCATCGCGGAAATCTCATATTTCGGAGTCGTGGAGGTGAACACCGCACAGCGGAATGAAATGCCCCGACATCGTACGGAAAGCTTTTCATTCGTCTACGGGTTCTTGGCCCTTGACCGGCTCTTTTCACGAATGTCCAACATCCGGATGGGTCGGAATTTGGCATTCCAAACCACTGCGTCAGAACTGTCGTGAATACGGGTCCATTATTTTTAAATGTGCATTTTGATATTTTTTTCATGTTATAACAATGAGGAGGGCAGATACGTTTTTCAAAGATGAACCTCGTCTTTAATGAACAAACAGCAAAGATTCGTTAGTAACGAGGTTGGTTTAGTGGGACTGTCGGTTAAAAAAATAACAGTACATTTGTTTCTTTCTCAGCCTGATGCGAGAGACGTAAATAAACATTCGAAATACAGGCGCCACTACATACCGAACGTCGGGCTACACTTATGCCGGCCACCGGACTACCATCTGTGGATTTATATTGTAACGGTGCGTTTGTACGCACGAGGACGAAGTGACGGAGCGGTGGAAGAGATAAAAGACGAGGACATTGCTTTAGGTGAGGTTGCGCTGTCCCCTCTTTGTCGTTTCTGCAAAGAACCTGAAACAATTGATAATTTTTTATTAGCCTGCCGCCGATTCTCAATCCAGACAAAGAAATACTTCGAAATTCCATTCCGAAAATTAGCCTTTGCTATAAACACTGAAAACGTACTCTCCCTTGGGGCAACTGCATTGGGTCTTAGGCACAGGAACGCAAGGAGGGCCGTATGCGAGTTCCTCGGTGATACAAGGCGAATACCTAGTTAATTTATTGATTTATTATTTTATACAATTCGAATTGACGTTAATTTACTGATTTATTATTTATTACTTTACAAAAATCAGATTAAATTGATTGATATGTATTGGCTTCTAACTTGCTCTGCTTTCAAAAACACGTGTTTTCTCATAACCCTTTTCCGTCTAACCGCCGGCTTCTTGACCAGTCGCCCGCAGTGGGTACGCGCCATGTATACATATGAAGCAAGCATGCATGCAAGGCAGCCTCGACCTATCCAGTGCTTTAGCGCCGAGCCTTCTAAATGCACGCCTCAGGCCAAGTAATAATATACACAGGGTGTCCCAGCTGATTTCAGCCAGAGCTTAAATATAGGTGAATGCCACGTAGCTGAACAGAACTAAGGTAATGTTGTTTGCCGTCGCTTGGAAATACTCAAATTATTACATTTTAATTCCGCGTAATTAGATAATTAGTCTTGATTAATTATTCAACTCGTCAAACATTGTAAGTAGCTGAAAAGTGCCAGTGAGAAACTTGTAGAGCGACATGAAAAACTCCCGGTACAGCTTTCTGTTGCTCAATACATGCTACATAAAAGTGTTTTCCCGAGCGTGAAAGGAGCCCGCGAATACACGCAAAATTGCCGCGCGACTGGCCGCTCGAGGGACTTTGCGTGCATTCGCTGGCTGCTTTCACGCTCGGTAAAACGTTTTTATGTAGCACGTATTGAGCAACAGAAAGCTGTACCGGGAGTTTTTCATGGCGTTCTACTATTCTCTTATTGGCAATTTCCATCTAATTATAATATATGAGAAGTTGATTAGTTACTTCAGATTCATTATCTAATTTGGCGGAATGAAGAAAATAATTTGAGTATCTCCAAGCGACGGCAAACAACATTACCTTGGTTCTGTCCAGCTATGGCATTCGCATATTTTTAAACTCTGCCTGAAGTTAGGTGGGACACCCTGTGTACAGTTGAAACTCGATTTAACGAAGTGATCACCATGCTAGAATTATTTCGTTCAATTGGGAAGTTCGGAAAATCGAGTAAGGGATTTTTCGGTCCATCAAAATCTAAAATTGTAATGTAGCGACACCCAAAAGGTACCGCGGCATTGTATTTGCCGCTAACCCACGCCTGCGCGTGTAAAATGTCCCCGAGGGCGGCCCAGCTACCGTCACCCCTAGCGCCATCTGGTATGTAAGAATGGTAGCGACAGGTGAGTCCGTATTTTTTGTGCCTGGGTTTGGCGTGCATCCTCGTCAAAATAAAGCTAGGGCCCTGGCTAGGGGGCCTAGATGTTTTAACGCGATAGAGTTAGGGCGCATGCTCAAAGAAAAACCAGTCTGCGTCAAAATGAGAAAGAAATCGCAGTTTTCTTTACTCATTTATTTCTGGAAAAGCTTCGTTAAATCGGGTTTAATGCAAGCTAGTTTCATTAATTTGGGTTGATGACAACATTGAACCTTACGGGAACTTGTCGTGGTATGGAAATTTCTTCGTTAGATCCGGAACTTCGAAAATCGGGTTTCGTTAGATCGAGTTTTAACTGTATGCCCTGCTTCTAACGAGATAACCATGCAAGTGAGCGGCCGCAGCTCTAGGCATCAGCTTCACACTGCGTCAGCATCTGTTACGGTGGCACGCGGAAAGGAAGCGCCGTATTCTCTGGTAAGCAATATGCTCGAAGCGGGGTCGAGAGCGCTGCAGTACGATAGCGCATGAGCATAGTCAGGTGGTTTTATTTCATATTTTGCGGGCTTTCTTTAAACAGCAAAAAAAAAAAAAAAAAATTACCACGCAGTATGTACGTTGCCGCAAAAAATTGGATCGATTATTTATGAACCCCCATAGAGCTTAACGAGAATGATTTGGTCGTAAAAGGATTATTAGAAAGAGTCGGAATAATTGATCTGAATTAATTCATTAACTAATTTATTTATTTATTTATTGACATTACCCCTAAGGGCCCTCACGCGAGGGTATTACATAGGCGGGGGGCGCAAATATGAAATATGCACAAGAAATAAAACTACATGAAATAAACGCCCGCACACAAGGAACATAAAATAAATAGATATGAACAAGGGCTATATGCACTTAGTCATGGAAGCACAAGAACATTTTACATAATATGTTAATATGTGCATATAACCATAACTAATAACTAATCTGCTACCACTAACTGCTTTCTTGCTACAAGGTTTGGAAAGATGGTAAGTTAACTTCAGTTGCTCTGCGTGATGGTAGGTTATTCCATTCTATTAGTGTGCGAGGAATAAATGATTTTGCGTAGAGCGATGAGCGGCACATTATGCGTTTCACTTTGTTAGCGTGGTCACGGCGCGGGAATGCTGCTGTGAAAAGAAGTCATCGTGAAGCGTGGAATGGTGATAAAATTTATGAAATAAGGTTAGGCGAGCAAACTGGCGTTGACGTGATAGTGATTACAACTCGACACGTTGTTTTAACGATGTGACGCTGGTGAAGCGTGAATAATCGGAAATGATGAAGTGAGCAGCACGGTTTTGCAGAGATTCAATGTTGTTGATTATGTATACTTGGTCAGGATCCCATATGGCAGAAGCATATTCAATTTTTGGGTGGATCAGCGTGATATAAGCAAGTTCTGTTAAGTGAGAAGGTGCGTGCTTGAGGTTACGCTTAAGAAGACCGAGTGCTCGGTTAGCTGATGCTAAGACGGTGTTAATATGGTAATGCCAAGTTAAGTCAGACTGAAGATGAAGGCCAAGATACTTGTAAGTTGGCGCAAGGTCTACTCTAGCATTATTGAGAAATTAGGTGGTAGGAAGTCGAGTGGAATGGCTGGTAAATGACATTAGCTTGGTTTTAGACGTATTTAACGACATTAACCACGAGGAACACCAAGCGGTCACTGCATCAAGATCAGTTTGTAAGGAAAGTCGGTCAGCGTTATTACGAATATTACGATATATAACACAATCATCTGCGAATAATCGAATTCTAGATGAGACACATTTGGGTAGATCATTAATAAAAAATAAGAAAAGTAGGGGACCAAGTACGCTGCCCTGGGGGACTCCAGATGTTAAAGGAACAGAAGAAGGGTTACAAGCCATTAGCACAGGTGAATTGTTGTCTGTTGGAGAGGAAATCTTTAATCCACGCAAGAACGTTTGGGTGAATATTTAAGTGTGTTAATTTGATTAGAAGCCTGTGAGAGGAACGCGATCAAAAGCTTTAGAGAAGTCAAGAAACACTGCGTCAACTTGGAATCCTTCGTTAAATGCGGAGAATATATCGTTAGTAAATCCGGCGAGCTGAGTGTCGCATGAATAACCCCTGCGAAAACCGTGCTGGTACTTGAAGATGATATCATGGTCTTCTAGGTAGTTGATGCATTGTGTATGTATGACGTGCTCGAGAAGTTTACACATGTTGCTAGTTAATGAGATAGGTGGGACCAACGTTTCTAGACTAGCTTCAGTTGAAAAACTCTCCGCCCGCGCGCCTACAGCAGCTGTCGCCACTTCTGTGACAGCCGCCAGATGGCAGCGCCGTTCCATCGCGCTCCACTGCAGACGCCTCGCCGCAGCCTTGGGTTCATGCGGACGGGCAGTTTGCGCGCGTTTTACGCTCGCTGGCATTCTCCCTTGTCCGAACTAGTGATACCATGAGAAAGCGGTATCCTCCTACAGCAATAAGATTTATCGGGCTAGTTAGTTCATACTGAAAGAAGGGTAAACTGCACGAAAAGAAGAAACGCATACAGCGAACTGCAGAAGCAGCGTTTCTAAATGTCGTGTGTTTCTTCCTGTCATCTTAACGCTTCGCGCAGTTTAGGCTCAGGAGCCTGAAGATCTGGCCAAAGTTCGTGATTGTAGGATATCTTCATCCCCACCAAAGCTTCTCACCACGCCAAAGAAGCGCTACAAAAAGAAAGATGAGGTCAGTGTTTGAACACACAAGCCACACACACACACACAAAAAGAAAAAAAAAACATCGTCGGCTTTTCCACCCCGTGAAGATGGTTAACAAGTGAAGCTGAAACCTGCGGCCCCTGTGCTTATCACTGTGTTAATCCCGAGGGTTCATTAAAGAATTTCTCAATTACGAGGTTACACACACAATCGGCTGCGACAGAGAGAACGACGTCACTCACGGTATGCCCGCAGTCCGCCGTTGTCGCTTGAGTTCGATGTCTCGAGTTTGCTCGGTGGCGTGGTTAGCAGCCTTCGCCCGCCATTTGCCGCTTGTGATTCTTCGAAAATAATTTCTTCAAAATTAAATCTACCCGTTACGTAAGACAATGAGTGGCTCATACTCCCTTAAGCAATGGCTCATACCCTCGTACACGCGGCCTCCCCATTACGACGACAGAGAGAGAGAGAGAAACTTTATTGCAATTGTAAAGATTTGAAGGAGGTGTGGTCGGAGCCTCTCAGTCCAGGGCCCCACTGGCCTCTGCCGCCTACCTGACCTGGCTAATTAAGGACTTTTGTTCTGCCAGGTCGGAGCGGGCGTGCTGCGCCTCCCACTGCTCCATTGTCCTACTGGTATTTGGCCTATGAGGGTGCTTAGTGCACTCCCAGGTTATGTGTATTAGGGTAGGTATGCCACCGCACCAAGGACAGTTGGCCCTATAACGAGTGGGATACGTGGCGTTTAGCAATTTTAAATGGGGGAACACCCCGGTCTGTATTTTACGCCAATCGGCGGCCTCTTCCCCGTTAAGTTGTGGGTGAGGCGGCAGGTATTTTCTGCGGACTGCACGCTGATGAGCAAGGATGTCTTTGGCATTTAAATTGGTGGAATTTTGTGAGGGATAGTGCGGGTGGTTGGGGTTAGAAGCGGACGCCGTCGCTCGGTTAGTGAACCCTCGAGCTAACGCGTTAGCCTTTTCGTTCCCCTGTACCCCCGCGTGGCCCGGGCACCAGAGTAGGCGATGATGGTGGTTGAAGGATTTGGGGATTATCGCGAGGCTAGCCGCAGTCACGTGCCCCTTGAGAAACATGAGACATGTCTCCTGGGAGTCCGTGACCACGAACGAGTCCCTTTGCGAACGCTCCGCGTGAGCGAGTGCGATCGCCTCTGCTAATATTTCAGCCGAGGTGGCGGATCCCGCCGTGGCCGAAGCGGTAATTTGCTGTTGGCTGATAGCGTTCGCAACTGCCAGGGCGTACCTCCTTTGGTAGCGCTGCCCGATCGCCTCTGCATAAATGGGGGAAGAGAAGCGAAATTCTACGCTGGAATGATGAACGGCAACGCAGCCTGCTGTGGAAGATGACGACGAACGCGGGAGCAGTACACGAGCGCGTGCCGTGGATTTTGCAGAAAGTTCGCGGTCGGCACAAGGAAACGCTCTGTTCCACAACGAGCGAAGCGTCGCATTGCTGGGAGCACAGAAAAAGTGGCGCGCCGAACTGTCGACATCGTTCCGATAGCCGCCTATGCAGCCAGTTACGCAGCACGTCGGCATCGTCTGCTGATATTGTTAACTCCGCGAAGGCTACAGTTTCGCGGATGACATGCTTGCTGAAATTCGCCGTCAACAACGAACCACAGAATACACCAACGCTGCACTGCGTGCTTAGTCCGGCCCGCCCGCATAGCCGGCTAGTGAGGAAGTGAAGCTGGGCGCGACTGCAGCGCCATGAAGGCGCGGGCGGGTGGCGGTTCCGCGCAACGGCGCCGAGTTAGGGTGCTACCAGGCACCGCACACTCTCAAGTTCAACAAATGGCCACAGAGGGCGAAAAATCAATCGAGGCGTGTTTCAGCGTAAGCGCGCAAGTGGAGCTACTGTAATTTTGTCGAATACTTTAATTTGTGCTTTTTCTGCTAGGGGCGCTGAACATGCTGAATTTTTTACTTTACACAAACCATTGACATAAACAATCGAGGTGTCTGAGGATGTTTTGTTACCTCAGGCAAATAGGCAGTTGATTCTTTTAAAATTTGATTGTTGAAGCTGCTTTTTAGTCATAGCGTCAAGGTTTTTGTACTTGATTAACCACCGACAGCCGACAGCCTATTGGTATCGATGTGTTTCCTGGCCGTTGGCGTTCGAATACTACGGCGGTAAAACATTTTCGATAGCATGCTGGTTTCGTCTGCGAGTTATTACATAGACTTGCTGTAAAGAGGTCTACTCTTGGCAAAAAATAGTGCCTCATTTTGTTTAGGCGTTGATTATCATAATGAATGCGGCGGAGGTTGAGGGAGTACGCTTGAAGGTACGTTTTTATGCCGTTGATCTCCATAACACCGTAAGTACGCAAACCGATGTCACAGAACACCCGATGCATCATTGTGTGTTCTCCGTCATCGCTTGTTTGCTGTACGCCTACTAATTCTTCATTTCTTCAAGTGTTCTATCCTCCTTTTGTCCTTGTTCTCTTGTGCTTCACTTACAGTATGTCGTTCCGTCAGCTGTAATGCGCATTTGCAAAACCAATACGTTTGATAAGACGCAGTGGTTATCATAATTTTAATACACATGTATTAAGCTGGCACATATGGTTCAGATACAGATGCCTGTATGCGGACTTGCACGACGTTGATGAGGAGATTAGGATAATTATGACACCCGTAAGGAAGAGGCAGCTGACGGCCGTAGGCTGTTGCGTTCTTTCCGCCAAACTACCCGGCCTGGTAGTGCTCTAAAGATGCTGTACAAAAGTGACACGCGGTGACAGGGAAATCATTATACTTAGCAGCCGACCGTACGTTTTGTAGCTTAGGTCTTCTTTCTTGTGCGCTTGTGCTACCCTTATTAATGAGCCATTTCTTGACTATGTTCTTGACTATGTAACCGCGTTTGTGTGGTTGCGTAGACGTGTGCTTTTTGTTGTACTTGTAAAATGTAAATAAAATATTTTCAGGCTTACTCAATCTTTGGTGTCGTGTGCGTTTATTCCAGTCGAGGCCATTGTGCCACCTGGAAACCGCATTCTGACAGTAGCCCTACACGAAATGCAACAGCTGGAGCGCGGCGGCACTACTCGGCGTAACGGCGGCGTAATAAATGAAAAGCCGCTCGGGATGCCCTTAAAAGTCAGTTGTGAGTGTGCCTTAACTCGATGTGATTTAGCGCTACATGTATTCTGCTGCGCCTCGATCGTACTCCCGCCAGTTTGGTTGCTGTGTGGCAAACGCAGCGCCTACATAATGTAGGCGCTACGTTTGCTACACAGCAACTAAACTCACAGAACACCTATACAAACTTAGAGAAGGGAAACTGTACCTTCCACAGTGCTACGGAAATAAGCATAGCGGTGGCGTCGTGAACTAAAGTATGCGACCACAGGTGGCGCTGTACAACAGGAAACGGAAACGGGGTTTTGCACACGCTTTACCAGGTGTTCTGTGGCTTTACTGGGTTTCTGGCTGCTGCGCCTCGATCGTGCTCCCGCCAGTTTAGTTGCTGTGTAGCAAACGTAGCGCCTACATATTTATGTAGGCGCTACGTTTGCCACACAGCAACCAAACTGGCGGGAGCACGATCGAGGCGCAGCAGAATACATGTAGCGCTGAGTCATATCGAGTTAAGGCACACTCTAAACTGACTTTTAAGGGCATCCCGAGCGGTTTTTCGTTTATTACGCCGCCGTTACCCTTAGTTAAATTGTGCCGCCGCGCTCCAGCTGTTGCATTTCGTGTAGGGCTACTGACAGAATGCGGTTTCCAGGTGGCATGATGGCCTCGACTGGAATAAACGCACACGACACCAAAGATTGAGTAAGCCTGAAAATATTTTATTTGAATTTTACAAGTACAACAAAAAGCACACGTCTACGCATCCACACAAACGCGGTTACATAGTCAAGAACATAGTCAAGAAATGGCTCATTAATAAGGGTAGCACAAACGCACAAGAAAGAAGACCTAAGCTAGAAAACGTACGGTCGGCTGCTAAGTATAATAATTTCCCTGTCACCGCGTGTCACTTTTATACAGCATCTTTACAGCACTACCAGGCCGGGTAGTTTGGCGGAAAGAACGCAACAGCTTATACGGCCGTCAGCTGCCTCTTCCTTACGGGTGTCATAATTATCCTAATCTCCGCATCAACGTCGTGCAAGTTCGCATACAGGTATCTGTATCTGAACCATATGTGCCAGCTTAATACACGTGTAGTGAAATTATGATAACCACTGCGGCTTATCAAACGTATTGGTTTTGCAAATGCGCATTACAGCTGACGGAACGACATACTGTAAGTGAAGCACAAGAGAGCAAGGACAAAAGGAGGATACAACACTTGAAGAAATGAAGAATTAGTAGGCACACAGCAAACAAGCGATGACGGAGAACACACAATGATGCATCGGGTGTTCTGTGACATCGGTTTGCGTACTTGCGGTGTTATGAAGATCACCGGCATAAAAACGTACCTTCAAGCGTACTCCCTCAACCTCCGCCGCATTCATTATGATAATCAACGCCTAAACAAAATGAGGCACTATTCTTTGCCAAGAGTAGACCTTTTTACAGCAAGTCTATGTAATGACTCGCAGACGCAGCATGCTTTCGAAAATGTTTTACCGCCGTAGTATTCGAACGCCAACGGCCAGGAAACACATCGATACCAATAGGCTGTCGGCTGTCGGTGGTTAATCAAGCACAAAAACCTTGACGCTATGATTAAAAAGCAGCTTCAACAATCAAATTTTTAAAAAATCAACTGCCTATTTGCCTGAGGTAAAAAAGCATCCTTAGACACCTCGATTGTTCATGTCAATGGTTTGTGTAAATCAAAAAATTCAGCATGTTCAGCGCCCCTAGCAGAGAAAGCACAAATTAAAGTATTCGACCAAATTACAGTAGCTCCACTTGCACGCTTACGCTGAAACGCGCCTCGATTGATTTTTCGCCCTCTGTGGCCATTTGTTGAACTTGAGAGTGTGCGGGGCCTGCTAAACTGGCGGGAGCACGATCGAGGCGCAGCAGCCAGAAACCCAGTAAAGCCACAGAACACCTGGTAAAGCACGGAGGAAGGAAACTAAGGAGAGGCCCTGACGTCACTCTTTGTGAAGCAAAAGTGAAGCCGGAATTTGGCGTTGCTCATGGCGATGCTCCGCCTTTTGGGCCACCCTCCTCTCTTGTTTACATCTTTCGCCAAACCACGCCGCGCTGCGCGTGGTGTCGCGCAACATCTGGCAGAGCACGGTGCAGGTAACACAGCGCAACAAGACACGGTGACTAATGCAAACCCGCCCACTCGGCGCCTTTGCCACGGCCCGAAACCTACCAGAGCAACACGTGTGAGCGCTCAAAACCATAACAACGCCGCCATTGTGGCCCAAAAGGGGTGGCCATACAACAAAAGAAATAAAAAAGCAGCAAGAAAATGAGAACCTACTACGTCATTTCCGCCACACTTTTCTCCTAGCGCGCGGAGGGGGTAGGGCCTCTCCTTAGTTTCCTTCCTCCGTGTGGTAAAGCGTGTGCGAAACCCCGTTTCCGTTTCCTGTTGTACAGCGCCACCTGTGGTCACATACTTTAGTTCACGACGCCACCGCTACGCTTATTTCCGTAGCACTGTGGAAGGTACAGTTTCCCTTCTCTAATTTTGTATAGGTGTTCTGTGGTGCTACTCTCACTTAGTTCTCGCGCCTACTGGGGCGCCCCTCGCGGCGGCGAACGCGCACTCGGCAGGATACGACCGGCCCGCTTGCGTTCGGAAAGCCTGTCTGTGCACTGTTTCGCGCGTAGCTGTTACCTTTTCTGAGCAATGCCGAAGTGCAACCCGAGCTGTTGCGTAGTGAGCTGCAACAGCACGTACACCAACTCCCGAGGAACAAAATGTACAGGTTTCCGAGCCGAATGTATGAAGCAGAACGGCGTCAACACTGGATCGCGCTCGTCCGACGGCAGTTTTATGTTCCGGCGTTATGCCAAGTGCGTTAACGCTGAATTCGTTGCTTTTACAGCAATGATGGACGCAACGGGACACCTGCAGTGCGTACCAGGATATGTAGCAAACAAAGTAGTTTGTTTCCTCACTGTACTGCAGCAAAGCTGGGGAACTCTTTCTCAATCCTCTCCCATTCAAACAGCGCCAGTGCTTGCTGAGAGCTACGAGGAGGGGTTGCAGCTGGCACAGCTGGCATAGCATTATGAAACATCGTTCCAGCGCACAATTGAACACGCACGAGAAGAGAAAGACAACACGAACGCCGTGTTTCTCTTCTCGTCCGTGTTCAATTGTGCGCTGGAACGATGTTTCATAATGCTAATCACAACCAACTAGCCCAGCTGTCCATACTCAGCTGGCATACACCCTTCTGCGCCCAGCATATCAACTAAGGGGCATATCACCAAGATATTTGACGACGTGGTTTATTGGAACCTCCTTTACACGCACTGAAAAATCGCAACAGCATAAAAATATCGAACTCCCAGTTACTTGGGCGGAAATATTTTCCCAGCGTAGTCTAACACAACTGGTAAGTTCCTCACCTTTATTTGTGCTTAGGGAGAGCAACAATAGTATACCTCGGGTAGGTCTTACGAGTCGTTCGTACACCCCACGTTCTTGGATGAGATGTGTTGGATTCGCATTTGCCGTCCTGCATGTACAGGGAAACTACCGCGGCGTGCTTGCACTTCCCTGCGATGCCAGCACGGCAATCGCAGCTCCCCGCTAGGATTTGTCTGCTATCGCCGATCTTCAAGAATCAATGACACCTATAATTTCATGCGTCCGCACCGTAGGTAACGAAGTAACTTACCCTGAGCTTCACGCATCTCGCTGGTGCGTTACTTTTCGTTTGCGGAATACACCTAGCAGTCACTTCCGATAAGTGCGAGTTCAACACTTCCCTCACGTCGTAGACATGCCCCACTTCAAATAGACGACTTCCTTTCTCTGAGTTTTTTTCACGAAAAAGGCTGTCAAGATCTTGTAATTCCCGAAACCCGGCTAAAATTAATATCTGCACGCTATTTCGCGCCATCACTACCGTCAGACAGGGCTCCAAACACACAGCGCGAGCTGCTTACGCCGTGAGTAATCCTACCGCATTGGAGAAACTATTTGTCAGATGGCGCTAGGGATCCGAAAGACAGGGCGCCGCCTAGCACTTGCAACGTGCCCATAGCGTACGCTATAAGTTGCGTATGCTAAACTAAAACTGTCTATTTAATGCATCTTTAACGCGTACACGCCACTTTGACGCGGTGAGTGACAGGCAGGTGAAGGGGGTGCAGCCCGGAAGCCTTTGACCAATAGCCCATAGCTAATGGCGAAACGACGTCAAATCAGAAATAACTATTTTGCTTTTGTTCGGTCAAATCATGCATAATCAGTATGCATACGTCATATAAGATGTGGAGCTATCGCGGTTTTCGTGACGTCCCGTGACAGCCAGGCGAATTGGGGGCAGTCCAAAAAATTTTTTAGCCAATCGAGTAAGTCTGATTACAGAATTGGAATAGAAAAGTTTGGAATATTTTTACGTTATAGCAACCCTAGTCACATCCATCGCTTCGTTTGCCTGGAGCCTGCCATGTTCGTTTTGGAGAGGGGCGAACCGTCGCTCCCATCCACGAGGGAGGAAACTTGCTCCATTCAAAGGCGAACATAGGGGACATCGCCGTTTCTCCCTTAATGGAGCAAGCGTCACTCCCTTTTTTCTTATAGTGAGTTTCATGAGTAAACAGGGTCAGCAGTGCAATGAACTGTGCCGCCAGCTTTCGGAGAGTGAAAAGCTCAGACTTCATTTACTTTGTCCGTGTCTCTTGCACACCTCATCGCTTCTGCCGATGAAAAGACTCTTCAAGACTCTTCCGCTCCGGAGGTATCATGTACGACGCCATTTTGAAATGGTCGCATGACAACAATTTTGTTTGCTTCTGTGATTGGCTTGCGGAGTAACAATCCCGCGCGGTCCGTGTGCCTTGGTTGCCAACTGCTGTTTTTTTTAATTTATATCCTACTATAGAAGAATTCTTGGAACTGATACTGTGTAGAAACACTACTGCATCTAACTTTTCAATACAAACATACCTACTTACTGCAGTCAACAAAAAGTTAATTATTCAATTTTAGTTAATTGACTTGCTGACAGCGACAATTATGGTCTCATTTTGTGTTCCCCTGGCCACATAACTTATCTGCAGAAGTGGTCTTCGCGGGCCTCCCAGTGCCTAACTTTAAGAAAACCATAAAGATTAAGGTATCTGTTCGGTCGCTGTTTTTATGTGGTGCTCTGAGTTTTCTGGTATTTTGGACACTTACGGTTACCATTAACGACGATTGATTAACAAGACGCCGGGTGAAGATTCAACGAGCCAGGCGCCTTACAGGTACGCCATTTCTTTTTTGAGGACCTGGCTATTACCCTGCCGCTACGGTGGTCGGAAGCCGAGAACATCGTCACGAGCCTTGTGCTCATCCAAATGTAACAAGCCATATGAATGATGCTACAGGCCGTAGTGAAAAGCATGGGGCCTTGCAAGCGTCACAAAGCTTCATAAAGCTGGCACGTTTGGTTCTCCACAACTCGGAATCAACTTCAGCGAATTCAGGAATAATGGCTGATGGTGAAGCCGAGAGCAAGAAACCTCGCCTAGAAGACAGCAACTGCGATGATACAACATCGAATTATGAGCTAAGTCATGAAGAAGAGATGGGTGAAGATGCACCATTTACTTTGGTCACGTATAAGAAAAAGCGAGCTGAAGGCATTCCGGTTGTCTTTCGCCCAACAAGTGAAGGTACTACTTTTTGGCAAGTAAATCCAAACTGAGTGTTTGCCGAAATAGTTTCCGCTGCCAAAGAAAAAGTACAGTCTTTCAGGACGACCAGAGATGGAAGTTTCAGTGTCAGCGTTGCTTCCTTAGCATCGGCGAAACGCCTTTTGATGCTCTCAAGTGTAGGCGGCCTGGAAGTCAAGCCTTTCATCCCAGAGTCATACACGCGAAAGTTGGGAAAGTAAAATATGTGCCTCCGTAGTATACAGACGAACAACTCCTAGACTTCTTGAAAGACGCAGGAGTTATATCGGCACGCAGACAGATAAGGTATTCCCGCCAATAAAATGGAGCAGTAAAGTCACATCCACTTCACACGGTAATTCTGACTTTCAGAGACGACCGCCCTATTCCAGGAAGAATTTACTTGGGTTTCACCAGTCACCCTGCCGAGGAATACCTAGGACCAGCACTTCGCTGCGATAATTGCCAGAGATTTGGGCACATGGCGAAAACCTGCCGCAGCACACGTCGATGCAAAATCTGCTCAGAAGATCATGACCACAAGGAGTGCAAGCCACTTCTTCAACCTAAGTGTGCAAACTGTGCGGGGAACCATGCCGCCTCCTTCTCAGGCTGCCCTCAGAAAAAGGCAGCGGCACAAAGACGTGGACATGAACTAATCCATGGAAGACAACCGCAACGCAATGAACCCGCACCAAACCTTGAGATTGTTCATCGAGTGCCAGATCACCCACCTCAGCGGGCACCGGAACCACCACAGCCAAGAGCACCAACAAGCTATCTCTCCTCTAGAGAACAACCAACAGTGCAATCAAGAGACCAATCAAGAGGATCACAGCCAAGCGCCCAGTCTTATGCATCAGTGCTACGGAAACCCAAATGAAAACAGGCAGAAAGTAATACACAAGATAGCTCCAGTATTCGCACACATTTCTCTCAGCGACCTTACGCATCTACTGCAGAAGTAACGCCAGCTAATAGCGAACATACCACAGCATCGGTGACACAACTGATCTTGCCAATGCTTTTCGCAGCTCTTAAGGCAATCCTATCTGCTCTGCCGGAAGCAAACAACCTACCAGAAGTGAAAGCCTTGTTGCCTCTAGAAGTACTATTGTGCCAACAGTCCGGGCCGAAACTGCGGCAGACAGTACATGAATAACCGCTACAAAAATGTCTCCATATTTCAGTGGAATGCCAACAGTCTTCGAAGGAAGTGCGCTGACTTTCGTAAACTGCTTGTGCAATGCAACTTCCCAATGCTTTACATTCAAGAGGCGGGAATCAATGACGACTTTCGCCTTTCGAATTATGTGATATACAAGACTTCTCGTCAAGGTGGAGTTAGCAGAGTACTCCTGTGCGTCAGAAAGGACCTACCATCTTATCGAATTCAGTCCAGTGATTCAGGCTTCCCGGAATTCATCGCATGTAAAGTATCCTTTGGCAAGCTCTGTATAATAGTGATTAATCTACATCTACAACCTTCGAACCGGATTTCAGTAGAAGCGCTAGTGGATATCTTCGAAATAGCTCATTCTAATGTATTTATATGTGGCGACTTCAATGCACACAACATCATCTGGGGCAGTGATCATTGTGATGCACGGGGTAGCGTTATTGAGTGCGCCAAAGATAAATGCAACTTGACTGTTTTAAACGATGGATCGCCAACATTCCTTCGTGGATATAATTACTCAAGCAGCATAGATGTTACCCTGTGTTCACATGATCTAGTGAATGGTGTGGGATGGACAACAGATATGGAAATGCGCGGAAGTGATCATTTTCCCATCCTTGTTAATCACCTTACCATGCACTATGATATCAGGCGTTACAGCAGACTAACCAAATGGCAAGATTTTCGGTACCGCCTAACGGATTAAATTAATCAACATGCAACAGTGGAAAGATTTACACAATTTTTGCAGGGTAATATGAACATTTGCAGAAAGAAGGTCCCAATTCCAAAAGATTATGCTGCAGTTGACGGAGAGTATGATCACCTAAGAGCCATCCGACGCCGATCCGAAAGAGCTTACCGATGGAGCGGAAGTTTAGAAGCATACAGCAACGCTCAGAAAATACACAGTTTAATGCGCAGACGAATGGAAAATTTAGGAAAACGGCGCTGGAGCGATTTATGCGGCACGCTGTCTCCTCACACGTCTGTCCCAAGAATTTTTCTAGTAATTCGTTCTTTAAATGGACCTGTAACACAGAGCTTCCCATTTCGTGCTCTCGCTGTAGCTCGGGACACGTGTGAAACAATAGTTGCAGATGAATTTTGTGAGCTTATTTCCAGACGCGCTTTTTCATCGCAATTTGCAGAATTTGATATTTCAGTAGTGTTGTCTAAGCAAAAAATTACTGCTTGCTACTGGGCCCAACATCCTCAATTGGATCATACTTTCACATTAAGCGAGCTTCAATGTGCAATTGCATCATGTCGGCAAAAGTCCGCTGCTGGGCCGGACGGCATTACGTACAATATGCTAAGAAACCTCGGACGGAGAGGTACAAATGCTCTCTTAAACATCTATAATATCTTATGGATAGAGGAAACTGTACCTGACTCTTGGAAAGTCACTCGAATCATACGAATTTTAAAACCTGGTAAGACGTCCTTGTACCTTGAATCCTACCGCCCAGTTAGCTTGACAAGTTGTTTATGCAAAGTAACGGAGAAAATGATTGACGCGCGACTTCAATGGTGGTGTAATGCAACGAATGTGTTGTCCAACTACTTAGTAGGTTTTAGAAAAAATAGATGCACAGTGGATGCAATATTAGATGTAATAACCTGTGTGGAGTACGAGCATGCACGTGGAAACATGACTATAGCAGTATTCCTAGACATCAATAGGGCATTTGACACTGTTAGTGACGTTCATGTTCTGCTAAGCATGTTGGAACTTGGTCTGTCTGGCAGGTCCTTGCGATGGATTTCTGAATTTCTATCAGGTCGCAAAATATTTGTTCAGACGGGTGAAGGAAAGAGTGCTGAACATGTTGCAGACAGGGAGCACCACAGGGAAGCGTACTCAGCCCCTTCCTTTTTAACTGCGTCATGGCTGATTTAGCAAGAAGGCTGCCATCACAGTTAAAGTTTTCACTGTATGCAGATGATGTGTAAATTTGGACATCTGCGTCTAATGCTCAACTACTTCAGATGGCATTGCAAGACGGCATAAATATCATCAACCAATTTTTGAGAGTGAGAGGAATGGTACTATCACACGCAAAGACAGCTGTATTGCCCTTCACTCGGAGGCAGTTAAAAAATTTCACTCTTAATCTGGAAGGGTACCCTCTAATGATTGTCACACAGCATCGATTTCTTGGCATTATACTTGATAGGCAGCTATCCTGGGCAAACACATAAAAAACTCGAAAACGAGGTCAATGCCATAGTGACTGTACTTCGTAGACTTGCAGGCACATCATGGGGCGGATCAGTATCGTCCATGCTGACTATTTACAATGCATCAATACGACAAAAATTGCGTATTCCGCGCCCATCTTACACGGACTTTCCCACACGTCAGAAGAGCGATTTCAAAGACTTTTAGCTAGAGGACTACGCCTATGTCTAGGAGTTCCACGAGCGACTTCTAGTTCTCTTGTAATAGCTGAGGCTCGCCAATCACCATTTCCAGTTATGCGACCTACAGAAACATGCTGGCATTATTTCCGTCTTCAAACCCAGCATAAAAACCACCCATTGGCTCTAGACATAATGAAACAAGATAGAAGTTATGTTCATATAGAAATTCAAGAAAATCTTCACATATTGCCAAGAAATGAATTTTGGAACTCAGATATCGAATATCCTCCATGGCTGCTTACAGTTCCAAAAATCTAATTGTCAGTAGATGGGATATTCAGAAAAACAGACATGTTCATTCAAGCTGCTCAACAACTAGCACTTTACCACATATATATGCGGTATTCAGGATACACACACGTCTATACAGAGGGCTACAGTACAGCAACCTCTTCAATTTCATCATTCATTACACCGCACCTCAACAAACAAGAATCATTTAAGTTATCTCGTGCGACTTCGTCCACAACGGCTGAACTGCTCGCAATGCTATGTGCGATACAATTTATACTGTCAGTAAGAGATGCGTAAAAATGGGCAATTTTCAGCGATTCACAGGCGGCTCTAACATCACTCTGCAGCACAATGGAGAAAACATTCAGTGACAATATAATATATGAAACACTTAAAAACCTCACAAAGGAAAGCGAAGCGAAACTTGCAATAGCATTCCAGTGGATACCAGAGCATTGCAACATTCCTGGCAACACAACAGCCGATGAAGCACCACGACAAGCGTACCTCAAAGATGATACGGTTCCGCTCCCAATATCAAAGAATGAATTACGCTGCATTATAAGGACAACGTCTTTCAAAATGTCTAGAAACACTTGGTTTGACCAGAATTCTAAGAGATCGGACTTATATCATATTGATCCATTTATTGAATTCAAATATTCATTGTGATTACATAGAACTATGGAAACCCTTATTCATCGATTAAGGCTAGGCACTGACTACACAAAGCATTTCTCACACAGAATTGGCCGTGCAGAAACCCCCGAATGTGTTTGCGGATTTGTAGACGAAGATATATATCACCACCTTCTAGATTGCCCACATCACGACACACCAAGATGCCGACTTAAATCTGCGCTAATTAAATTAGACCGCAGACCTTTCAGTTTAAAGAAACTTTTGGGCCCTTGGCCAACAACGGCCTTGCCGAAGAGCGCTTTAAAAGCACTAAAGACTTTTCTGGAAGAGAGCGGCATTGTTGGACGTTATTAGCGCTTTCATTGTTCCCTTCATTTCAATGTCACTGTATATATGCATCTGTTTGTGAATTATGTTATGTTGACTGTTTCTGTTGTGACTGTATGTGATAATGCATTTACACGATGTATGTACCGTACACCCGCTGACTAGACAATGTGTTATTAGGCGACAGTATCGTTTATACATTTAAGACTTTTATCTACATAACTCTGGAGACATTTACCTTGTATATTGTATGTACCATGTGTTCCTTACGTCATAGTCTTCCTGTGAAAACGTTGCGTGATAAGTCCTCGTGCTTGTGTGAAAAGATTATTTGTTATGTAATCTTGAACCCTGTATGATGTATAACGGAACCACTCAAGAGATAAGGAGTAGGCGGCGCCTTAAATTGTGCGCCAACCATCTCCTTATATCATACCAATAAAAAAAAATTTGAACACCCGGTATAACAACTGAATTCTACTACTAACCTACTAACCCATCACAGCGAATCGCGATGGCCTTCACGAAAAGATGATCGGCGATCTTGACGACGACAAGGCCGACGGCTTTGCGGTTGGCCGTCCGCACCTGCAGGATGCTACCGCCACCTATCGAGGCTTCGTGCACCCACGTTTCGCCTGGCTAGTGCGTGGACGACCTGGCGACGGTCGTACACAGTGCGGTCGTGTCGCCTGCGAATGGAGAACCAATAGGCCAAACTTGTGAATTGGCGATAGAGCCTCCGCGAATTATTTAACGGGGGTGATAAAGTATGCCTACATCGCATTAGTCTGAACGTTGCCCATACAAAATACTTGTTAACATGTTAAACGGACAGGGTTGCCACTGTGTCCAGTGCGCAATGTACAAGAGCAGATAGCACACTTACATTAATGTGCTATTGCAGCCGCTTCTCACTTCAAAACATTGTATAAATGTACTAAATGTAACTCATGGATCGCACTTTGAGCTACGACATGTACTTGTACCATGTACTAAACTATAGTGCCGCCTGCGGGTCTCGCGCTACGAAAGTGCTTCTAACTTTTCTGCGAGACACTGATCTCGACGACATAGGTGCTTACTTCAACATTTCAATTAAGCAAAATTAGTTTCTCGTATGCTTTAACTGATTTCGTTATTTCTTTCTTCATTGGGTTGTGACTAACAAAATACCATGTTCCTCGGATCCCATTATTCTTCCTGTTAATTTCTGTGAATTGTTCGTGGTGCATTTTGTAGGTGTGTGTGTGTGTGTTATGGGCTTGTCGTATGTTGTATATCCTGTGTGTATCATTTCACCTATCATCGCATTCACCTGGGGCAGCAAGCTGCGCGTGCCACCAGGCAAACCTCTCCAGTTTTTATTTAAGAGGTCTCCTCCCCCTTCTCTCTCTCTCTCCGCAAATGAACGATGTATGAGAATAAACGCACTCTTTGGCAATGCCACTTCATGATTTCGGAGACATAAAAGCATGTGATTGATTATTTTGAAAAACCGCCATGATATAGTATTTGTCTGCCTCTTCAACTCGCCCCCTCTCTCCTCTCACCTGTCTGTCCGTATTTAGGTGCTTGCTATTGCTTTCACGACCTACCACCACAGACTCGCGTTTGGATACTGCGGATATCCACTGAGACGTGAACAGTTCTTTCTAAGCTTCTCGCCACAACTAAACCTATGACTGTATGATTTCCAGCTTAGCTGATCGGCTGCTATTTGACATGCAGCGTAAACTGATGCTGGACATTCCAGCACAAATACTATTTCTCGAGTTAACTTGGATTACGGCGGTAGTCGTACAGGGAAGCACCTTGTACAGGACACCGTCGGCATCACGGACGCAGTACTCACAGTTGCTCAGGATCAACCGTGCAATACTTCCCATTAAAATTCCCATACTAAAACTTTCAATTCTTGCTGTTATGAAAAAAAAAATATCGTGTGTCTCTGCGCTTTCCCTTTTAAAAAGATGGGCTAGATGGCAGCGCTGGCCTGTGCTTATAAAGCAACCCAACATATGATATCTTGTTCTCTGTGAGGATGAATGTAACATGCGCAAGACGGCAAATATTGAGGTGGCAAGAAAACTACTTAGCAGCCGCAAAATTTCGCACCCCACTGTTTTGTTATACCGTCACCACGTATGACAATAAACTTTGATGTGTTTTGGAAGAAGCACGCAGGTGTCATCACGGTAAGTGATACACGAATCATGAAGAAACGATTTGTCATCATTCATGACTAATTATGGGCATGACATTACACATTTTTACAGCGGAGCTGTATATGGCTAGTGTACCATGGAACTTTCGTGTCGGCACACAAAAACTATCATCACCAATGGCTCAGGTCAGGTAGAGCAATACTAGAAGAGGTAAGGTGGTGCCCAACCGAAAAAAAATAAATATATAAATTATGGGGTTTTACGTGCCAAAACCACTTTCTGATTATGAGGCACGCCGTAGTGGAGGACTCCGGAAATTTCGACCACCTGGGGTTCTTTAACGTGCACCTAAATCTAAGTACACGGGTGTTTTCGCATTTCGCCCCCATCGAAATGCGGCCGCCGCGGCCGGGATTCGATCCCGCGACCTCGTGCTCAGCAGCCTAACACCATAGCCACTGAGTAACCACGGCGGGTGGTGGTGCCCAACCAAATCCAAAATTTTAGGTGAAGGCACAGTAGAACTAAAAGATAGCATAAGAGAGATAATCAAGACGACTGCTTTCTCCAGAAATATGCACCCGGTACACAACGTGGAAAGACGGAAAGACAAGGGCCAAAGCTCTCCTGCAAGAGATAGAACACGACAGAGAACATGCGGTTTTTGTAGATGCTGCATGGGTCAGAGGAAAGAAAGCCTTTACGGCAGTAGTAGTAGATGCAGATGGTCTCACTCGGGATGCTATTACAATCATGACTAAAGACACGACAGTCGCGGAACAAGTAGCGATAGCATTGGGGCTTTAAGGAATAATAAATGGACGAGGATTTAACGTGACTCTAAGATGGCTATTAGACACTTTGCCAATGGCTTTGTAATCAAAAGGACTGCCCAGCTGATCGGTGAGTTGGACAGCCAAGGGATCGAAATCCGCTGGTTTCCTGCGCATATGGGGTCTGCCGATCCATCTCGGAAGAATTTAAACGAGATGGCTAACGCAGCTGCACGAGGACTTACTATCTGTCCAATACGCGACCAGGACCTTAATATACAGGAGAACAGGGACCAATTACTTACATATAATGAAATCATGAGGCATTACTGCATGAACACAAGGGAATTCCCAGTGCCACACGCTAAGCTCAATAGAGCTCAAGCGGTGACTGAGATTGTTGCAGACAGGAACTTATCCAAGTCCAAACTTTATGAACAGGCTATATCCAGAAAGAGAGGTACCAATCAATTGCGAGATGTGTAATGGCATCATTACTCTGAACCACATGCTTTGGCAGTGTCCTGGACTCTAAAAAATTTAACACCATTAAGGGTGCAACTGACTTGTCCCATAGGTGACACCCTTTTGGGTGTATTGCTACACCACAAGCAAAGGGGTGTAAATTAACACCCCACAAAGGAAAGGGTGTTACTAGGACGTCACCTTGGCTATGGGTGTAAAACAAACAATACCCTTCCTATGTGGATGTAACACAGACACCACCCTTTAAATATGGGTGTAACATGAACAACACCCTTCCAAAAGGGTGTTATCCCTGCAAGTATTTTAACGTTCACTACAGCCATGTAGTTAATGGACAGACTAGCTGTTGTGAATGCTGCCTAGCCTTAGCTATGGTACTACCTTGTTCAGTATGAGCCAGAATGTGTGAGGCGTCGTCATATTGCGCTTCTGGTCTGTCATGTGGTAGCATATATAACGTGCGACCCATTCAGGCAAAAAATTTAAGTTTCACGATCGCAGCAATGCACACACCTTATGCTTTTCATCTTCCTCTGCAGTGATAGTGCACTGCCGGCAGGATGCAGAGAGCAATAACAAAGCGCGCTGCGCTAAGGACACAGGATCTCCCGCGCCTTTGTGCACCAGTACTTATCACTCTATGGAAACAGCACACAATCAAAAGTATGATGATACATGCATTTCTGAAATAATTAAAAACCTCCACTTTTCTTGGTCAAAAATTTTCGCCGCATCACCAGCTCGACCAGGAGGAAAAGCCACCACAGCTCGTTGTTGTAGCTCATATTGAATGCAATAGAGCGCAAGCAATGCATGGATTGGCGACGGTAACCAGTTCAGTACTACAGAAGCATACGTTTGCCTGTCAAGAAGTTTTTTGCTGTTTTAAGCACATATTTTATAACTCTATTCATCAAAGTTGTCATTTATCTCTATGGGATGCTTTTACTAGTACCTTAACACATATAATGACTTAAAGGTAGCACTGAAAGCCAAAGAACAAAGTGCAACAAAGCGCAAGCTTCCACTTAGAATAATGTTTCAGTATTTACAAACAAAACTGCATGTGTAGCTGTGCATGCTGTTTAATATATAAGCATGCAGAATTTCCTGAAATTTATGTATGCTCCATTTACTGGCACATACGTGCTTATACCCAATAATTTAGCTTATTTTTCACCATGTGCTTGCACAGAATCTCCTACAGGCATTGTAAGTTAAGCTATGAGAATAACAATCAGCTAGTTTAAGGTTACCTAATTGAACAAAATCATTGTAAATTTTGTGACGAAATGTCAGAAGAAAAGTATTTATTATGTCATTAAACAGAAATGGTTACATAATAAAGTTTGCACATTTTAAAAGTAAAAAGGAAGATACGGAGTAAAACCATACAAATACAAAGACATAAGCACCGAATAATGACACAGGCTTGTTCAATTAAATTTTAAGCAGAAAAGTTTTTTAAATAACCTCACTACAAACTATGACATGTTTTCATTCGAAAAGCACTGTATCTTATCATAAAGTACGAAAATAACCGGGCATATAAGAAAGAACAAGTCTGAGAGTGTCTATGTGAACAAAACATGGCTAGTATTAACTAGTGAGCACTGCACCAAAGTTGAACATGAAAACTAGTAATAGTAATAGCTGAACTGCAAAATACTGCAAATATCACAAAGACAGCATAAAACTGGGCAGGACAGAGCACTCACTGTTAGTTATAGTTGCAATATGCACACCAAATCTAGACATAAAAAGTCAAAACTAAATTTCCGGAAATGGTCATGTCTCTCCAAGAGACCACTGAGGAAAAAAAAGGTATACTTTTTATAATTCCATCTCATAGATTACTGATGTAATTAAATTTTAGCCACATAACCCCTTGTGTGTCACAAATGCCCTGTTCTCATTACCTATGCATGATTACCAGCCTTGGTGAAAGAATGACTTGCGCTAATGTTTTGAAGAAACACCGGTAAAAATGCTGCTTGTTCTCAACTTTCTGATGTGACAGCACACTTGTGTGCAGTTGTGAACACAGTTGCCTATAGGGCTGAAACACCATGTTTTGGCTGCACAGGTACGGTCTACCGAACACCTGGTTCAAGATAGCTTGCATCTCGGAGTGTGCAGCCACACTGGTGGCACAGCATTCTTTTTTCACCTTGCCAGTTGATAAAGCCTCAGCAGCTGCAATCACCTGCGACTGCTCGTAAAGGTGCCATAAGGTCAGGCAGCAAACACAGATACCACGTAGCAAAACTTTCAGAGTACATTGTGTGAGTCGAGGTGTGTCATTTGTGCTTTAGTTTGGCAGCATTACCACAGTCAGTACTCATTGCAGCTCCTAAATTTCAACCACATCAACAAAATAAATTAGGACACTTCCTTCAGTACGGTGGCAGATGCTCAGCTGCAGGCTTTCTAGAACCATGCATTATCTTCAGACAGTGCCAGTACAGCCCGTAGCACATCTTTCAAGCACTCCAAACAAGTACACTGATTACATGCTACACAGATCATCACCTATAGAGGCAAGGTAGCGCCTAGAACACGTTTTGTGATAGGCATGCTGGACACTTTGTCCCCGGAAATGCAAGTGCCATTTGGTACTTCAGTGCCTGGAGTGTCCTTTAAATCTAAATGAATATTGAATACATAGTAATAACATGAAGACAAAAAAAAGCCATCAGCCATCAACTGTGTGGCAAATCTGGGTGCAAGCTATTCTCTTATCAAATATACTTGTAGGTGTTGCGACCAATGTGCTCCCAAGATGTATGATGTATGAGCTGTAAGGACATGACAATCCTAGGATGATTATGTTCTTGAGGCTTTTTCCCCACTTTCCATCTTTTGAAACGTGTATACTGTAGTCATGAAAATAAAAATGCTACCACTGGCGTGTGGTAAGTTTTGCGTCTTATTTCCTAGCAGCTCATTGAAGCGAGCCACGATGACAAATTCAAATGCTGGTACCTCATCAGACATTCAAATTTCTTAAACACCAACAAAACCAGATAGGCATTAGAGTGAGCATCACTTAAATAAATTACACTGGTATAAAAGTTATTGAACCGCTTTGTGCCAGGCAAAAAGTTAGAAACATAAAAAGATGTTCAGATTATACGGCCAGCCATGAAAAGTAAATAAAAAAATCATTAAGCTTTTTTAAAGGGGTTCAGAAGCTTTACAACTGGCAGTCTTGGTGATGGACACGCTGATAGATGAGCAGCCATTCCACCGAGACGAGAATGTTGAGGGCTTCGCATGGAAGTCTGCGAGACACTGAAGAGTAGTTCTTGGTTCACAAGAAGGAGGTTGCTTGCATACACGTCTGGCCACCATACTGAATGCATGGTGTTACCGGAACTTTTTCTCCCTGCATTGTGGTAAAAAGCATGGTTAAGTTTAGACGATATTTAAAATGCAAAAAAGAGATGAGGCGTGCAGACAGGACACAAGAGTAGAGAAGTGGACAAAACGAACGCGAAAAACACGGGAAATTTCATGAAATTGTTTTAATATATAAAATGTTTGTACTATGTCAGTCATTATGAGGCTTCATAACCGCAACATATTTCATATATAAGCAGGTAGAATTATCAGCTTGGTCAGTTTGTACAAGTTCGTTTGAGGCAAGAAATCAAGTTTCACAAAGACAACCTGAGCATTTTTGATTGAAAAAGGAACACCTCAGATGACATGCAGTCCTGTGAGTGGGAAGTGCACAGTTCAAGAAAAACAAATTAAAACTGGCGCACCGATCCTGAAAAACAAATAAGCACCTGCTACTGCAAAAAGTTAATTAATTGATAGGTTTTAATAGCACAAGGGCATCTTTGGCCAAAGAGCGCCAAGTCTATACTGCAAAAAATAAACTTAGCACATCCTTACAAAGCAAATATATAAAGATGACTGATGCCTCTCTGCACTACAGTTGCTTTGCTCTAGCATGAAGTCATTTTAATGCATGCACACGTATACATACACACGTACATACACACGCTACACCCAAGTGTAACAGCTGCCGAATTAAAATTGGGCAGCATTGAAGTCGCAGCCTTTAACCCTTGATCCCGAGCTCTACTAGTGACTGGAGGTAGTACCAATATCGCCAATGACCAATCGCACTCTTTCTGCCCGATGTTATGCTGCTCTTATTGTCAAAGATGAGTTACAGTCGGCATTGAGGGAAAGTTGCCCTCAAGAGCAGCTTTAATTTTTGTGTTATTTGTAACCAGAGACCAATGAAGTAATACATTTTTAGAATGAGAATGACACCGAAAAAATGAGTATGTAAAAAATTTTGAAAATTTGGTACATTTTTCCGGAATCAACTTGGGGGTTAACAGGTAAAGCGGCAATCCAGAAACTAGAACAAGTTTTGACATGTTTGCTACCAGTGAATGCTAGAAAATACGTTGGCATTCTGCAGTTTTGTCCAACAATGCAAAAGGGATTCTTAATAACTAAAGAAATAAATGGAAGGGTATTATGAAGTATATTTCGTGAATGTAATGCAGAATCACTCAACTTCTGCTACTATATAATCTCCACTCGATTAACGTGCACTTCCTGAACTAGTTCAGGAGGTGCTGCATTTCACTACTCGTTCCACCAGTTCAACATGGCAGCAACTGCACGTTGTGATTCGTTTTACTTAGTGCAGGCTTTGTACAGGGCGAGTTCACAGCATTCCCTGCACTTGGCCGAAAGATAGTGCATGTTTACGCCGCAGGTGTGGTGCCGCTTCTGCACAAGCGAGGTGCAGAAATCATAGAGTTTCTTACAATAATTACTAGAGGGAACTCTGGCGCTAGTGTCTACAGGAGCTGAAACAAGAATGGCTGTACCAGCATGGGAATTCTGGGAAGTACATGGATTTGCCTAAACTTCGTCTGTTTGGCTTCAAACGGCTTTGTGACTTTGTAAACTAGCCAGTTTCAACAATATTCTGCGTAATAAATAATTAAATGAACATCATTAAAATCGTCCGATGACAGGATTCGAACACAGCAACTCTCGAACAGAAGTCTGATATTGAAACCTATAAGCCACGGACGCATGTAACGACAAGCGAGTGCAACGCCCTTATGAATTTATCGCGGGCATACCACTGCCTTGAGACGCTTGGTGCATTTCGATTTGGCCACCTGGACAAGCTCGGTCATTGCAATTATAGCAATTATGCGTCTTGACGGTGTCTTCTGCACTTCGAAGAGTATAGAATGCGCTGAAATTTACAAGATTTATATAGCGTATAATATACAAAGCCACAAGAACGTCTGAATTCACAAGCACGAAGATCAGACAAATCCATGTACTTCCCAGAATTCCCATGGTGGTACAACGACTGCAGCGCCAGAGTTCCCTCTAGTATATTTACTGTAAGAAGCTCTATGGCAGAAATAACCGAAGTGCCTGGCATTTTGTTCTGGAGTACTAAACTAACTTTTGCTGTGCCATAAATCTTACTGGTCTATAATTCCAAGTTTTAGTGCAGTCACATGTCTAGTAGGCAATTGTGGTATTTTACATAAACATTGCAAAGCCAACTGTGATGAAAGTTCACTCTGGTAAATTGGTAATGATCGAGTAGCATAGATTACTGAAGCATTCTCAGCACTCTCTGGAAGACTAGTGAAGTAATTTCCTTATTAGCAGCCTTTAAACAGTAATCGAGCATATGACACATGTGCCTCAGATATGCGGATATTTCCTTGACTCAGCAAGAAGCGATGCTTCATGTTCCACAAGGCTACTTCAATCAAAGCAGTATTAGTGCTCTCTTAACAACAATGCCAATGCAGATGATCCAAATATTTTTCAGAGGCAACAGTTATGCCTGAAATCATGTTAGATTACAGTTTTTTTAAACACATGATCGGACCATGTTAGAAGTTCTTAAAATCCTCCTATTTATTAGACTAGTCATATCTCTGTACACAAAGGCTACTAATTAGGTCCCATGCTATATCATCATCTTAACAAAAACTTCACTTAGTAATACACATGCTGTGATAAGATTTCTTTGAGACCACATTCAGATGCTGTACAAGGTGAATTCATTGTTTTTAAAATGAAGCTCCTGTTCTTCCAAACGAGAAGAAAGGGAACTGAAGGTCAAAATTTTTCTTAATGACAGCTGGAAGATGCCAGGGAAGGCACGTGGAAACCTATTTGTAATTTTCTATTGAAATGTAGAAATGATAAAGGGAAATGAAAATGGTAAAAAAAAAAAAACAAGCAGCCATGGGTGCAGAACGAACCTACAACTTTTGCATTAGGCATGCGATGCCCTACCACTGTGCTACCAAGGCCGCATTCAACCGTCCACAATGGCCCCTCAGATTGTCGACGCTCGAACGCGACCGTAGTACCACAGTGGTTACTATATCACATGCGTAATGTGAACGTTATGGGTCCGTTCCCCACCCACAGGTGGATGTCTTTTTATCCACTTTCATTTCCCTTGAATTTTTCATTTCTATACTTCATATAAAAAACTTAGAACATGTTCCTGTATGCTTTCCTTGGCCTCATTATCTGCTGGCTTCTTCCAGTTCTGTTACTTCCAACACTTACACATATTCTCATCTGGTAAGTAAACAACTTTTGCATGATGCTGGAATGCAATGTAAAACATTATTGCAGGGCCGTGTTACGAAGTCTTACATTGCCCAGGCAAGGTGTATTAACGTCAATCTGAAAAAAAAACAATTCCCACTCTAGACAGCACTGCTGTGTGCAACAGGGTTTAATGAAAACAACTTGTTCAGAAATAAAGCCATCAAACAACGAGGAAATATGAAAACTAGATGAATAATTGTGCAGTTGCATGTTAAAAATTTAGCACAGCAACAGAAGAAGGCATAATGAAGGAAGCGCGAGGATGGTTTATTTGGAAACATTAGGCAATGTACTTGAAAGAAGCATATGAGCTTACATGTAGAGAAATATTGTTTATGTAGCAGCTAAACTACGAGCAGGCCTAGAACACACTGATACAAGGTGTCGAGCATGTAAATCTCATCGTGCCCTTAAGTCAAAGAAACATGGCTCTTTCTCATGATTCGCTACACATGGCTGGCTCACACAACTTAGCCGCTTCTATATATGCGTTGTAAGTACGAGGTGGTCTGTGTGACTTGTGCAAGCTTTAAGTATGTACAAGTGCCACGTAGCTGGACAGAACCAAGGTAATGTCGTTTGCCATTGTTTTGAGCAAGTGAAACCAATGTTCGCATTTTTCGTAATTGGGTAATTAGTTATAAACGATTATTTAACTGCTCAAATATTATATTCAAAGCAAAAGTGTCAGTGCGAAAATTGTAGAGCATCCTGAAAAATTCCCAATCCAGCTTTCTACTGCTCAATAGGTGCAATACAAATTCTTTTTTCAAGCTTGAAAGAAGCCTGTGAATACATGCAAGAAGTGCCGCGCAACTAAGCACTCGTGCACCTGAACACCATTTGGCTCCTTCTTTCAGACTTGAAAAAAAAAAAAAACTTTTTGAGAAGAGTATTTTAGAAATTGATCAATTATTACTGACCATGTTTTAGGCAAAATGCATGAAATAGTGTGACTGCCGCCACCATTTTCGGCGACATGAATTGACTCTCTTTTCATGTCCAAATCCAGCTATACATGGTGCGTGTTTTGAGTTGGTTCTGTAATTTAGGCTGGTTTTGACTAATTGACGCTTCGCACTCTAATGACGGAGTCTAGAGCCTAAAAAGAAATTGGTACATCAACGCTCGCTGTCAGCACTCCATACTCTTTTAACTTAGTGCAAAGTGCTTGTGAGCGAAGAAGTTGGTAGTTCTAAGCAGTATTTCTCATCCTGACCTGGTGTTATATATAGCCCAGTTACTATGGTGCCATGCTGCTCAGTCATGCTGGTCACAGCTTTAATCTAGGCCATGGCAGCTGCCCTCCAATGGGGGTAAAATGCAATAACGCTTATGGCACTTAGATTCAGGTGTACATTAAAGAAGGCGAGGTGCCCAGAACTTCAGGTTGTTACTTTCGCATGTAAACGCCCAGAATTTAATTTTAATATCGAAAGGTGCTTTATTAGGAGCAGGACATCATCTTGAGCTTTTATTGCACTGCCATGGCACCAAGAAGCTCCGAGTAAATAAAAACAATTTCTTAGACAATGTCCATATCTTGCAAACATTTACAAACACTTCTCTGCATGCACCTCTGTTGCTGTTATATTTAGTTCCGTGTGCCAAGGCCCGTTAGGATGCTAGAACATCTTTTAAACATTTTTTTTACCGCTTTAAAGTAGTGTGTTATTTTGCATCTCTGTGTACCGAACGCACATTTCAGTGTATCAATTTCTTCAGAAAGTGCACTCCTCTTTATTTATTTTTACATGCAAAAAGGGTTCAGAAAAACTGCTTTCTGAAGATCTGTATAACAAGCAAAAAATTCTATGTAGGCTGCACAAAGAGAAAGGATTGTTTTGTAAATATGTTATTTAGTTCTTTAAAAAAAGGCAGCTGTTAGTATTTTGTTCCAAAGTGAAAATTACCCCTACCTGGCTCTGCTTCATTTTCCGACGTTGATGGTCCATTAGGGGGCACTCAACTGACAGGCTGCACTTTGGCCATGTCGGGTGTGCTGTCACTAGGCTCAAGGTCGATCGACATCCTCACCAAAAGTTGAGTCCGAACTCTATAAAAGAAACATCTCGTCATTTTGCTGTAAGTTTTGTCATCTTGTGTATTTCACACACGGCCGTCAGTGAAATATTCCGTCACTTGGATAATGAAAAAAATTCAAGCATTTTCTGGCAGCCAAGCTGAATACACATAAATGGAGAACATTAGAGAGCAAATGCAGTTGTCACATTAGATTGATCAAGTACAGCAGAAATGGAAATAAATCAGTGATACTGTGTCTGTTGGCTTTGAATGCAAGAAACGTAAAAACAGGAACTTGCAGCCACGCCACTTTGAATTTCCCGCGTTTGCTACACCTCGCGACAAGTTTGGCATCGTCCGGCACTCGGGGATAGTAATCGCTTAAAATTAAGATGAACGAGCGTTGGCATAAATTACCAGGATACTTAACCGGGCAATATATGCGCATAAAACAACTCACGTAGCGAAGCTACTGTCAAATACCCGATGACGCATCTGCGGGCGGTGCGGTTTGGGCGAAGAATTCAAAAAGGAATGCGAGTTTCACTTGTTTCACGCCTACTAAGCTAAGATAGAATTTGAGTTTCCTACTAAACTATACTGGATATTTACGCTCCGAATAAAACGCTGGAAATTTTGTTACGTCACATTGCATACGTATGAAAGTGAGGAAATTGCTTTTATTGTATTTTGCCCAGGCGGCATGTAGCAGCTACCACTCTCATGCAACAAAAGCATGAAAGTGGTACTCGCGGCATGGAAAACAAACGCATACAGTGCCAACGTTACGCCCCTTGGAATTGGAACTAAGCACGATCAAGCCAGTTAGTTTTCTAGCCTTCATAGCGCCATGAACACGACCAAACATCGAGCGAAACAACGGTCTGCTCTCGAAAATTATTACCACTTCCATTTACATACGTATGGCTGCCACAAGCAAAAGTCAATGGGCTAGCTGTCCACAAGCCGCAGGTTAGACTGACAGCAACATATTACGGTAACGTAAAACAATTTCCTCGATGACTTAGCAGCCGCAGTGTGCGCTAAGTGTCGCAGTTCTCGTTTGCTGCTCGAAATTCCCCATGATGACGGGCACTGCAGCTTTCGCATGAAATATTACACGCTTTGCTCCGGAGCTCAATAGGAGGACGATACGCATTTGCACGTACCTGAAATCCGCATACCGGAAACCGGTCGACGCTTCCGAGAACGGGGCACACCGCCATAGCACCCGTACGGCTGCTTCACTTGGACGTGAGGCACTTCTATCAAACATTTCACATGCGACATGTCTCACGCCGATTGTGCGAACGCGAGAAAATGCTGCAGGTCACAATGCGACGCCGTGCAGCCGTGCATCCACCGATGAGCTGCGTGCGCGGACTTGTAGAAAAACAAAACGTTAGGCGTGAGTAGATGGCGGCTCTCGTTGCGGAGACGAAGCAGCGGTGTAGCGGAAAAGCGCGAATGAATGTTGCCAACTGTTGGTTCCGACGTTATGCTGGCGGTGGTGGCTTTAGTGGCGTGTGTTGCGGCCGTCTAATTTTTTATTTCTTTTCCCCAAACAGTATGGTTAAGATCAGTTCTTTGTTTACATTTTTTAACTGGGTCACTTGGCATTATTGTTTTGTCTTTTTATGCGATTAAGCGGTCAAATATGGCCTCCCAGATTCGCGCGCGCCAGCTTCTCATGCAAATCTCGGAGGTCATGGGAGAACGCGTTAGGAAACGCCGTTCTTGTCGTTGTTAACGTTTCATCATCGTTTCTTCAACTGAGATAGAGGCGTAGAGTCCCTTTTCCCGGGGGTTGGGAGGGGGAGACCAAGACGGCATTGCTCAGCGTGGGGCGGGGGAGTAGGTTGGTGTTGGTTGTTATCGCGAAATTCGCGAACCCTGCGATTTTTTTATAACGTAAGCATTTCTATACTTACCCAACAAGAAAAACCATCCGTCCGTCAGTCCGTACAGCACGATATCTTTCAAAATAGAACCCGCAGCAGCGAGTCAATTCACCTTCTTGGTAGCTCTCGCTTCAACGCGACCGAAGCGGCGAGAACACAGCGCTCACGAAGCTCTCAGCTCATGCCGCACTATGCGCTTTTCGGAGATCACTTTCAAGATAGGTGTAGGCGCGCGTCTGTGTTCAAAGCGAAGTAAACGGCGAGAACACAGCGCGTGAAGTTTTCAGCAGTGGGCACACTCTGTCCGCATTGCAGTTCGCTTTCAAGATACGGTTCGCGCGCCCATGCCACAAGCAGCCGCCGCTGGAGAACGGTTGATAATGGTTCGACGCGGATGAGAAGTGCAAAAGAGCGATAACGGCTCAAAATGAACGGAACATCATCAGAGCACCTGGCCCCGCCACCTGCAGTACTTTGCTTGCGCCATTCACTTGGCGCCGCCGACCACAGCAGCTGGTGTCGCCGCAGCGCGGTCGCTTATACTCGTCGGATCAAGTCTCATAACATTGATAACGACATGGACTGCGTGTAGATGAGGAAGAGTCACAATGCTTACGCATACTTAGACAAATCCCAGAGGAGTTTCTCTGTGATTTTTTTTATCGAAAAGGTGCAGTCGGCGGTGACCCAGAGTTGACCATTCATGTAAGATGGGTGCGAAGCGTTTCTTTTTATGAGAGTCTTGCCCAGCTCCCAAAGATCTGCTTAAGCTAAGACTTGCTGATGGCTGTATGTGTTTTTTTTATTGTTGCAGGCCATCAAACCGCCATGAATCCTACTGTGTAATGACATTAAAGCAGTATTCACGTCCAAAAGGAAATGCAGCGGGTAATTGGGCTGCCTAAGGTTTGCGGCCCAGTGGCAGCTCCCCTCCCCTCCCCCGTTTCCGTTGACAAGTTAGGGAGAGGGGTCTAGAGCGATTTTACACCCCCCTCCCCCCAGTGACGTAGCAAGAAAATTTTTCGTGTGAGGGAGGGGGGTCCCAATTGACCATGGAGGGGAAAGGAGCTGAGCCATTGCCATAGTAGCAAAAATTTACTGTTAGTGAGCGTTACAAGTGCCCGGCGTGCCCCCCTTGTCTACGTCGCTACTCCCCCCCCCGTAATCGACGCGAATCGAGCTATCAGAACGTGCATGACACTAAAGGACATGTTTTTAGCGAGCACCAACTTTAGCAAGCACCAACTAGGCCAACAAGCAGTTCTGGTGCATGACACGCATGCATGACATGAAATGAATGACATACCATGAAGCTGGCATGGATGTCGTGACATCATCATCATCCTATTTTGATGTCCATCGCAGGACGAAAGCTTCTCCAGCGATCTCCAATCCCCTTGTCTTGTGCTAACTGGTTCCACGTGTCTTCAAGTTTCCTAATTCCATCACGTCCACCTTATTCTCTGCCGTCCTCGACTGTGCTTCCCTTCCCTTAGCACCCATTCTGAAACTCCAATAGACCAGCAGTTCTCTCCCATGCGCATTGCCATGTCTGCCCAGGACGACTTCTTCCTCTTAATGTCAACCAGAATATCAGCTATCCCCGTTCGCTCTCTTATCCACATCGCTGTCTTCCAGTCTATTATCGTCATGCCTAATATTTTTCATTTCATCGCTCATTGCGCGGTCTTCAACGCCTTCCAAAGCTTCTTTGGTAACTTCCAAGTTTCGGCCCCATACGTAAGTAACGGTAGAAAGCAATGATTAGCAGTAAGCTCCATGGTCATGATTTATTAACGCCTGCCGTAAGCTCTCCAACTATTTTTTTTTAAATTTTTGTTAATTTCCTTGATCAGAGGCCCCTGCGAGTAATTAACCTCAATAAACGTATTTCTGCGCAAGTTCTAGAGGCTGACTGCCGACCATGACATTTCGTTCTCTCGCCAGGCTGTGGAACATTAGTTTTCTCTTCTGCATACTAACTTTCAATCAGACTCTTACACTTTCGGCGCTAAGGTCCTCAAACCTTTGTTGCAAATAATCTGCAGTGTTGCTGAGTATGCCAATGTCATCTACAAACCATAAATTGGTGAGCTATTTGCCGTTAGCCCTCACTCCTAACCATTTCCAGTCTAACTGGTTGCACACCTTTAAGTATTCAGTGACACCATTGTAAATATTTTGCCATTGATCATGCGAAGCCTTTTGCAGATATCTGGCTATGCAAAGTCGGCGCGTTAGTGTCATCCATTCGATATCAACATTCGTGGGAAACTTCATTTTTCACCGCTGTTCAGAGTCAGTGCGCTGCTGCCTAGATGCCCCGATCTAATCACTCCAGCTACCTGATTCAAGCGCAGGTAGCGCGTGTTTCATGTATAGCCAATATCAACGCGTTAATTGCCAATGTTCATTTATCATATACTGTAAGCTTGTTCACTTACTCCCTTAAAATTAGGGTGTAAATTAGAAAGACTGGGGTGTTCCAAGGGTGTTTTCTTATTGAACACCCCTTTCCGTTAAAAAAGGGTATTTCAAGGGTGTTTACAAGGGTTAAAAGATCAATACACCCGCATTACACACATAAGGGTGTGATAATTTTAATAGTGCGTGTCTTTCACAGACTGTGACAAGGAGAGAGACTGGTGGAGGTGAGTCCTACACAGTCGAGTTCTTTTCGATCAAGTACAGGCCGTCCATAAGGCCCACGATACGGCGGTAAGGTTAAACCTTACGGTCCCGACGTGGGAGCCGCGTGCGTCAACCTAAGGGTTGATCTTCAGGACATTAATAAAGTTCATCACACCATATCATAGCCCCGTAAGAACTCATACCCTCGTAAGAAAGCAAAAAATGCCATGGCTGATAGTCCCGTAAGGCAGAGGCTACAAGCACTCAGCAAAGTGAAACGAACAGTGCTTACATTTTGTCGAATCATGCGTACAACATAGAGAATAGCGTGTCGAAAAGTGTCATCATCAATGGCTCATACCCCCGTTAGCAATGGCTCATAGTCCTGTAAGCAAGCAAAATATGCAATGTCTGATAGTCCCGTAAGGTTCATGGCTACTCACTTGGCGTGGGTTAGTTGCGATGACACTAACCCTGTGGTCGTCGCCAGTGCCGATTGGTAGGGACGGAAAGTGGAGTGGTTTACGCCTTTCGTGTTGCACACACATCGCTTGCGATGCTGCACCGTTCCGGCCCAACCGACCACCCAACGGCGTACGTGCTTTGATTTGACATTATCACAGAATGTGTCTGCAGTTGCGAGTATGCCGATTAGCGTATAGCATAGCGACCACATAGACATTGTAACCATCGTTACTAAGTGACAATGAGTGATGCAATAAAGGGTTTACCACAAGTTTTCTTACCCAGATGTTTACAGCTGCGCTGGTCATCCACCTTCGTCGGGTAGAATGGCTGTGTTTTTTTTTTTTCTAAACTACAAGTTGTGAATGTAAGAGTCGGCCTAAGACGGACGGGTATGAAGCCATCAAAAATTCTTGAGGCGCGCAAATGATTGAATATCCTAAAAGAAGCTACACTTCCTAGTTTAAAAAATTGTAGGTGGGTTTGTGGATGTGCTGAAAGACTGGCTGTCGACCAATGTTACTTTGGCTGCCAGTGTATGAATTCCGCAAACAGTCTAGCATCGATAACCGCTCGAAAAATATGTGCAGTTATACATACGTCAATAGCTTTAGCTGAGACGGGTGTCATTAGTAGCCCATAAAACAATACTTACATTTACGCCGGTCTAGTTACCCTATTTACGTTGAAAGGTCTTATGGCTGTGACACCAGCAGTAAAGCGTTAAGCTTTCCGTCGATGCAGTTTAGTCTTGGTTGCGCATGCTACCGCCGTAGCGCGAATATACGGAAAATTTTCTTTATTTTTCGAAGCAAAGGCGAACCTCACTTTACACTAAAAAAAGTACTACGACTTTTCGCCGACGCCGTGGGCTTTACCACCGAACGACAAGGCGAAGGAAAAAAGCCAACCTTAGGAATCGTGGAACATTTCGCGTAAATATGGCGCTCAGCACAATAGAAGGGTGGCGGATTCCTGTACACTTGTGTTCTTCCGTTGCTCTGTGCTTTTTGTAAACAACATCATATGGCACAAAGAGTCAGTTGAAGAGTGAAATTGCGAACATGCAACCCACACATGCAATCAAGCCCCCCGTGGAGTAGTTAAAGGGAAGCTGAAACACTTCTCGAAAAAAATGAGTTCTCTGCGGCATTCTACAGTTTTGAGTCCCCTGAACACGAATATCTGGTTCAAAAAGGGCGGAAACAAACGCAAGCGGCTGTTTTTTCAAGAAAACGCGTACCAGCGCCTCAGGGCATCGCGCTAACGCCGCTGTTGCCCGTGATTGGTCGGGGCCGCTGTGACGTCATTCGCGGCAGTCGCCGGTCGGCGACTGCCTTGCTAATAGTAGGTGACTTTAATGCAGCGCATCCAGAATGGGGTTACGCTAAGCAAGATCCAAAAGGTAGGCAGCTATGGAAGGACGCGCACGAGCTAGGACTCACCCTACACACGGACCCTAGCTGTCCGACCAGGGTGGGTAACAGCGTGTGCGCAGACACCTCCCCTGACCTGACCTTCTCAAAAAACATGACAGATCTGAATTGGAAAAACTCGGAGCTCAATTTCGGAAGTGATCATTTCGTTCTGGCCTCGATCCTTAAGAAAAGGGTGAAGACGCGTCGTGTGCGTCAACCGAGGATCACCGAATGGGGATTATTTAGGGAGAAGCGAGAGAAAGCTGCCATAGGGAAAATCACAAACATAGAGAAATGGACGGAGGTCATCGCGCGTCACGTTGAAGAGGCAACCAAGACGATTGAAGGGGACGATGCCCCGGAAACAATAGATAGCAAACTGCTTCACATGTGGGAGGCAAAACGTGGTATGGAGCGCAGACTAAAGAAGCAAAAATGGAACCGTAATCTTAGAAGGCGGATTGCTAGACATAACAAAGAAATTGAAAATTACGCGATCAAATTATGCGAACAGAATTGGTGCAGCAGATGCGACGAGATGGAGAGGGGCATGAGCCTTTCCAAAACGTGGGGTCTGCTGAGACACCTATTAGATCCGACTAATTCGAAAACCCTATCGGGAATTAGATTATCAAAAGCCAGGCACGCGTATGAGGGTACAGACATGGAATTTATGGACAAACTGATCACCATGTACATTGGCGATACGCATAGCACCCCCCTCCCGGAATACGACGGAGCTCCCAATGAGGAGCTCGACGCACCCATCACGGAGGCGGAGGTCAGGGCAGTAATATTGGGACTAAAAACCAAATCAGCCCCGGGCCCTGACGGGATAACAAACAAAATTCTAAGAAATCTGGACGATGCCTCAATCAGCGCTCTGACGGAGTATATGCAAGAAATTTGGACTAAAGGCCACCTGCCACGCCAGTGGAAGATGGCAAACGTGATCCTAATTCCAAAGCCGGGCAAACCTCCTAAACTAGAAAATCTAAGACCCATTTCCCTAACCTCATGCATGGGGAAATTGATGGAGCGCGTAGTCCAGACCAGACTGACGCACTTTATGGAGCAGAACGACCTGTGGCCGCACGAGATCATCGGTTTCCGACCGGGCTTGTGTACGCAGGACGTGATGCTCCGACTAAAACATGACATAATCGACTCACGTTCTAGAGACGCCAAGGTAATCCTCGGCCTGGACTTGACAAAGGCTTTTGATAATGTTAAACACGAAGCGATACTCCACGGTCTCCAAGAAATCGGGGTAGGCGCGCGAACATTCGACTATGTCAAAGACTTTCTGTCAGACAGAACTGCCTGCATGAAGTTCCAAGATATTAAATCTCCAACACTGAAATTAGGAAGCAGGGGCACGCCATAGGGCTCGGTTCTTTCCCCGTTCCTCTTCAACGCGGCGATGAGGGGCCTCCCCGAAGCTCTGAGAAACATACAGGGGCTAAATTTGAGTGTTTATGCGGATGACATCACCCTCTGGAACAACCAGGGGAGCGATGCGAGCATCGAGGAGCGCCTGCAGGCGGCGGCGGCGGACACTGTCGTGGACTATGCTGCCAGTAGGGGTCTCTCGTGCTCACCACAAAAATCGGAGTTATTCATCTACAACCCAAAGTCGCTGCGGTGCAAGCGTAGCTGGGAATTTGACATTAAAATAGAGGGGAAACCAGTCCCAAAGGTTAACCAAATCAGAATCCTAGGACTTTTCATACAGGAAAACGGATATAATGATGGGACAATCAAAACTCTAGAGGGCTTTGCCACGCAAGCACTTGGCATAATTAGAGGGGTCGCGCTGAAAGGACGAGGCCTGAAGGAAAGAAGCTTGCTTAAACTAACCCAAGCATACGTAATAAGCCGCGTGTGCTATGCTACGCCTTTCTTAAACATCAGGTCAGAGGAGAAGAGGAAACTCGACTCGCTCATCCGACGGTGCATAAAGAGGGCCTTGGGCTTACCAATTACCACCTCCACAGAAAAGCTCCTCTCTATGGGAGTGCACAATACCTGGGACGAAATAGCGGAGGCTGTCAGAATTGCGCAGCTTGAAAGATTAAGCCGAACGACCACGGGCAGAGCTATCCTCGAAATGGTAGGCCTGCAAACAGATAGGGGACTACGAGGCAAGACAAACATCCCGCTGGACTGCCGAGAAAATATAATCATTCCCCCCCTCCCTCGTAACATGCATCCCATATTCAACACGGAGAGGAGGGAAAAAAGAGCAGAAGCACTAATCAAACGCTTTGATTCAATGGACAGCAAGTCGGTTGCGTACGTGGACGCGGCAAGTGGCAAGTCGGGTGCGGCGGTCGCCTCGGTGGTCGACGGCCGAGGTGCCCCCGTATCGGCCGCCACCATTAGAAGCCGCAACTCGGAAACGGCTGAAGAAGTTGCGATAGCGCTCGCTTGCGTGGGAACGGAAGCAAATTTCATAATTAGCGATAGCAAAACGGCCATCTGGAATTTTGGAAAGGGCAGGATCTCGCCGGAAGCGGCAAGGGTTCTGGCCAGTAGACGGCTGAACAGAAAAATTAGCCTAATTTGGACCCCTGCACACACGTCCGTTCCTGGCAACGAGGCGGCCCACGAGTTAGCCCGAGCTCTCTACTTCCGGGTGGCTGTGGAACCGCCCGACTGCCGGAACATGGACGAGCGTCTGCAAAATTATACAGAGATTGTCGAAAATTATCGGCTACGCAGGAGACTGGTGCCACCACCGGATAAAAGTCTAAACAATAGAGAGGCAGTCGCATGGCGGCGCCTGCAAGCTGGGAACTTCGTAAACCCGGTCTGGGCATACCATGTTATGCATGATAGAGAAAACGATGAGTGCAAACACTGTGGGGCGAGAGGGACCCTCGATCACATAATCTGGGAATGCGCTAGCTCACCAGGGGCTAAAGCAAATATAAATTGTAGAGAGGCCTGGGAAGCCCTGCTGCGGAGCGAGGACCCTACTCCACAGCAACACGCCATCCGCCTGGCGGAAGAAGCCGCGAAGAGTCAAGACCTCTTTGCTTGCTTCTAATCGCGGAGGTTCCGGCCCCCGTCCCCAAGGCCTGTGTGCCGGGGACGGGGAGTAGGGGCCTCCTTATCCGGCGGTACAATAAAGTTGCTATCATCATCATCATCGCCGGTCGGCGCCGCCGTTTCAGAGTGTAGCACGGTGTTCTGTTCTGGCTTCATAGCTGAGTTGTAAGCATTATGGAACGTTCTCGCTGTCTCGGACAGCTTGTATTTTCACCGTACATGTTCGAACCGACAGCCGATACAGAAAACGATGGCGGCAACGGCGGCAACGACGATGTTGAGTGTGCCAACAGCGAGAGCGATGTGTGCACCTTCTCGCGCGTTGGAAATCTTAGCTGGTACCTATGTTTTTTCTTTCATGTAGCTGCACGTTCCAATGACGGGAGAAAAAATGCGCTAAAGTGTCACTGGGAACCTGCTGCTGGAAGAATGCCGAAGCACTAACTTCTCATTAGACTGTAAACACGGGTGCAATTCCGCGATGTCAAGCACTTTGCCGCGGCTTGTCTAAAGTCCCGTGGTTTTTTGAGTGTTGATACACGATCGCGAACATAAGTGCCGCGTTTCAAAGCGCGCAAATGCAGTGCTGCGAGGTACAGTCATGGAAGTTGCTTATCATACACATCCAGAGATGGCCAGAGGTATTATATGTGCAATATTCATACTATGGTTTGACGACTTTGCGATTGTGGCTCGATCAAGAATCGGTATTAGTGCTCCATGCTAGTGTTGACATAAAGATATTAGGCAGTTTTAGCAGCGCCGTGTGGTAAACACGATAACTGCAACCGTACGTCGCATGTCACTAGGCAAGCCTATACTCCATTTCATACCTCAGGTGCAACGCTGTGGAAGCTACGCACGAAGTCCGGTAACCAAAATTTATTACTGCGCGCGTTTCCGTCTATGCTTCGCAGCGTGCCAGCGGCGTTTGCTCGCGGGAGCATGCACGTGAAGCTGCCGCGACGGGCTGCAATTAAAAAATGCCGAAAAGAAAATTGATTTAAAAGAACGTGTTAGCAGCCGTATAAGTACACGGATTGTTTCTATGGGTAAATTCTTATTTTTTTTTCATTAAGAACTGAGCTTATATATGGAAAATTTTCTCAAAAGTCGGGTCAAGAAACGCCGAACTTTTTCGAAGTGCGAACGCAGCCACTGCAAGAAGTATCTCAAGCCTCCACAGCGGTGCACCTGATCTATGAAAAGGAGTATAGCAACGCTAGCAACAACGTGTTTCCGCATTTGTCGTAAGGCTATCCGGCTATCGCGGAAATGATCCGAGCACAGCACAGTTGATTTCGTCGGCACGAACTTATCTCTCCTCACCGCACGGACCCACTGCGCTGCAAGCATCTTGTCCTTCGGGAACCTGTGAAACACCACATCGTCTCGCCCGCCTGTGTTCGCGCAGCCGAATGCTGCACAGAACGAGGGCATGTTGGGTGCCCTTGGCTGTAGGCACTCAGGCAGCACAGAAGGAAAGAACCCCCCCCCGGTTCACGAAAATCGCAAAAGAAAACAAACATGTGCGGCGGCGGCAGATCTCTCGTAGCGTCGTTCAGTAAAGCGCAGGACGGAAAGAGGCATGCCAGCACATGCCAGCACATGCCAGCACGCCGGTCCGGCAGCTCGGTCCCCGCGAATGACGTCACTCTCGCTGGTTCTCTCCTCTGGCAACCATCTCACCCGGCGCTCCGGGAAGCGATGGGGGCGTGTCCGCGGGGGTGATTTAGAAAGCGATTTCCGCCCCTTATATTAACAAAACGAAGAAAAAAATTTCGGAACCGTAAATTATTAGGTCTGTTCTTCCCAATCCCAGCAATTCATGGAAATTGAAAACCGTTTCAGCTTCCCTTTAAGCCCACCTTCATTACAGTGTAACATTTCTAATAAACTTCGCCTTCTTCCCACAAAGGTTTAGCATGGTCCTACTTTCTCTGATCAAACGACTTCATTGCACGCAAAAATAAAAATTCAGTCTTTTTCTCAAGCTTTTATCCATTTTTTACCGTCCTTAAAGGGATAAGAGAAACAAAGAGGGAACGAAAGTACAGAACTCCGAGGGTGCTGCTTCGTCCGGAGGTGCACTTCGACACCACAGCTGGTCACTAAGGTATGTAGGGGTAAGGTTTTCACCTTGAGCTATTGGTTTTTGGAGTGAGGCTGCGCCGCATGGGGAACGTATGCGAGGACTGTGCTGATACAAATGACCACTTTTCTGTGGTCGCCGCACGTTGAAGAGTTGATGGAGCAGGTAGAGTTGCAAGAATACAATGGAGTGATGTGATGCAAGCCTACAAAAATATTCTCATCTATGCCCATCCGACTAAAAACAAAATATGAATACAAGGAACGCCATCACAAATAATAAATATCGAATATCACGCTTCTAAACACTCTAGGACCAGTTTTGCTGTCAGGTTTGAGAAAGAATATTGGCAGCACATTGTGGAAACCACAGTGAAGCTAAGGAATATTATTCTATACTTTTTGGCAATTTTTTAGACTGCATTAGCGACCTGCTGCCCATGCCACGATGTATTGGCTATTTACTTTGAGTGTAACAATAGGTTTGGATATTTACTTCGAGCAACTGAATTTACGGAGCGGTGGCTCTGCCTGTTTTTGTTCCAATCCTTTGGGAGTGCCAATTTCCATCGGTGGTATGGAGGGAGAAGGGCTAAAATAGGTGTCCACTTGCTAATGGCGCGCAATTTCGGCGCCAAAGCAGGTACTATTATGCAAGTATACCTTATCAGTGTTCTTCCTCAGTACCCACGTGTTTCCCACTTCGATGAGAAACGTTGAATTGTGCAACATTCATATGTATTTAGAGTGAAACGAAAAACCGAGGGTAGATCGCCACCATGATAGAGTTTCGTGCTAAATATACTAAAGGGTTCGCGTGCGCCGCCAGTGCGGAATGAGTGCGGAATGAGTGCGGATCAAGGATATACTCCGGACGGCAGTTCTTTAGCCCCGATAGACGCCTTCCCTTCCTGTATGCTGAATACCTCATCCTGCATCAACACAATTGCTCGTATTGCCGCTCTCTTATTCAGCAGCTAAGTGGCTCGAAACGTCCACTAAACAGTCACATACAACTCCAACTTACTCGATTCAAGGTTCACAATGGTGTCTTATACCGGTATATTTACGATCACTAAGGTTATTCTGGGTCCCGGTTATTCTTATTCCGGTTTGCTTCGTCTCTACATGTCAAGAGAATTTCATGAAGACGCAATTGGTGGGCGCTTATGGTTCCGCTTGACTTACAAAGTGTGAGGACCGCGATAGTATTCTCGCGGTACTCAGCCGTGTTTCTCATTTCACTTGCGTCTGCCGGTGACAAATTCGCTGCGGTGTAAAGTGTAAGAGATAAACTATGACGCTCATGTTCACCAGTCGACAAATTATTGAGCCCTCGAGAACGCAACCATTACCTTTTGATACACCAAGAAATATTGCAAGAGTAGAAAAGCTGTGAACACAATGGTGTTCAGTGTGGCCTACCAAATCGAGGATGTTATATTGGGTGCTCAGAAGATGCCGGAAAACAGTCAAACACACTTAAAGAAGCTCATGGCGTTCAAGCCATTATGTCAATCTGGCGATACAACCTTTTCCATCAGTTTCCTCACGCAGAGAGCAAGGGAAACCGGTCGCCATAAATGGAGGTGAAGGCTGTTCTGTCTTTTCCGCATTACCTAGGCAAACTTACGCGACGTTTGTACGTATCTAGTTACCCAAGATATGATCAAAGAAATCCAAGAGATTATTCTCGCATTCCTCTGGAGGGTTGAGATAACCTGATTGGACAGGCGTTGATGTAGACAGAAGGTTATTCATTCATCACGAATATTTTGTTTTTTTCGGAGACGTGCACAAACGCGTTATTGACTTTTTTTTTATCCATATATTGTTTGTCCATATCCTGATGGCCACTACTTCTAGCACATTAGAGTACAAATTGGTGACGTTTAGTGCGATGGGAGAATTGCACTTCCCGCCGGAACAAAGCCGATGGTTGAGTTTGTATGGCCGACATATCCGAATCACAATTTTCCAATGGGCAAGCCGGATTCTGAAGGAGCCAATATGACATGAGTATAGGGATTGGAATAGATTTCGATCCGTATACCAATTTTTAGAAGAGGAGTGGTGGCAAGTGGATATGCACCAGTGTGGCGTTATTGCGTTCTGTCTGCCGCAACTGGGACAATAAATATGGCCTGCCGTGACAAAATTGACACAAGGTACGTGTTCATTCATATGCAGCGCAGCCTTGAACAGGCGAGACAAAACTGCTTTCAGAGAGTTGTACTTAAGGTAGCTTACACTAACAGTTATTTTACTTAAAGTTAAGCAGTCTGGCTCGCCAATATGTCCAGACTGCAATACACTTATGTTAAGTTGATGTAGTGCTAACGTATTGGCGACTACTTTAGACACACAACTGCATGAAGAAGTTGCTGAACAGACAAGTTTCTCTTCGTTTAGGAGAAAACAATGTAGCGTCGCCAGTATAGGTATAGGAAATGGGCGAACCATTGCATTCGGGGGCAGCGTAAGAGCGACGCATAGCCCACATCGACACATAACATCAACATACAGGAATGCATACTCAGAATTCTGTTATAGTGCCCTACTTCCAACGACCTTTAGTGTTTTTCCATCTGACGATTCCGACGCTCCTGCGATCACACTTTCTATGTCCTTTGTCCATATGCACATGCATAGCTAATCTTAGGTAATGCGAGCTTCCTTGGTAACATCATCATCATCAGCCTAGTTTATGTCCACTGCAGGACGAAGGCCTCTCCCTGCGATCTCCAAATACCGCTGTCCAGCGCTTACCGATTCCAACTAGCGTTTGCCTGTAAAGCGAGGACTAGTACTTTTTTTATTTCTTCTTCATTATAGGTTATTCTTCATAAAGGTCATATTTGCTTAGCTCGCTGTTAAAGATGCAATTCTATCATTTGTGACAAGTCTGCATTACCTGCTCTTTGAGCCAACTCAGTACCAGTTATATCGTATCTATTCGAGGCGAACGGCTGTGTACTTTCAAAACGAAAATAGTGCCTAGTTACCATAGAGACAGCACCTTACAATTGTTTTCGCATACTTAACACAGAAGTCCCAAACACGGGGTCCACAAAACATTGGCTTCTCTTTTAGGCTGTAATCCATCCCTTGTGAACCCTAAGGCTGCTAAAGCCGGTATCGATCGTAATCATACACTGCTGTCCGTTGAGAGCCGTGTTATATGAACTCGGTCCGGTGACATCAGTTTGAGGCCACTGCTTTATAGACTGATCTCGCTAGCCGCAGCCCGTCGAAAGTGGGATGTCCTGAACGACTCTCCACTTTTCAAAAAGCTTCGAAGGCTTTTTCAAAGGGTTGTAGTAGCTCACGGCAAGACTTGCTTATTCGAATCTGGCGCTAGGCTACGACTGTGACTGGTGCTTGTCATTTTGTGCCCAAGGTGGCGCTGTGTCCACGCGTGATCATTTCCGCAGCATCGTCGGAAAAATGTCGAAGCAGCAATGAAATAAACTTGGAACAAAGTTTAGCGCGGGTCAAAGTTCAGTTGAACAGACTTGCTCCACTGAGATGACTTTATGTCTCCCGAGATTTACTTTGTTTTCTTTATTTTTTTTTTTTTACATATTCTGCATTCAAGACTTCCCGTTCCAAACAGCATGCAGTTCAAAAACAGCGCCACACAGCACCATTAGTCACGGCTAGTCACGGCCTTCCTACCGTCCATCGGCCGAGCTTTACATAGAAATGGAGGTCCGACTAGGGTGGCTAACCTAGCCAGATAGATATCAGTAGCTACAGCTGTATCATGGATTGCTGTAACCACTGCCGCAGGCAAGAACTAATTTAGCGCAGCGTAGGTGTTAATTAACTGGAATCATTTGCTGAACAATCGCGTGCTTCTAACTGTAGCACTCCGGCACCGATTCGACAAGCGCTTGAGGTGATTTTTTTTACCAGTATTGCCTTGCGTAGGGCAATTCTAACTCTCCAATCTTTCTATTAATGATTAAATCGTGATTAATCGTTTGTTCTGTCATGAGCAAAAACAACAAAGCAGGTATCTTCCTGCTGCTGCATCCATTTCCCTATTTCCAAAATATTTCCAAAAGCGATAGATATAGCGCTTTTGCTCGTGAATGCCGCTCGTGCTGGGAGTCCGTGCCCTGCGCTAACGGTCGGTCCCAAACGTAGGAGACTAATAAACGCCTTTGTGATATATATATATAAGAACGAGAAGAAAGGGGGTTGAACCGAGGGGCACGATATTTATTCATCATATCATGAGAAGCCGACAAACAGACACCAAGGAAAGCATAGGAGAAATTACATGTACTTATTAATTGAATTAATGAAATTATAAATTAGGGGCAATGAAAGTGGATGAAAAAAGAAATTGCCGCAGGTCGGTAACGATCCAACAACCTCTACTAATTTATAATTTCTTTAATTCAATTAATAGGTACAAGTAATTTTTCCTATGATTTCCTTGGTGTATTTGTTGGCTTATCCTGACACACACACACACACACACACACACACACACACACACACACACACACACACACACACACATATATATATATATATATATATATATATATATATATATATATATATATATATATATATATATATATATATATATATATATATATATATATATATACCTTAAGCGCTGGCTGCCTCCAGTGAACGACGAGTATAAGGCGCCCACTAGAAGAAATTAAGTGGAGTGGTCGCAGTAACGCCACCAACATTTACACGTTGCCACTATCATTGTTTTCGCAGCTACTGAGCTATGGTGAATAAATCTCGTTTGGTGTCGTTCTCTTGGTCATTGCTAATTTCTAAGCATATGCAAGCATATACTTTGCTCAAGTGAGCAAAGTTCACTTGAGCGAGCACCTCCCGTAGGTCTCCTAAAGTTTGTTCAATTGGCATTTCTCTTCAAATCGTTTCATGAATGCTTAGGTTAGTTTAATGCACAAACACGATTGGAATTGAACCAACAAAGTCTAACGGTGGTTTGAAGATTATTATGCAGAATACTAAAATAATGCTGAAAAGATTGATGAACTGCCCAGCACCCGCCGTGGCTTCTTAGTGGCTGTGGTGTTGGGCTGCTAAGCACGAGGTCGCGGGATCGAGTCCCGGCCACGGCGGCCGCATTTCGATGGGGACGAAATCACAAAATACCCCTGTACTTAGATTAAGGTGCACGTTAAAAAACCCCAGGTGGTCCAAGTTTCCGAAGCCCCCCCCCCCCCCCCCCCCACCCCTACGGCATGCCTCATAATCAGATCGTGGTTTTGGCATGTAAAAACCCATAATAAAGAAAAAACTGCCCAGCCTTCAGTTCTAATGCTCGATAGTCTAGCAAGAAAACTAGACTGCGTGATTATGAGTCGGCATGTTGAAACTGTGATTGAGTACGTTGATGCAAAGTAGGCACGGTGGACCCGGATAGGGAGAAGGAAATGTGCCGCCCCCCCGCCTCTCCCCTCCCCCCGAAAAAAAAGTTGGGCTGGAACGCGTATAAGAGGAACACTCAATTCATCGATGACAGCTTAACGATATTCTAGGAAAATACCATATGATCAATGCTTTCTGCCAGTATTAACCGATGGCGCAGTAACTTGGACGATAGCAAAGAAAGCTGAGAAGCTAATGACTATATTAAATGCCTTGGATGGGCCAGTAAAACATGCACAATTTTGTTCTTTGTGAATAGGTGCGTAGTGCTCGGTGGTACTGCGCGAAATAAGCCATGATCGAGGCTACGCCGAGTTCCTTTACGAAAAAAAATTGGCTTAGGTATTCTGAGGATTGTCTATGGCTTACGCACTTTTTTGCCCCCCCCCCCACTAGATTTTCACATTTTATATCATTTGTAAATGCAAGGTAAATTAGGCAATGATTATTTTACAGTGCTCGATTATATCCCATTATTACTGTTGAATTAATAGCGTTACATTTATAGACAACAAATTACTTACGATGTTAAGCAGATTTAGCTTACAAATACAGACTCTCTGCCCTTGAGCACGCAGTGTACGCAGTATTAGGTGTGTGTCACTTTCTGGTGTTTTTCTTATCTGATATCCTCTGTGTGCTTATTTCTCTGCTCCCCCAGTGACAGCATAAAAGAAAAAGAAAGGAGCGAGAAGGGAGAGGTCCCTGACTTTTTTTTCTTTATTTCCATTTATTTCCTACTGCCAGCCTGCAGCCACTCATTGCATAGACAAAATAAATTTTTGTAATCGTTCTGATGGTACTCAAGACAACTGCCTGAAGTTGCAGTGCACGTCACTTCATGCTTTGAGCGGCGATTTATATTGCTGATAATAGCAACGCGTGCATTTTCATTAGGCTCTACATTGCACCCATGACAGCAAAATCTTTAGGAAGCATGGTAACCGCGAAAAAAAAATTATTCATCGTAGCCAACGCATACGTCCGAAAATTCAGTATGCGTACACCCGGCCACACACACACACACATAAAGAAAGAAAGAAAGTAAAAATTAATGCTGCGGGAGAATTGCGCTTCTGTGTTGGGGGACCGAGGTTCGATCCCACCAATGGGCACATAAAGCGATTTTTTTGTTGTATGAGCTCTACGTTAAGAGGGCTGCGCACAGCCACGGCCAGGAAAGTTCCAGAGGGTTCGCAAAGAAAGCTTCGCTTAAATATTGGGGGCAACTTCCACTACTGAATATACTGGCGCTGCAATCAGTGTGACGTAGCATGAGGGATTACGCAGGCACAACTACCGCGTCGTCAGCGAAGGCAGTAAGGGAGTGGGCTGAGAACGAAAGCTTTAGCAACAGCGAAGAACTAGCCGGCGCTGTGGGTTGCAGCTTACCTATGTAAATAATTGAACATGAGGAATTCAGAAAAAAGAACTTTGAATCATTCCGAAGGGCCATCGGCATGTCTCCGTGGGCTACCAAATCTCCAGCTGAATAACGAATGCTCTTTCGAACAGCTCCGGGAAGGGTTATTGAAATCGGCAGCCGCATGCTTCGCTGATTATTCGGCTACATAACTCGCCGGTCTTTTTTGGTACAAACAGAAGATGGCCCCACAGCTGAATATTACACGTAATGCGGCGTGCCGCAGGGAGGAGTATTCAATTCCACGTTGTCCAATATGACACTCATTGGACCAGCTAAAGTTTTACCTAAAACAATCTACCTCTCCATATACGGAGACGACATTTGCCTTTGGACTTCTGCGGTCACTTGCTTTTCGATTCGCGCAAAATTGCAGCGGGCAGCCACCTTGACATCAGCATACCTTCAAACAGAAGGCTTGAATGTATCGACCTACAAATGTGCGTTGATTGCAGACACACGTAAACCTATGACGACATACCTCGTCTCCATTAATGAACACACTATCATCTATGGAAAGACCCATCGATTGTTGCGTGTAACAACCGGCCGAAATTCTTCCTGTTTCCTTCATTGCACGTACCTGAAGAAAAAACTGTTGTCGATTGCCCAGGTACTGAGGTTCATGTGCGGGAAAACGTGGGACGCATTTGTGCGCTCCATGCTTCAGTTGTAAGAGCTCTATTCCTAGGAAGATTATGCTACAGCTTTCCCGTGTTTCCCAGTACGTGCAAGTCAAATGTTCGCTCATTGGAGAGCTAACAGAGCAAAACACTGTGCCCGTGTTTAGGACTTCCTCGCTGCGTGTCAACACCTGCAACAGATGTGCTTACCAAAGGCCATCATGTCAAAATATGCGTTGTGGATTGTCTCAGGACGCATATCCGGCATCTTTCCCGTGTCCCCGACCATCACTTGGCGTTCTTTCCCTGGCAGAGAACTCGTACAACGTTTTATGAAGTTATAATAACCCATATATTGTCTTCCATCAGGATACACACCAGCAGCAAGGCCTTCATTTTCGTTGTGACCCAACAGTCTTAGTTGCGCCTAAGTATTCCGGATGCAAAGAAGGCAAATGACCGAAAAATCGTTCTAAAACAGATGACGCTGCTATTAATCAATGAGACATACGGGGACCGAATACGCATCTATACCAATGGTTCGGTCTCATCTACCAGCTCTTTAGGTGCCGTTGTCATTCCGGCTAAGAAAACTACAATGAAATTCAAACTGTCACGCATGACAACTGTGCTCCCTATAGCTACTCTCTCACTCTTTACACCCATATACCCATTCGCCCAGTGCAGGGAAGCATACCGAACGTGCGTCTGCTTAACCTCCCAGCCTTTCCTCTCTTCTATTTCTCTCTCTCTCTCTCTCTCTATGCGGGAAGGGCGTTCGCACAACAATGTTTGCTTTTGTCCTGTGGAATGCTCACATATGCTGCGACATATGGTGCAGATACCTACGTTACGCATAGGTATACTGGGATTGTGACGAATGACAATCTTGACGGATCCTGACGCTCTTTATTGACCCACTTGAATCGTTTTTCGGCCGTATACTGTTACGACTTTGCACCGGTGCCACCACTATTACGGCTTTGAGGTGGTCCCGTAGCGCTCGTCACCCGTTTCGTGACAGAGCGTTGGTAGCGAAGACTCCGAGTCAGGCGTCGGTGAGAATAGCAAAAGGGACTTTATACACTATATACAGGTCATTATACAGGACATGATCGGATCGGCACTGGGGCCGAGAGCTCACAGCAAACGCGACTGTTCCCGCACGGCGACGTCCGGCGAAAACGCGTGACACATCTCACTCCAGTCGAGAGCGGCACTGGCTCCCGGTGGGTCGGCGGATCCGGTTTTCCAGGCGGCCGCGTCGCAGCTTATAATGGCCCGAGAAACCATTGTCACTCAAACGGCCCAATACAAAGCCAGCACTCGACGGTCGTCCGAGAGGTCCAACCAGCGACCGCGCTGGCCACCCCGTTCAAAGTTGGCGGGCGCGGTGACCTCCCGGCAAAGGGAGGTACGGCGCCGGGCTGTCTGGCACTTGGTGGCACGTTTGGACATGTCGCTCGCCGACACTTCTCCGCAGGACACACCGCTGCGTGACGGCTAAGCATCTTGACTTGTCAAGGGAGAATTAGGGCGCTGTGCCTTTCGGCGCAGCCCCGGGTTTGTCCAAAGGGCGCTCGCAGGATAAATTCTGCATCTTGTAGATTCGGAATCCGGGCTGGTGGTAATGGCACAACAATACCAAGCACATCCAGGCGCATTTGATTGCTCGACTTGTTCAGATAGGTTATCTGAAGATGCTGACATCATTTTCATGGCAAATCGTATTGTAAGGCAGCTGTCATTGAAAAGATTCACTAACTTTTTTACCTTAAGCGTTCTCTTTATGCTACTTGATGAAATTGTGAAATTGAGCAGTTGTGAATTTATGCCTGCTAAGCGGAAATCCCAAGACTAGCGCCAATTTTGACATCTGCGTCTGCAGAATGTGGTACGGAATATATTGGCATTCCTGCTAACAGGTTGACATGAGCCTCTTTCTGTGATTTCTATATGATAATAGCTGAAACGCAAGTGCATATTTTAGCACATTTCGGCGAAAGACATGCCAGTGATGCCTCAGGACTTCTGCTACGCAGATATGACTTCACCGTGCCTCGGCTTCAATTACGCAATTTCAACGAGATCTGTATTAAAAAAATCATTAGTGCATATATCTAATTAGCTACACGGCCATTTTAATTTGTCGTTCTAGTATAATGGGCGTCCCTTCATATAGTCCACTTAAATAAACTAAGTGCGTTTTTCCGCATTCGATCTTAAAAAAAAATAAACCACAGAAGAAAAATAATAATAAAAAGGAGCCGAACCAGAGGTACCGCTAGCAGCGAAATCGAAGTATCACGTGATAAATGGCCATGATAATCGCGCGTGATAGCACGCCTGCAAAATATCGCGCCCAAATATAAATATTGCGCGATAACATACATGTGCAAGTGCAACCGCTCGTTAAGAATCACTGGAATCACGGAATTGTGACGACATTGGCTGCTGTGTTACAGATAGCGTACAGCACGAATATATTGACCTGTAATTCTGACGCAAGAAATAAAAAAAAAAGAAACCAGGTAGGCGGACTCCATTGCGACGACTGCAGACAGTGGCCGTGCATCGTATATTGTGAAGATACGGCATGTTAGAGTGTTCGGTATTTTCAGTTTGCAGAGCCCCAGCTTCAGATTTCCCTGCTTCGAAGGCACTCACATAAATGTCCCGAAGGGCGCCCGCACGTTGGTTTATTTGAGAGCCTGCAGTCGAAGTATGAGGAGCACGCCGTTTTGAGCTTCGAATCATTTATCCACGGAGGATGCCGCCACCGTATGTTAGGAATGGCCGGCCGGGGTGGCAACGTGCCAGCTGTTTCAGCCCGCTGCACGTGCTTCGACCGACCCGCGGTGGCGGCGCCCTTCAGAGAACGAGCGAGGACGACAACGCTAACCGACCATGCGCCGCGTTTGGAGGATCGGTGACGACAGCAGGGCTGGCCACGTTTGGCGCCCCGTGCATTGTTGGTTAATTTGCCGGGTCGTCATGGTCTCTCTGCGGCAGGGGGAGCCTCCCTGGCAAAAGGGTGCTTTGCGGTACGGGGGCCCCAGGATTCGTCACAGTCTGCCGACACACGTGGCGACTAGAGGAAAAAGGCAGCTCTGGAATTTAGAGGTGCCGGCTGCGGTCGGGCGTGACCACCTCACTACGGGGACGCCAGACAATGGATACCACGACGACTGCGCTGCAAAGGTCGTCGGCCCTCGGAGAGAGCACCGAAACCTGTGCGACATGTGTGTGTGTAAACCCCTACCCTCTTCTCACAAAGGCCACCACGAGGACTTTCTACGATGACGTCGAACGATGACGTCGAACGGAGTGGTTATAAGCGGCTGTTGTCGGCGGCTAGAGTGTGCTCGTTGTCGTGCTCGAAATGTACTCGTGAGCTGTGTGCTCGTTTGCTGTATGCTTTGTCTTGCGGGCTCCATTTGGGAGTCACGCTAGACTGTGTAAATGTGTCCCCATGTTCAAATGTAAATAATGTAAATAAACCCTGCTCGCCTGGTCCTGTCACCCCAAGTTCCTCCGATCGTCCTACAAGCCCGACTCCAAATCTAATAGCGGCCAATGTCAATAGCGATACCAATCATGCGCTTTTTTACGTCATTGCAGCCGTGCATATTTCCTCGCTTCCGTCGAAAACGCTGGCGACACATCTCTGGCTACGGCGAGGTGCCGCCAGATTGGTCAGTAACTCCAGGCTCGTCATCTTTTGTGCCTCCACGAAATTGGATCGCGGCTTGAAGGCTAAGTTGCAAAGAGTCAGAAGGAATTATCAAGAACAAGATCCCCTATTATTTGTAAAATTTAAATCTTCGAATTACATTCATACAAACGTGCACCTTCCAAATACCGAGTAAACACCACGGTCTCCACGTGCAGGATGGCTTCATGTCGCATCGCCTCCAGTAGTTCGTACAGTGTGTACAGATGCCTTCGTAGCGCAAAATGCACGTGACAGTTTAGACCTACTTTACTGCAACAGCCTTTAAATTCTCGGCAATGGGTTTGTAGTGTCCATCCGTCCTCTCCATTATGTTTTTTTACGAAGGCCACAGCAGGCAATTTTGTAACGGACGATATGTCAACGTAGTGCGCATCACCCCCCCCCCCCCCCCCCCCCCCCCGAAAAAAGAAAGGAAGAAAGGAAATTGTTATTGAAAAGAATAAGTAATTTCCTGCTTTCCATCCTCCGCAGAATGTTCCTCAAGTTTCCGTCAAGACAACGAGGTTGAATTACATTGAACTTGTTTCGGTGCATTTCAGTTGGGTGCCAGCCGTAGGACCATTCTGTCAGCTCGGCACAAGTTCGTGAGACCGGAAAGTTGTGCTGAAAGGGGCACTGATAGTGGTGCGCTCTTTCTTGTGCGGTGAAATAAAGTTGAACGGTCCCATGGTGGTCCCAAATATTTTGCTTTTATTAGCTGAGTCCTTCTTTCTTGCTTTCCTTTTTTGCTATCCATTCCTCTTCCTGTGTAGCCATGCGAACCCGCTCTTAGGTACGAGCCATGTTTGCCGGCCACAAAAACTACTGACGTAGTAAATAAGTTCAAACGCGATATAATCATTGAAGCCCGACGATATATATATATATATTTCTGAGCCAGTTGCGAGCCTGTCGCTGTCTTGTCAGGGCCAAGAAAGGGAAAGCGGTGCGATATATGCGACTCTCGCATACAAGTCGGGTCATTCCTACCACAGTGAGAAGATGTAGCGATTCGCGAGCGCAGTTTACCGTGGGCCTTGCGGTTAATCGCTTTTACGCGCCAGAATCTCGTTGCCCGGAGCCCGGCATCTCCTAAGCTCCGCTTCAGGGCTTCATTACAGGCTCGCGCCAACCTGCGTGTTCTGATGTTACAAGCGCTGCAGGCGAACGTCGCGCTCGAAATTTTGTTACGCAAAATACACCCATAAAACTGGGTTATTTCGACACGCAGACGTCAAACGAGCAGACAGCATTAAGAGCACAAGGCCGGCCAGTTGAAACGCGTAGATTATCTCTATCTTCTCTCAGTGAGGAGAACACGTTTGTGCTGCAAAGTATAGAAGAAAGACATTGCTCAAGGATTAATCATGTTGTGAAATTCTCGAAGCGAACACGTGCCACGGCGCCAGCCTTGCCTTCAGTCTTCGGCGTTACACAAGCACATGCACAGCATGCGCTGGCGTGGACGCGACACACGGCTTCATTGCGTGCTAAGGTCGCCTGCAAAAAGGCCTTCTTAGAGATCAAGCTAGAAGAAAAAGCGGTATCAAGGGGGGGGGGGGGGGGGGGGGGGAAGGGGGATGGCTCGATTCCGTGCTGGCGAGTTGTAAGCAACGAATTACACGTAATTAATTACTTGTGATCAATTAAATTTTCTGGTAGTGTTTTAACTGATTGATTACTTGTATTGCTTGGTAATGCTCACTCTATAATTCAGTTACATTTTTTTCCCGTAACCAATTGCATCTGACCAGTTGCTTTATTGACGAGACAAGCTTTAACAGACCACACAGCTTCACGGATGCGTATGTTCAGACAACAAAACCAACTTGGGTGTATTTGTTTTCTTATCCGGCAGATCGTTCTCAGCATATACCGGGTGTCCCCCGTGACTTTAGCCAAACTTAAAAAAAATATGCGAATGCCACGCAGCTGGACAGAACCAAGGTAATGTTGTTTGCCGTCACTTGGAAATACTCAGAGTATTTTTTGCATTGCGCCTATTTACATAATTAGTCTTAAATAATTAATCAACTTCTCAGAAATTATAATTAGATGAAAAGTGTCAATGAGGCTATAGTGGAGCATCATGAAAAAAAATTCCAGGAACAGCTTTCTGCAGCTCAATACGTGCTGCATAAAAGGGTTTGTCAAAGTATGAGAGAAGCCCGCGATACACGCAAAGTGCTCGAGCTGCCAGACGCGCGGCAATATTTTCGTGTATTCGCGGGTCGGGCGCCGTAAAAACGACAGAAACGTCACCCAACAAGCTTGCAGGCATGTGCGGCGTGGTAAATGGGCATAGTCAAGGCAAGACATGCAATGTGAACCACGCCAAGCGTTTTGTTGAGTGCAAAACTGCAGTAGTTTACAGGATTGCGCTATCATGTGGGTGGTGCTACGTCGGTCAAACTGGACGGTGCATAAATATAAGGCTGCGGGAGCATCCTGCGGCGGTACAGGCGATAGGGGGGAGCGGGCACCTCGCGGACAATCGTAGAAGATGCTCTTGTCGCCCTTACTACGATAGGACCAGTGTGCTTAGCCGTTTAGCAACACGAGAGGGAAATCTTCGAAGCTTTGACAATTGTAAAAGAAGCAGATGCCTGCGTTAGTAGTATTTTTTTCACTTTCGGACAAGGAACTCAATTATCCGCGAAAGAGTAGACCGGCACATGGTCTTAATATAGATGCACAGTGATAATGTCTTTCGAGTGCTATATACGGTTGCTTGTGCAGGTAATAAATTGAGTTGAGGTCCAACATGGTCCCACGTTCTTTGTTTAGTCCCGGTCCTGTTACGCCAGGAATCATGTCTTATCATGCTCGTTACCAACTAGCCCGACTTTATGCCTTAACTATTGCAAAGGGGCAACATCGAGGGAAATTCAGCTCTATCGCTAGGATTTCAAACTCAGGAGTAGGAAGTTGAAATGAAATTTGGGCCGTATGGCAAATGTTAAATGAAATAAATGTGATTAATCCGATACTTCTAGTAGGACGGTCTAGATGAAATGATCCGTAAAATTTTATTTGAAAAAAAATTTCGCAGAATTTAACATTTACCAGGTTTCTTGTAAAATAACTACATCAGGATTAAGCTGAGTAGCTTGACAAGATACGTCTACAGAAGTAGAATATAAAGAGCGACAGATACACTGAAGCAATTTCAGTGACCCTATGGTTGGAAAGGCCCGCAGTCGAAACTGCTTTTTGTAGATTGGTAGTGACTGTTTTCGCGGAGTAGTTTGTTCTAGAGAAACGAGATGGCGTTTTCGGCGGCGCGCCTCATATCGCCTCAGCGACAGCGCACGAATACGAAACCATTACCGCGTCCACCTTGCTTCTGCGCGATCAGCTGTCGGAAATAAAAGTGAGTCTTCGCTAATGCACTGCGCTGAAATCATTCTGGATTTAATCATGTGGATTGAACACGTGCGCAGTAGTTGGCTGCAAAAATAGTGACTGGCATGTTAATTAATGGAATAAATCTGTGTAGCCAAGTTCGCGGACCGTTGCTGCAAATGTCCGTACGTCTTCCAGGCACTCGAGAAGTTGAACTTTCTTCGAGGATACAGAAATTTGCTCATCTGCCAGCGTTGTATCGCTAACCTTCAAAGAAAATGCTTCAGCCCCGGAACGTCGGCGAGAGGTTTGCCAGTCGTTAAACAATGACAAAGAGAGTAGCGCTGCTTCCTGTCATAACACGTTTCGCGGACAGTGTCTACACACGTCTACCCCAACTGGCACGGAAACTTACGCCCACTCTATAGACAACGTGTCAATAAGTGAATGGGGCACCCTTGAATATATGGCACGATACAGGGTGCCCCACCTAACTTCAGTCAACCCGCCGTGGTTGCTCAGTGGCTATGGTGTTAGGCTGCTGAGCACGAGGTCGCGGGATCGAATCCCGGCCACGGCGGCCGCATTTCGATGGGGGCGAAATGCGAAAACACCCGTGTACTTAGATTTAGGTGCACGTTAAAGAACCCCAGGTGGTCGAAATTTCCGGAGTCATCCACTACGGCGTGCCTCATAATCAGAAAGTGGTTTTGGCACGTAAAACCCCATAATTTAATTTTCTTAACTTCAGTCAGAGTTTAAAAATATGCGAATGCGACGTAGCTAGACACAACGAAGGTAATGTTTTCTGCCGTCGCTTGGTGATACCCGGATTATTATTTTTCATTCCACCTAATTACATAATTTAATTCATCAACTTATCAAATATTATAATTACATGAAAAGGTGCCAATGAGAAAATTGTACAGAAACTTGAAACGCTGCCGATACAGCTTTCAGTTGCTCAATACATGGTACATAGACAGAACGGTACCAACTTCTTTAGGAGCAATAATAATAGCTGAAGCAAGAGGTGATACCGATGGCCGAACAATGTCAGCGTCCAACATTGCTTGCAGTTTTTTCTTTAACCATGCCTTCTCCCTGTACTTGTTGTAAGGGGTTTTCTGACCGCTGTTTTATCTGTGAGTACGAAGGGCAGTGCATGAGTCTTCATTGCTGGAGGGTAGCTTTCGATGCAAACAAGCTCGGGGAACTTTATTTGGATCTCTTGTTAAATTTGTTAAATAATGGTGGCCAACTTGCCACTTCTTTTGGAGTCTCCATGCATCGCGTTGTCTTCAACTAACGTCTTATCGTCCCGGTAAAGGTTATAATCTTTAGCTATTACCATTTCGGGCCCAGATAATAAGAAGTTGTAGCTGACATCAGTTATAACTAACGCTTCGCTACTAACAAGCTGTCCTTGAAATTCAGCGTTTACAGAAAACGCGCTCGTTATATGAAGTTGGCGTACCATCGCAGCTCTGGACGCGCAATGTTTTGCCCGTGTTCAGAACGTGGTCGTCCATAGAGGTTTTGTTAATTATAGACATGGTGGCTCCAATATAAACAAGGACACTCATCTCAATGCCGCCAGCCTTGATGGGAACATGAAGTAGAAGGTACGACGTACGCAGTTTCTTCGTTTTCCACTACTTCAAAACGACTGCATTGACGCCGAGCTTCACTTTCTAAGCCGCTGCGATAGTAGGGAACTCTGCACTCGGATCGGTCCTTTTCCATACGTGATCCAGGCAACGTACAGTGTAGTGCATGTAGTAGCTCGTATAATGTCTTCGTGGTTCCCAGTTGCGCCTGCCTTTGTAAGTACACAGGTAACCCATGGGTTAGCAGACACTGGAATATAATTCAATGTATGCGCTAAACCAGAGGTTGCAGCGCAAGCTGAAGGACAAGAACAACAGAAAGGCACATCTGACACTCACAGCGTTTGTGTACATATGTGCCTTTCTGTTGTCCTTGTCGTTCAGCTTGCCCTACAACAAAATAAGATATGCCGTACCAACAGGCCCCTATAGCTATCCTCACAGGTTGCTTTAAGGTGCCTGTTATTTATTTGATTTCAGAGAAATGCGACTTTTAAACGCTTTTTTTTTTCAATGAGATACAGTGAAGTTCGACATAAATGCGCTGCATTTTAAAGAAAATCAAAGGACTGCAAATGAGCACCCTTTAAGGGGCTGCCGGGAGCAGACGTGCAGTGACTACGTTATGCCTGTCCTTGCAAGTTGTTTTTAAGTACTTGGGTAGATGTGTACAAAAGACATTGACATGATGCTGCTAGCCCGGATTTGATTGAGAACGCAGCACAGGATGTTATAGGCAACGTGAATGCTCTCCCTGGGTTCACGGAAAAGCCTGTGTAAAGTAAATTTCTAATTTGTGCATATATATATATATATATATATATATATATATATATATATATATATATATATATATATATATATATATATATATATATATATATATATATATATACATATATATGGATGTATGTATGTATGTATGTATGTATGTATGTACGTCAGTCGTGCGGTCATTCTCACCTATCAGTTGCGGATGATATATGGCTGATGTTTGCTTCCAGATCAATTCCACTGAATGCTGCACAGCGTCTTAAAAGCCAGCAATTTTCCAATTTGGGAGAGTGTCGGGCTCCGTGTTATCGCCTTTCGTTTCATAAACAAGGCGCACTTTCTCACGGGATGGCATTAATCGAAAAGTGAAAAAAAGATCGACCAGGTCAACATCGATCGGTTGCATGTGTTGTATTGGCGAGCTTGAGTGTTTTGAGTTTGACGCGAATGTTTGCGGAGTAAAAAAAGAGATAAAGTTGCAGCTTGCGGGGTCAGGTTTGCAATAAGGCCCCCAACTCAGATTGATCTGGCACAAAAGGGGCGAATAAGTATTCAGAATGTGTAGCTCTTCCTTCCTCGTTAAGAAGTTACTTTTTTTAGGTTCCTGCTGACGTCGAAGTTCGCCTGCCTTTTGGCGACATCTGCGGTACTTTTATTAGCGTAGTGCGCATTTTCTACTGTTTTACTTCTGTTTATTACTGCACTTCCACTGCAGTGGTAAGCAACAAAAAAGACAATTAACTTGAAGGGATATCATTATGGTAACGACGATGCAGCTAAGTCACATTTCCTAAAATGTGTCGACGACCGTGCCCACGCTCTGAAGAGATAACTGCATTAAAGATTGACATCTGCTAGTTACAAACTGAGTTACGAGACTACAGTAAAGTCTGAGGCCTATGTCCATAGGGTTAGTTTGTCTGAAGCGGAAGGAACGACCTACTTTCTTTTGTTGGGTTTATTGCTAGATAATTATAATTGTAATGAATGCGAATGTATTTTTTGTTCAGTTCCCATACGCTGAATGCCGATTACATGCAACATCTCTGCACATACTTCACGGTGCGCTCCCATGTTCATGTGCTCTATTTACGCAAAAAAAGTTTTGGACATCGCTCCTCCTTAACGAAAACAACTGAAACAACTGAAAAAAAAAAATGCTGCGCATTTTTATTTATGCGATAGGTGTAAGAAAATAAACTACGTTTTGAATGCAGAAATACAACGAGAACTGTTTCTCCGGAGGGTTATATTATTTTGTTTTTGATAAGATCACTTTTGTTTCTCTTTTGACATCGACCTAATGCCGCTCGCACGTTTCTTGCCAGTCACACGTGCAACGTACTAGCATGAGCACATGATCACATAAGAGATGTGCCGTACCTAATAGGCTACTTGAAGTAGTAAATAAGTAGCAATGTGATTTTCTTTTCCACTTCCTTTTTTTTCTAACACCTGCGTCTAGTATCCACGAAAAATTGTGGCGCCTACGAATGTCGCCGTTCATACTCAACGTCGAAGGCTAGATGCCAAATGAATCTTTATGTTACACTTGTTGGAAGCAAAAAAATTGAGTAAGAAATCTTTTATATTCTCGCCTCGAATGATAGATCGAGCAAAGAAATCTAAGAAAGGGAGCGAAACAAAAAATTATGCTTGTTTACATCAACAGGCTATCTATGATAAAAAAAAAAAGAATGTGAACAAAGCGTGGAACACAGCATAATCAATAGAAATGAGAATGACATTTCCGCTCGATGTAAGTCAGTGGAACACCAAAAAAACACTAGAGGGCCAGTTTTCAGTTGCCCCATATAATCATTAAAATTTTGCAAAGAGAACGTCGATTAAAACTGAATGGTGTTTTTTCTAACGTTGATGAATAATGTTATGGTATCATGAACTGTCTTTAAAGCTTTCCGTAACTTAAAGACGTGCCCTTAAGCTTTCGCGCGCTGCTTAAGGTGGCACCACTGCACAGCGGACGCTGTTACATGAAGAAGGCCGAGAGCCGAGTAACTGCGTGGAGCAGCTACCTTAAGAGGAAGCTTTAGCTCGGGTGGTCCTATCTAAATACGTGTAAAAGGAGAATTAGTTTTTCTCGGCAACCACTGCACCAAATTTGATGACGTTTGTTGCATTTAAAATAAAAACTTAATATCTAGCGACTGCTGGTATCGAATTTTCGATTCAGTTCGTCAATTTTTAATTAAAATTTCCGAAAATCGAAAACTTTCAAAAAACAAAACTATCAAGTTTACAGCTCAGTAACTCAGCAATAAAAAAGGATAACACAATTCTGTCAAATGCATCTAATAGCACATCTAAAGCGGACAAAATAGATATGTTACACATGAATATAAAAAAAAATTACTAATATCCAAATACAGCTTTTGCAGAACCCTTGTAAACAACGTAACGAATTGACGTAAGATATAAAATGACATACAGAATTTGTCCGCTTTGAGTAATCTAATAGATGGCGTTTAGAGCACCGCGATATCTATTCTTGATGCAGAGATATCAATTTTTAAACTTCATGCTTCTATATTTTTCAAACTTCCGAATTTTTGAAAATTCTTGTAACGAGATTCATGCCCTAAATCGAAATTCCGCTTCCAACAGTTACTAGAATTTAATTTTGTCTCTCAAATGCAACAAAGTTCATTAAAATCGGTCCAGGGGTTATCTCAGAAAAACGTTTTTGAGTTTTACATGTGTTTGAATAGGCCGCGTCAGAGTTGGGCCTGAGCTAAAGCTTCCTCTTAAGGCGCTATCTTGTGCTACAGGCGCCTTATTTACGTGGCCTCTCTGTGTCCACGTGCACAGGAGGCTAACATCTTCGCGTAGGCAACGACACAAGAGTCGCATACAGGAATTTCTCGACATCAAAGGAGCACGCTCGTGAGAGGGCCACAATGCTTGTGTCATCCCACCGTTCAGCAAATGTGAGACCAAATCATCATATTTTTACCGCTTTAGGACACTAGTTGTAACAGTTCTCTATGTCAAATAAATTACCGACGCCAACAAGCTTCTCCCGAGCGTGACATAAATCCACACGAGGCAGAAACCTTTAACGATTCCACTGAAAAACGGAAGTTGCCAATTTATTGCGAAACTCCATCCCTACCGCACGAAAGCACAAGACGCGAGATTAAAGCAGGTCTTGTGCGTTTTTGCTGCAACACGGCGCGATCCGCATCGTTTCAAGGCTCCTCGGATCCTACGGTTCCTTAGCGGGCTGTGTGACCACAACTTCTGCCCAGGAGAACGGAGGTCGCCCAGTCGGAATTTTAATCGGATGTTTCGGTTCAGTTCAAGAGCGAACAGATGGAGGACACCGTTGCAGGATTTCTCGGGACAGGCAGACAAAGTGGTACCCCTTGTTGCGTAGTTGGCACCGCTTGGATGTCCTTCAGCGTATCTGTATATTGAATAACATAAATAGAAGCAGTTACTATTAAGACAACATGAGTGCAGCACATCCTCAATATGGAAACAAACAAAACTAGAAACAAAAATAAGGGTTACCAACGTACATACTAAGATACACGGTTCTCCAATAGGGAAATAGAAATTGCACGTGTGAATAAAAAAATTCTAAAACGCGTGTCTTACAGGCGTCATATGTTATTGTATAGAAATATGTTATTGTAGTAACATACGGCGACGCACGTATTTTAGCTGTATCGTTTTATACGTTTTCTATATGTTATCACTCATAGATATAACTTCTGCTTCTTACGAGTGCTTGCAACATTCAGCACAGGCTTAGGCTTGACTGCAGTGTTTTAATATGCTAATCTCTGTATGCGCATTAGGACAGGAATCCCGCGAAGCGAGCAGCCTTTCGTATTCGCGAAGCGTGCATCTGTCGCTGAAGGAGTCTTTTGGGGAAATGTGCAACTGAGCTGCCAAGTAACGACAGTCCAGGAGATGTATCTGTGTTACACGGCAAATGCTAGCGAGGGGCGAAGTTGCAGGGCTAATTTCACCGAGTACATATAAAAGGGCAGCGCTCAAGCGGCTTCGGCACTCGTCTGCTGAGATCGAGGTCCCGTGCTCGATTCCCAGCCGCAGCGACCCCCGTTTCGATAGGGGCAAAATGTAAAAAAAAAAAAAGACGCTTTTGTTCTCGAGTTTAGGTGCATATATTAAACAACACGGTGTGCCGAAAATTAACCCGCGAAGCCTTCCACTACGGCGTGCTTGATACCCACGGAGCAGCTTCGGGACGTTAAATGACAAAGTTTAGGTTACGCACTATAATCGTCTCTGTATGCTGGTATGTGTTGTTTGAGGCTTAAAATTTGATGTCGCCTTAGATGACTTTCCTTTGAAAGCTGCTTAGCTGTTGCACATTACAAGGACTCAAGGACGTGAAACAATGAAATATCGTTGTACTAGACGGGGTGTCCCAGCTAACATTAGCCAAGCTGTTCAACGAAGAAAAAAGTAGGATTTAAAATTAGAGTGCAAGATACGATTATAAGACCTATACGGTGTTCGGTCGTCAGACGTCCGACGAACGAACACGATAGGTCTTATAACTCTGTGTACAGCTTTTTTTTTATCTTTCTTTATTTGCGTTGAGCAGCCTGGTGCACACCATAGATACAAACTAGGACTTTATTGAAGAGAACCAGTTATGTAGGCGCGCATATAAAACACACGGCCTGCGTTATGCCGCAGGGCACGATATCGAAAAATAGCAGTTCAGGGGTACGCTTCGCTTTTAAAATCGAGGTCGAAGTCACGCTGTGGCCGCTCGCTTTCGGTCCTTCGCAAGCATCACCTGCTCACAACTCAACGGATCTGATTGCGAGGAGACGCGCGGTGCCCCCAAGTGCCCGTAGGGAATCTAAAACAACCGAAACGCACTTGGATCTCAAACCTCCTTTTTTATCACCTCGCCAAGGCAACCAAAGAGCCGAGGGCCACGCATATTTCGTTGCATTGTCTGTCTGGAAATACCGCCGTAATTAATGAACGTTGTGTTTCTCCTCTCGTATACTCGCGTATAAGATTAATTATCCTGGCTTAGACTCAAGGAATACCGCGTAAACTGCGGCCTCGAAAAAGTTCATCAATTACGAGCCGGAGTAAACGTCAACGCTGCGATCGATTCGCGTCCCCAGCTCCAGGACAGACATAACAACACGGCGATGCTGTTTCACGACTCCTGTGAGAACTTACTATTGCGTTGTGGCGGGGACATCGACACGCGCTATGGCCTAGCGCACGGACTCCTCCCGCGATGGATGTCGCAACAATGTCGCGTCACAAGAAAGACAACATCCTCATACAAGCATTTTGCTTGTTATATGTTGACGCGTGAATGCTTACGTTAAGCTTACTGTCGCACCTGCATCATCTACTTGCGTGACCAATACCGGTGCATATTGTTGCATACTCAAAATAACTTTTTCTTGGTTAAGTTGGTGCATACTTGGTGAAGACATGGTAGCGCAAGTAAAACAAACGAAAGAAGAGAACACCGAACACCACGGGCGCTGTCCATCGTAACGTGCTATACATAGCACTGCATCGAAAACGTCCGCATTTGTAGACGCAAGAACTTCCTCCGACATAATTTTGTTGCAGCGTGAAAGGACGAAGACGTAGCCTAGATACACAGGACGTGCTCTGACTCTCAACTGAAGATTTTATTGAAAAATATCGTACATAAGCGATAGCGACACACATAAGATTCCCAAGGAACGCTGTAGGGGTTGAAGGACGGACTTCGGGATGAAAACAAAACTTGGGAGGGTTTATTTTACATTATTTACAGTGAGACGTCAATGAACAGTCTTACAGTCATTACGGGCCGGCAGCAACTCGGACGCTGCGGCCCGCGGCAAGAAGTTCCAGAGAGGTCAATCAGGGAATGCTCTGGTCTCTCTGGAATGCTTCTTTTAAACCCTTCGAGGACTGGAAGTCGCGTCATGTTCGGCCAATGGGAGAGCCCGCTCAGATGACGCCACCTTCGGCCAATGGTAGGCACCCGTGCGGAGATGTCACACCCGGCGGCGCCCCGCGGTCTTGCCTTGCTGTGGTGCAATGCTCTCTTCAAAGGCGGCGAAGGGGGGACGATCGGGCTTCATTGTCCGAGGGCCCCCTGCTCCCGGTGGTACGGCCCCGCTGTGGTGGCAAATGCCTTCTTCAAAGGCGAAGAAGGGGGACGCTTGGGCCTTCCCGGTACATCGCAGCGTCTTGTTTCGGGACCCACTTTCCTTGCAACAATGCCGGGCTACCCCTTCGTTTTCTGGAAAACTCAAGCATTGAATAGCTACCGGCGGCGTACGAACTTGTTGGCACGTGAACTTGTTGGCTCGAGCGATCCTCTGGAATGTGTCATCCGTGTTTCTGCATCCCTTACTTAGAAGTGGCGCGATTCGAAGTGGTCTGGGGAATTTGAAGTAGGCTCAGGAAACAGCCCCATATCTAACAACGCGTGGTCAGATTTAAATACGAATCGGACCACGTGTTCCTTTGGATTGTATGTGGGTTGCAATCACTTACACATGATCTTTTTCAACATAATCTTCAATTGAGAGTGAGCGCTCCTTCTGCCTATATCGTCTACGTCTTCGTATTCTCGCGCTGGAAAAAAAATTATGTTACCGTACCAACTCGCCAAACTATCGATTCCACTACAACTTTTCCAGGCACAACAATACAATTTAACAAGCACACACAAAAATAAGGAAGCAGAGAGTTCATAACGCTGTGCGCCGGCTTGTGCTTTCGCATGCGTTGTTCCTGCAATAGCTGTTATGGGCTCACTCCCGTGGTTGCTTTGACATACGCCGATGTCCGCCGCCCTACATCGACGGAATGTCAAAATCATGAGCGAGAAAATTACTAAAAAATAAATTATGTCCTAATGCCGTGAAGGTTCAAAATTACGACCAACAAACTGGAAGTCTAGGATTCTACGTCTCAGCCATTCTGACTATTGTTTTCAATGTATTTGTTTCACGCACAAGATTCTCGAGGGAAACAAACAGATCAAAGAGCTAATGGGTCTGTTCCACAAGTACTGCAACGCAGACACTTACAGAGAACGCCACAGAGTCCCTATTCATCCTTGAAACGTGCTGCTACAGCAAAGTTCGATCTCCACAAGAAGCACTAAAATACCGGTATGGTAAACACCTTGCCAATACAGAACACCGATCTGGAAGATATTGAATTTGTTCACAGATCTCTCAGTTGGACGATCATTTCATTGAAAAATGCTGATGCTACAGCAGTGGGAGAATACTGATCTTGGAGTGCCCGATCGTGTTAGCAGCTGTCACGATTAGCTAAGGACCGCACAACGACTGCGTACTGGATAGAGCTGGCGTCAGCGCCTTCTCGCACGTCACCTTCCCGGTTGCAGAGGCAGTCGTAAATTAAGTTTTCTACTTCGACATGTAATGGCAATAATTGAGCTCGTCTGCATCGTCTTCATTAGTCTTCTTTTAGCGCTCTGGTTCTTGTCCTATTTACTGGATGGCGCTGACATTATTGTCGAGGTAGGTAACAGGAGAAAGAAAAGCCGACTCTCTCCACTTCACCACTGGGAGGCGCAAGCTTCCACAAACCAATGCGACTAACACTTCTTTTACTTCTTGAAAGAAGTCTGCTCGCTTGCACCTGCGAATGTTCACTCCAGCAAACCCCGCGCAAAACATTCTGAAGCGCACTGCGCATCATATTTCGCCAGATACGCGTCACTGGTTCGCGTTACGGACAAAACTGTAATTCTTTCCGGAGAAAAAAGTTTCTTTCGGGTGAAGAATTGTAAACGTTTATTGTAACGAAATGTAAACGTAAAACATTTTTTTTTCATTTGAAACCTATAGGGGCCGTACACATACGTGGTTGAGGTACCTCGGTGGTAGGGGCCAGAGCATCGAGACAATCAAGAACTTATGTTGAAAATGTCGGAGGCCATGCCATTGGCTAATACTATACTGAAAATTCCTCTTTATCGCGTTGATAAACCACAATGTAGCCCATTTTGGTCATTTATGAATGATGTATAGGTTTACTTTCTATTACTAAGGAAGGGAGCTAATCTCTGTTTACCCTACATTCCTTATAAAACTATTTTGTGAATTATGCAACTTATAACGCATCTCTTTTAATTTGTTTTTTTTTTTTTCGAGCAATGCGGTAGAGCGCACGTTGAACAACTGCGGGATCTTTTGTTCATAACCACCTATTGGGCAGAACATCTTTTCTTTTATTCACGTCGCGAAACCGTTCGGATGTGACATTACAAAAATAGCCTGATTGGAAGCAGATCGTTTAGCCGATCCAACGCACTTGTTGGAATGTGCGTTTGCAGCATAACGAATACGTGCCTGCCCGAAAGGGAAGAAGTCTATCTGTTTGGTCGTTGTCTTTGTGTGGTGCTCTGATATTTCTGTTTTTTTTTTACATTTACGGTCAGCATTGACGATGATTGACTAACAAAATGTCGGGTGAAGTTTCAGCGGGCCAGGCGCCTTACAGGTACGACGTTTCTTTTTTGAGGACCTGGCTATTACCCTGCCCCTACAGTGGTCGGAAGCCGAGAACATCGTCGCGAGCCTTATGCTCGTTCAAGTGTAGCAAGCCATATGAATGATACTACAGGCCGTAATGAAAAGCCTGGGGCCTTGCGGGCGTCACAAAGCTTCATAAAGCCGCAAATCGGAATCAACTTCGGCAACTTCAGGAATAATGGCTGACGGTGAAGCTGGGAGCAAGAAACCTCGTCTAGAGGACAGCAAATATGATGATACAACATCGAATTACGAGCTAAGTGATGAAGAAGAGATGAATGAGCATGCACCATTTACTTTGGTCACGTATAAGAAATAACGAGCAGAAGGCATCCCGATTGTCTTTCGCCCAACAAGCGAAGGTACTACTTTTTGGCAAGTGAATCCAAACCGAGTGTCTGCCGAAATAGTTTCCGCTGCCAAAGAAAAAGTACAGCCATTCAGGGTGACCAGAGATGCAAGTTTCAGCGTCAGCGTTGCTTCCTTAGCACCCGCAAAACAGCTTTGGATGCTCTCAAGTGCAGGCGGCCTGGAAGTCAAGCCCTTCATCCCAGAGTCATATACGCGAAATGTTGGGAAATAAGACATGTACCTCTGCAGTATACAGACGAGCAACTCCTAGACTGCTTTAAAGATGCAGGAGTTATATCGGCATGCAGACAGATAAAGTATTACCGCCAGGAAGATGGAGCAGTAAAGTCACATCCACTTCACACAGTAATTCTGACTTTTGGAGACGATCGCCCTATTGCAGGAAGAATTTACTTCGGTTTCACCAGTCATCCTGTCGAGGAATATATAGGACCAGCACTTCGCTGCTATAATTGCCAGCGATTTGGGTACATGGCGAAAAACTACTGTAGCACACGTCGATGCAAAATCTTCTCAGAAGATCATGACCACAAGGAGTACAAGTCACTCCTGAGCCTAAACGTGTGAACTGTGCGGGGAACCATGCCGCCTCCTACTCAGGCTGCCCTCAGAACAAGGCAACGGCACAAATGCATCGACATGGACTTATACATGGAAGACCACCGCGACGCAATGAACCCGCCCCAAATCTTGAGATTGTTCATACAGTGCAAGGTCACCCACCTCAGCGGGCACCGGAACCACAGCCAAGAGAACCAGCAAGCTATTCCTCCCCAAGAGAACAACCAACGGTGCAATCAAGAGACCAATTAAGAGGATCGCCGTCAAGCGCCCAGTCTTATGCATCAGTGCTACGGAAACCCAAACGACAACAGGCAGAAAGTAATACACAAGATAGCTCCAGTATTCGCACACATTTCTCTCAGCGACCTTACGCATCTACTGCAGAAGTAACGCCAGCTAATAGCGAACATACCACAGCATCGGTGACACAACTGATTTTGCCAATGTTTTTTCGCAGCTCTTAAGGCAATCCTGTCTGCTCTGCCGGAAGCAAACAACCTACCAGAAGTGAAAGCCTTGTGACCTCTGGAAGCACTATTGTGTCAACAATCCGGGACAAAACTGCGGCAAGCAGTAAATGAATAACCGCTACAGAATTGTCTCCATATCTCAGTGGAATACCAAGTCTTCGAAAGAAGTGTGCTGACTTTCGTAAACGGCTTGTCCAATACATCTTTCCAATACTTTGTATTCAAGAGGCGGGAATCAGTGACGATTTTCGCCTCACAAATTATGTGATATACAAGACTTCTCGTCAAGGTGCTGTTAACAGACTGCTCCTGTGGGTCCGAAAGGATTAGCATCTTATCATATTCAGTAGAGTGATTTAGACTTTCCGGAATTCATCGCATGTATAGCATCCTTTGTTAAGCTCTGCATAACAGATGCATAACAGCATCTACAAACTTCAAACCGGATTTCAGTAGAAGCGCTAGTGGATATCTTCAGAATAGCTCATTCTAATGTATTTATATCTGATGACTTCAGTGCAAACAACATTATCTGGGGCAGTGATCACTGTGATGCACGTAGTAACGTTATTGAATGCGCCATAGATAAATGCAACTTGACAGCTTTAAATGATGGGTCGCCAACATTTCTTCGTGAATATAATTATTTAAACTGCATAGACGTTACCCTGTGTTCACATGATCTAGTGAATGGTATGGAATGGAGAACATATATGGAAACGCGCGGAAGTGATAATTTTCCCATCCTTGTAAATCAGGCTATCATGTACTATGATATCAGGCGTTACAGCATACTAACCAAATGGCAAGCTTTTCGGCACCGCCTAACGGATCAAATTAATCAACATACAACAGTGGAAAGATTTACAGAATTTTTGCAAAATACTGTGCCCATATGCACAAAGGTCTCAATTCCAAAAAATTATACTGCATTTGACAGAGAGTTGAACACCTAAGAGCCATCAGACGCCGATCCGAAAGAGCGTACCGACGGAGCGGCAGTTTAGCAGCATTTAAAAACGCTAAGAAAATTCACAATGTAATATCCAGACGCATGGAAAATTGAGGTAAATGACACTGGTACGATTTCTGCGGCACGCTGTCTCCTCACACTTCTGTCCCACGAATTTTTCTAGTGATTCGTTCTTTAAGTGGACCTGTAACACAGAGCTTCCCATTTCATGCTCTCGCTGTAGCTCGGGACACGTGTGAGATAATAGCTGCAGATGAATTTTCCGAGCTTAATTACAGAGCTGCTTTCTCAGCACAATGTGCAGAATTTGATATTTCAGTAGTGTTAGCTAAGCAGAAACTTATTGCTTGCTATTGGACACAACATCCTAAATTAGATCATGCTTTCACATTAAGCGAGCTTCAATGTGCAGTTGCATCATGTCGCCAAAAGTGTGCTGCTGGCTCGGACGGCATTACGTACAATTTGCTAAGAAACCTCGGGCCGACAGGTTGTATGCTCTCTTAGACATCTATAATAATTTATGGATAGCAGAAACTGTACCTGACTCCTGGAAAGTCACTCGAATCATCCCAATTTTAAAAGCACATAAGACGCTCTTGTGCCTTGAATCCTTCCGCCCTGTTATTTTGACCAAGTTGTTCATGCAATGTAATGGAGAAAATGATTGACGCGCGACTTCAATGGTGGTGTAATGAAACGGATGTGTTGTCCAACTACTTAACATGCTTTAGAAAACAAAGCTGCATAATGGATGCAATATTGGATATAGTAACCTTTGTGAAGCACGGACGTGCATGTGGAAACTTGACGATAACATTATTCTTAGACATCAAATGGGCATTTGACACTGCTAGTCACGTTCATTTTCTAATAAGTATGTTGGAACACAGTATGTCTCGCAGGTCCTTGCGATGGATTTCTGAATTTTTATCAGGTCGCAAAATATTTGTTCAGACGCGTGAAGGAAAGATTGCTGAACATGTTGTCAAACAGGGAGTACCGCAGGGAAGCGTACTCAACCCTTTTCTTTTTAACTGTGTCATGGCTGATTTAACAAGAAGACTGCCATCACACTTAAAGTTTTCACTGTATGCAGATGATGTGTGTATTTGGACATCTGGGTCTAATGCTCTATTACTTCAGATGGCATTGCAAGACGGCATAAATATCATTAACCAAGTTTTCTGACAGAGAGAGAGAGAGAGAGAGAGGAATGGTTCTATCACACGCTAAGACAGATGTATTGCCCTTCACTAGGAGACAGTTAAAAAATTGCACTCGCAATCTGGAAGGACACCTTCTAATGATTGTCACTCAGCATCGATTTCTTGGCATAATACTTGATAGGCAGCTATCCTGAGTACCCGACATAAAAAAACTCGAAAACGAGGTCAAGGCGATAGGGATTGTACTTTGCAGATTTAGAGGCACATCATGGGGTGGATCAGTATCATCCATGCTGACGTAATACGACAAAAAATTGCGTATTCCGCGCCCATTTTGAACGGACTTTTCCACACGTCAGAAGAGCGACTTCAAAGGCTTTTAGCTAGAGGACTACGCATATGTTTAGGAGTTCCGCGAGTGACTTCTAGCTGTCTTGTAATAGGTGAGGCTCGCCAATCACCATTTCTAGTTATGAGAACTACAGAAACATGCCGACGTTATTTCCGTCTTCAAACACGGCATAAAAGCCGCCCATTGGCTCTAGACATAATGAAACCAAATAGAGGTTACGTTGATAAAGAAATTCAAGAAAATCTTCATATATTGCCAAGAAATGAATTTTGGAACTCAGATATCGAACATTCTCCATAGCTGCATACACTTCCAAAAATCGCATTGTCTGTAGAGGGGATAATCAGAAAAAGAGACATGTTCATTCAAGCTGCTCAACAACTAGCAATTCACCAGATATATATGCGGTATTCAAGATACATACGCGTCTATACAGATGGCTCCAGTACAGCAAGCTCTTCAACTTCACCATTCATTATACCGCACATCAACAAACAAGAATCATTTAAGTTAACTCGTGCGACTTCGCCTACAACGGCTGAACTGTTCGCAATCCTATGTGCGATAAAATTTATATTGTCAGTAAGAGATGCACAAAAATTGGTAATTTTCAGCGATTCACAGGTGGCTCTAACATCACTCTGCAGCACGAAAGGAAAAAAACAATCAGTGACAGTATAATATACGAAACACTTAAAGACCTCACAAAGGCAAGCGAAGCGAAACATGAAATAGCATTTCAGTGGATGCCAGGGCATTGTAGCATTCCTGGCAACACAGCAGCCGATGAAGCAGCACGACAAGCACACCTCAAAGATGATGTGGGGTGCTCCCAATATCAAAGAATGAATTAAGCTGCGTTATAAGGACAGCGTTTTTCAAAATGCGCAGAAATACGTGGTTTGACCAGAATTCTAAAAGCTCGGATGTGCATCATATTGATCCGTTTATTGAATTCAAATTTTTGTTGTCGTCAGACAGAAATATGGAAACCCTTATTCATCAATTGAGGTTAGGCACTGCCTACATTAAACATTACTTACGCAGAATTGGCCGGGCGGAAATCCCGGAATGTGATTGGGGATTTGTAGACGAAGATATACATCACCTCCTCCTAGAGTGCTCACATTACGACACACCAAGACGCGGACCTAAAGTAAGCCTAATTACATAACACCGCAGACCTTTCAGTTTAAAGAAACGTTTGGGTCCTTGGCCAACAACGGCCTTGCAGAAGAGCGCTTTAAGAGCATTAAAGACATTTCTTGAAGACAGTGGTATTGTTGGGCGTTATTAATGCTTTTATTGTTCCTTTCATTTCAATGTTTGTGGATTTTGTTATGTTAACGGTTCGGATGTGACTATATGTGATAATGCATTTACACGATGTATGTACCACCCGCTGAATAGAGACTGTGTTATTAGGCTACAGAATCATTTGTATTTTTGAGACGTTTTTCTTCAGAACTGTGGAGACATTTAACTTGTATCTTGTATGTACCATGTGTTTCTTAAGTCGTAGTGTTACTGTGAAAACGTTGCGGGAGAAGTCCTGCTGTTTGTGTGAAAAAGTTATGTGATGTGTAATCTTGAACCGTGTATATTGCAAGGTAGAACAATTCACGAGCTAAGGAGTAGCCGGCGCCTTAAATTGTGCGTTGGCATCTCCTTATATCACGTCAATAAAAAAGAAATTTGCCTGCCGGGCGAGAGATTTCTACTCCTCTTTCAGGATCTGCCTCGGTCCTATTACCCATGTGCAAAAGCCAGGCACTCCGACTATGCGGTTCGTTAAAGGAACCAGTGCTCGCCATAAGGCGCTACGGTAGCTTGAGTGTACTATGCTAAAATATGCTGACGCCAGCCGGTAAGGAGGCTACAAAAATATTATGATATTTTGAACGATGTCAGATGCTCGCATGTATCTACGCTTGCTAACGCTCAACGCGTCCAGTCCATAGGGATGCGTGTTGCACAAAGCGCATGCACTCTTGCGTTCCAGCGTAGATTCCCAGTCAGGTGGGGACCGGAAAACATTTGCCTCAAAATGAGTGGTGAATTCGCTGACGCTAAATTGCAGCATGTATTACTAAAAAAATTACATTTTGAGATTTTATGTGCCAAAACCACGACTTGATTATGTGGCACGCCGTAGCGGGGGACTCCGGGTTTAATTTTTACCAGCTGGGGTTCTTTGAAGTGTATACGATTTACGGTACACAGACATTCTTGCATTTCACCACAATAGAAACGTGTCCGCCGCGGCCGGGATTCGATCCGGCGCCCTGGGGGCGAAGTAGGGCAACGCCGCTACACCGCCACTTCTAAAGAGAACCAGCGCTGAAACTTCGCGCGCCAGCAGCAGCACCGAAACACAGAACGTAGCGGTCGGAAGAAACATATTTTGGTAGCACATGCTGCCGATTTCTCGTCAGCGTCTCACCAGACTCCATGGGTACAGGTGTGCAAGAGCGCAGAAGCGCTGAAATCAAAATCTGATCAAAAACCGCAAACCTCCACCAAAATGTTGCGTACGAAGATGCACGGGAATGGCTATACATATACTTACAAGCGCATGTGCATATAGCCCTGCCCAGAACAGACAGCCTCTGTGAGGTTTTCACTTCCTTCTCATGGTCTCGTCAGTCATGATAGGCCTGCTCTTGGTGAATGAAGCAACTGTTCCCTAGCAATATAAATTATAAGAAAAGGGATGTATCGTCTCTCTTCTGTTGCTGGATAGTTACCCCGCCAGCGGGTATTTCGACAGCTACAGGGGATCTTTCCGGATAGCAACTGCTTCTGGCGGAAGGTGCTGTACCTACCGGAGTAGGAAGTAGTTGAAAGGGAAAGCGGCCGAGGCTTAGTGCAGGAGCATACTGAGAAAGAAGATGAGTACCCGATCACTGGCTATCAGCCCGAAAGCTGCTCGGTGAGCTATGAAGAGCGCCCTATATGCTTATGGCCATGGGATATTCGTTGCCGCATACTTAAATTTAAGTACACGGTCGCTTTTGTATGCCACTCCATATGGCGGGATGCTGTCGCCGTAGGCGGCAATCCAACCTGTGGCTTTGTGTATAACATCAGAGCACCGTATCCACTGGGACACTGTGGCAGGGGCTGTGAAAGATGCTGACGATGACGGTAATGCTCAGAATAGGATAAATTAGATCCGGTTGAGGCAGTGAAAGAAAGAAGATGGCAGGCGGCTAACAATGACTTTCTCAAAAGAAAGACCTTCCGCATACATGTGTGCCAACAACACCTTGTGTTTTCGGAAGTGTCCGTCGTAGTCCGCAAACAAGCTTCACGTCTCCTTCACGCATTCCTATAAAATACACTAATGTGTTGGACTTGTGGTAACATAGCCAATGTAGTGAAAATGCAAGAGATGCACAGGCGAAGAATTTCGCGGCCTCAATCGGCCCTGTAAACCCAGGCATTGCTAAAGCCGCCTGAACCACAACCGTCACCAAGGAAAGCTGATGATAATAGTCCAGAGCGGGCAGTGAATCTCGTAACTGAAGAAAAAAAAAAAGAAAAGAAAACGTGATATTTAGAATTGATTCCTCCGTATTTAACGCGCTACGCCGCGCTGACACGTGCTATGTAATGACTCATTTGTATAGTGTAAAGGGCTTCAGCTCGATACGCCTACCGTAGTCACTACTCGGGCAGAATTCAAGGCCAGCTTGCCACTTTCAACCGTCGAGTATGTATGCTTGTACAGTATGTCGTCAAGCCCAAACCGCCCTCTCTTGTAGTCCTTAACATTTCTTCCACCGCATGACGCGGTCACTGACTGGAAATTTTACCTTCCAAGCCTTAAGTATCTACAATTTTATAGCTCACTTTTGTAGGATTTTTATCTTTAGTATCAACGGTTGACTATCATTGGTCAGTCATATTCGGGAGATAACATATCACCGGGGGCTGGTTCCGTATCTTCAGTGAAGGTGCCAAACCCTACCCTCTTTATCTTCCCACTTTCGTGTAAAAACTGTATATATACTCGGACCTTTAGGGGTTCTTGGGTCAGTTATCAGCGAATCTCTACACAATGTTTATCATAAGTGACCACTCTTCTTGAATATCAAATATAATTATTTTGTTATTCACCCATCAGTAACTCTATACGTCTTTCGGTGAATATTTTGGTTTTCGTAGCAAGCTGGCGGTATCGCTTACACAAGAACACCGACCGTACAGAAAAGTACATCCTATATACTACGTTTATAGCTACCAAGGCGGCAGCGGCAGCAGCAATAAACAGAACAAAATATTCCACGCCTTATCGCAAAGGCATGCAAAATGCTAAAGCGCGAGAAAAATGCATGTTGATGGGAAGCACTGGGGCACTTTCAGACTGGCTCTGTTCACCGACGTGTGATGGCACAGCAGCCACTTGTCAGTGCCGTTCAGGGTCTGCTGGCAGCAACGAAAGGGGCACGTTGCCGAGTCGAACTGGAAGCTCATCCAAGGCTAACTCATTTATCCGGTGTTTTATTAGGGGATCAGGCACCTCCGCACGCCTGCAGCCAAAATTGCCATTGAGTTGGCTGCATTAGGCGGCCGAAGCCTCCAAGCTTGGTGCGAGTGCCGATTCTGAATTACAAACACCCATGTGCGAGCGGGGATTATGGTTTCCGCGTTGCCTTACTTGTGTCTTTTTTTCGTTCTTTTCTATTTTTGCTTTTTTTAGTTTAGTTTAGTCAAGCTTTTTTTTTTTAGTTTTAGACAGAATAAGCTCCTGCACGTTGCGACTCAACGTAGAGTGCCAACATGACCTCCCACCGTCCAGCATCAACAACGACGCCAAGGCACACGACGTGCTTGATTACGAAAAGAGGCGGATGGACGGAACGCCATCTATTCCGCCGCATGTATCGTTGCACATTGTCGTCGCCACAATTTCAAAAACTCTGCCTTGCGCAGAATCTGTATCGAAGGTTGCAGTACACACATGCCTCCTAGGGTATGTGGGCCACATTTTCTCGAAACAGGGCGCCTGCACTATCCCGATGTGCGACGCAGGACCCTGTTCCCGACGGAGCACAGAGTCCTGCTTCCTGCACACGGTCCTGCTACGGTCTCTGCTCGACTTGCTCGGAAAACAACGCCTCTGGAGCCCCAAATGCTGAATTTGTGCGCCGTGAGGAATGAAAATTACGAGGGACATCAAAAGTGTAAAAAGAAAGAAAATAAATTAGTATCAGTCAAATTTCTGCAACAAGTAATCACAGAGGTAAGGCATGTTGTTACAGGGGTGACATCCAGCCATCGTTGTCGATGTATACTGTCGGTAAACAGGGCTGTGTGTGTGTGTGTTTTCTGTCCGTATAGGGTCGTGACTATACATGATTCTAATTCTGACTAGTGGCATTCAAAATCTGAACCATTGTGACTGGCAGTTATTGCGACAAGTGAGGCGGTCTATGATTAGACGACGTCCATATACACAGTGTCTCATTTGACCTTAGCTAAGACCTTTAATAATACTAGCAAAATCTAATTTGGTACGGCTGATGCGAAGTAGTAGGCAGTAACCTTGCGCAACTTACGATAATGTTCTATTCTAGCAAACCGATCAGTACAGAATACGGTTGTTTTATTTTTCTCGGTTGTCTGTGAATGAACAAGTTTAAGGCTATCCTCGAAAACATGCAATTAATCTGTTTGTCGGCGCTCACTTTCGCAAGTGCATTTTTTCTGCGTCCAAAAAGAGAACGCGCGATAGCGACAAATTATCTTGCCCCTCGCTACTATAGAGTGCCTTCAAGCGCGGCGTGTCCACACGATTGGAAACGTAACTTGAGACGAATCAACAAGTGTGAAGCGCCTCCTATACATTTTCCTTTTTGTTTTCGTTCTCAAACAGAAGCTTTCTCGCATGCATACTTGAAAAAAATTCATGTCATGCTGTTAACATAATGTAAGTACTCAAACCGTCGGGGCGGTCTACTGGTAACAACCTTCTGCTGATCCGTACAAGGTCGCGGGATCGATTCCTGGTCGCCGTGGCAGCATTTCGGCAGAGGCGCAATGCAAGAAACAAACGTATACTTAGATTTAGGTGCATGTTAAAGAGCCTCCAGATGGTCAAAAATTTTCCGGGGATATCCAATATGACGTACCTAAAGGTCACACTGTGCAGTTTCGGGATGTTAGCAGACCCCACCAATTTAATTTAGTATTAAGTACTCAAGAAAGTCGAAAGCTCCAAGCATGGAGGGGATCGTATCAAAGTAGTAAGTATACAGCTTCGCTGAGCGACATACGACTATAATAAAATCGGAGGCTCACAGAAAGACGGATACTTGAAGTACTGATGAATATGTGACGGAACAAGGTCTTCAACGTTCCGACAAGGGGAGTTGTCGTGTTCCTGACGAAGTGTCGGAGTGTTGACTCCGGAGACATCCCTTTTTCCACTAATGGTCAGTGATCACTGATCACAAGAAAATATATATATATATATATATATATATATATATATATATATATATATATATATATATATATATATATATATATTGTGGGAATTTATAAGCTATTCTTTGTCATCTGTACACGATCATCATCATATGGGGTTTATATGGGTTCTTCTTCATCATCGCTTGTGGGGCTGGCTCTCGAGTGTGCTCCGTGCTGTGGGCGTGGTCGGTTCGCCTAATCTTGTGACGCGGAATAAAAGCCGTGATTACTGCTGCGTCACAATATATATATATATATATATACTGAAGCTGTCTGCGCTGGACGCATGACAGAAGCAGAAGGCGCAGAAATGGGCTAGCGGAGAAGGGAGGAGGAAGAAGTTGGAATAAAATGGCGGACGACACCCGTCTCACTTAGATTATGTCATTTCTGTTGCCGTTCTAGTTAGGAACGCTACATTTTGGCGCGACCGCCAGTTTTCGCAGACCAGCCATGCGGGTGAGGTTTTTCGTCGACCAGGCGTCATCGGAGTCATCCAGGCAACCAGGCGTCATCGGAGCGACGGACCTTCCTCTTGAAGTTAGTTCTACCGCGCTGATCAACGTGGTGCTGCAACAAGCTGCAATCAGCCGCCAAGCCATCGTGCAAACAGGATCGGTGAGAGTGAATCTATAACTGCAGACACTGAGCGAACTCGTTCTGGAACCCATACGACGTGGCACCCTCAAAGAGGAAACGCCTACCGGGAAGGTGAGCCTAGACTTGAGTGTTATGGAACTGCAAAGGAACATTATACAACAGATCGAAATAATGAGAAATTTCGTCCAAGCGCTTAGTCGAGAGCAGTCAGCACGAAGCATTGTTGAACCAGATGTTTTTGAAGGAAACTCGCAAAGTGCACATTACTGGCTGTGGTTTTTCAAGTACGCCTGCGACAAGAATATGTGGCACTCCGACGACACAAAGATTTTGAATATGCGCCGCTATTTAGGCGGTATAGCCAGAAAATGGTATGACGTGCAACTCATGGATCATGGAACAACATGTTGGGAACTGTGGAAAAGCAACTTTTTAGCGGCTTTCGAAGGCAACGCAGTAGACAGATGGGATGCGGCACTACGGTTCAGGTATACAGGTGGCTCTCTGCTTGAGTACTGTCTTGAGAAGCGTCGCCTATTGTATTCTGCAGAATCGAAGCTGTCGTCTTCTGCTGTTGTAGCTTTGATAACGCAAGGGTTGTGTATCGAGATCCGTAGTCATGTCCAGCTCAAACCACCAAGAACGTTTGATGACCTTCTGAATTTTCTACAGACCTCAGTGCCAAGAATTACATCGAGAAGACAGCCAGATGGTAGAACAGAGCAACTTGATTCTCGTAAGATGAGTGAGCATCTAGAGTCGTTGCCGTCAACTTAATGTGAATACAGCTTCATAAACAAATTTCTGCAAAGCGTAAATCATGACTGGGAGGATGGTGAAGAACCAATTACCGCAGTTCATGGCAACCTACTTCCACATAATCTGTCTACCGTGCATCACAAGCCCCAGAAAAACAGCTTCAATGAGACAGTGTATTTGGTGTCGTCAAGCTTATTGTCGTCAAGATGGCATTGAAGTGAAGGCTCTCGTTGACAGTGGAGCTTCGGTATCAATTATCAACAAGACTCGAGTGGATGCCAGTCGTCTGCACGCTGGTAGAACATTGCGTGTCCAAGCCTACGATGGGTCAGTGACCATGCACAGCAAATGGGTAACCCTGGCTATTGAATTTCAAGCAAATGCTATTACCAGTGACGTATTGGCAATTCCCGATGTCACCTACGATTTTCTTTTGTCCCGTCCAGACATGAAAAAACTTAAGATAAACCTCTATTGGGATGACAAGGTAATGGCCGAAGACACGATAACAACAGAAGATCCTGGTGAAGAACCTAGTATATCAAGGCTAATTTTTCACCAGGAAGACATCAAGACTAAGTACCCAGAGCTTATATGCATGGGAAGCTACCCTCCAGCAATGAAATCACATGTCGTTCCTTTCGAGCTCGCAGATAAAACAGTGGTTCGTAGAGCCCCCTATAATATGTCCAGAGATAAAAAGCTGTGGCTGAAAAAGGAGTTGCAAGAAATGTTAGACGCAGGTATCATCCGGCCTTCTGTATCCCCATTTGCTTCTCCTATAACTATTGCACCTAAAGAAGACCGGACATTCAGCCTCTGCACAGATTACCGGGCTCTCAATCGTCAAACTGAATTGATACCTTATCCAATGCCGAGAATCGACGACATCACTGACGGAACTGGTGGTTGCCACTGTTTTGCCCGAATAGATCTCTGCAAGGGCTTTTGGCAGATTCCACTAAGTGAAGAAACGAAGAAGTACACCGCGTTCATAACCCCATTTGACTTAATTGAGTACAACCGCCTACCATTTGGTTGGAAAAACTCCCCTGCGTGGTTTCAGAAGATTATGACGGACATTCTGAAACCTTACCTGGGCATATTTTGCAATGTGTACATCGACGACATCATCATCTACTCAAAGACAAAGGAAGAACACCGTAGTCATCTTTCAAAAGTTCTTCATGCCCTCAGACCTGCCCAACTCAAAGTCAACTTCAAGAAAAGTGCGTTCTTTCAAGATACCGTAGTATTTCTTGGCAGGGTGTTTGATGGACAGACTAAAAGCACTAAGCAAGAATCGGTAGAGAGAATCTCCAAGCTGGTCAAGCCTTATAATGTGCACTCTCTGCGCGTTTTCCTTGGCCTTGCAGGACACTTCCGGGCGTTTATCAAAGATTATGCACTGAGAACAAGGTGCCTCACACGTTTACCTCAGAAAGACGTGCCTTTTCATTGGGACGAGAAGTGCGAAGCTGTATATCGTGAGCTTGTAATACTAATATCGTCGGACCCCATCTTGCGAATACCGGATTTTTCTCTGACTTTAGTGCTGAACACGGACGCATCACATTATGCTACCGGTACAGTTCTATACCAGAAGCCATCCAAACAAGCTCATCAGACCAAACACTACGTTGTGGGGTACTATAGCTTTGCCCTGAAACACGCCGAAATCAATTACTCTACCACAGAAAATGAAGCTCTGGCCGTCTTAAAAGCTGTTCAGTACTTTCGTACTTACCTGTAAGGTGCCAAATTCATACTTTTCACGGACCATCAAGCACTGACTCAACTTCTGAGCATGGCCCAGCCAAGAGGCCGCATTGCTAGATGGGTGAACTATCTGCAACAATTTGATTTCGTAATTTCACACCGTCCTGGCCCACTCCTCACTGACGCTGACGCACTATCAAGATTACTTGTACAGGAATCAAGCAATAATCCAGAGACAATCAATCATATTAGGCTATGGGAACGTACAGAAGAGCTCCAGTTTATCAATGGAAGGTATCACGTACCACCAACTATGATTCCAAGGATTCTTCATCTATACCACGACACCCCTGGATCGGGTGGACATGATGGCTTCTGGCGCACTTATAAGAAATTGCTCATGAGATTCACATGGCCAGGCATGAAAAACGACATCAGCCATTACATCCGCACATGCCACCTCTGCCAGGTGAACAAAGTTAAATTCAAGCAATCGACAGACGTTATGACAAACCCTGAATATTCAAGCGTCCCGTTCGAAGTAATTCATTTGGACTTCGCGGAGCTCAAAAAGAAGGGGGAAGGAATCAAGCGAACGCAAGCTTTCTTGCTCTCCATAGATGAGTGCACAAGGACGATTGCGGCTAAAGCTGGCAAAGAAGATGCAAACAGCGTAATAGATCTCATCAAAGCTGAATGTTTTAAACACACAAAAACGCTCGTCTGCGACAACGGGCCGGCTTTTCGGAGTGCCAAATTATCAAAGTGGGCACAGGAGCACGGCATAATGATAAAGTATTCTTCTCCATACCAACCGGCAGCAAACGGCCTAGTGGAAAGTGCCATACGAGACATCAAACAGTATCTGAAGATGTATGCAGACTTTGCCGGTGGCTGGAAGTGCTGTCTCGAGGCCGCTGTGAAACATCACAACAGATCATACACCATGGCTTTAGGCTGGAGCCCTCATTTTGTAACTTCGGGTACAGCGCCCATACTTCCTGCAGATCGTGAGCTAGGTTTCCTAGAGTACCTCGAACTCGCCGAAGTAAGGAAAACTGTCAAAGAACAGGAGGTCTACAAGCGCCGCATGAAGCGAAACTTTGATAAAAGGCACAGTAGCGAGATACCGGACATACAGCCTAGAGACAGAGCATACAGCCTTGTAAGGAAAGGAGCTGTGCCTTCAAATTCAAAATTTTGCGGACCATTTCAAGTTATTAAGACTGCATGCCAGCATGGAATATTGAAGAATGTCTGGTACGCCGGAGCCTCGGACCAAACGGAGTGCGCCGCTATTGGAAACATATTCAAGTATTACCCCAGGAGGTGTAATTAAAAGAAATCCGGAAGAGTGAAGCGGTCTGCGCTGGACGCATGACAGAAGACGAAGAAATGGGCTAGGGGAGAAGTGAGGAGGAAGAAGTTGGAATAAAATGGCGGACGACACCCGTCTCACTTAGATTATGTCAGTTCTGTTGCCGTTCTAGTTAGGAACGCTACACACACACATACACACACACACACACACATACACACACACACACACACACACACACACACACATATATATATATATATATATATATATATATATAAGTATCGTAAAATTTGTTGTGCTCTAAAGCGGGAGCACCTGCATTCGCATAACTTCTTTTACATATAAGTGCCGCGTCTCAATTGGCCGTCGGCGCGGAGATGGTCTGGCTATCACGCAGATCGCTATCAGGAGCGGCGGGCGCTCGAACGCCTTCGAATACGGAAATGTTATTATGTAAGAGAAGTTTCCTGAATGCGGGCCAAGATCTATGTACATGTGAACTTTTTTCCTGCTGTTCATGGCTAAAGGATATATCGAAGGAAAACATGAAGCTACGCGTTTAAATCAAAGTAAATTTTATTACATTGCCATAAGTGCGCTCTTTTACTTTATTCCGCTGATCGCTCTGGCATACTTATTTTGCTTATCGTGTTATCGCTTTTCGCACAAGGCCCACTCACTGCACTGTAAACTTCGCGAATGTTGTCGCGTATTCGGTATAGCGAGACGACCCTGTCTAACCAGACCGCATACGCGCGACAGGGATAGTGTAGCGCGTTCTCATTCCCATGCGAGCATCGATGATTGTTCTGGTATGTACGATGATACACTTACAAACAGTAGCAGGCTTGAGTAGTGGGACTGGGTTCGAAGACCGTCGGCTGTGCTCGCTGCTATCGTTGTACCTTATACGTGTTCAATTAAATTATAGGATTAACGTCCCGAAACTACGCAGTGGGCTATGAGGGACAACATAGTGGAGGGCTGCTCATTAACGTTGACCCCCTGGGGTTCTTTAACAAGTGCCTAAATTTTAGTACATTAGCGTTTCTGCATATCGACGCAGTTTAAGTAACGTAAGGGTTGGCTTGCTTCCTAAGCACAAGTTCACACAATGAACGATCTCTTTCACCATCTCTTGGGTTAGTGTTTACGCTCGTGCACCGTCACTATACGCCGTTACAATATTGCACCAATGTTTTTGTTGTTGTCGTCTTTTAAACAGGGTGAACATTACGTTCACTGTGAATCGCAGTGTCCAAGTAATTAATTAGCGAATTTCCAGTGAAATAAACCTTACTTTTGGGGAGATGTTATTGTTGCGGAATGGAAGCTGGTCAGTCCTCGAGGCACGAATTCTTATCGGATTCTTATCGAGATCAGCAGAAATTTGAGACACCAGTCCCCAAAATGCTCCAGAAATGCATAGGCATTCGGTGTAATTTTGTCCCGAAAGGTGCAAGAGAACGGATTTGGTAGGTAGAAATGATCGGTTACGAGCCAATGCATTTAGCGCTAATTTTGAACACCAAATTGAAACATGGGATATATATATACAAAACTACTAGCATATAACACATTTGTCAGATCTGTATTAGAGCATGCTAACGTTGTTTGGTTTCCTTTCACCAAAGAACTCGTTAACAAACTAGAAGCAATTCAAAGGAAGGCACTAAGATATATTTACAACAAACATAGGTTAACAGACTCACCCACAGAATTGCTCAAACAGGCCGGTATACTGACCTTACAAAAACGAGCCAAGCTTGCACGATTAAAATTGATGTATCAACTTATTCATAATGAATTGGAAATAGACAGTCCCAAATACTTATCTTTAGCACAAACACGACTCACCCGACATAAACATTCACTATCATTAAACGAACACCCATTTCATACGGAAAGCCATAAGCATTCGTTTTTCCCTTTAATGACACGTGAATGGAGTAAACTGGGCCATAGTATTACAAACAACCCATCGTTAACTACTTTTTGACATTAGTGGAAAATGAATTGCGTGCTTCACAGTTATCACGTACCTGTGTCACCATTTATTTTGTACCGTTTTATTTCATTATATTGTGTACATAATCACAATTCCTCTAACGACACCTTACTACCTCTTGTGTATACCTCACTTTTATAACTTGTATTACTTGCCATTACTGAGTACTATTATTTACTTATGCAAATTGTTTACTTCTTTTCCTGTTGTAACTATTGCTTACCACCATTGGTATTTGACAGACTACCTCATTACCCCTTGTTACTCTTAAATTTAATGCTATGTGTTATTGTATAATTTATGCCTACCATTTTGTTCACCTTTGTAAATTTTCTACCTTTTTGATTACCTCTTGTTTTTTTTTCGTAACATTGTTACAGTGTATTACTTTACTTTTCTGCCTACTACATTGTCAGCCTCTGCTAATTGCATGTCTATTATGTGTAATCTTAATATTGCGCTAATTATTATTGTTACATTGCAAGATAACTATGTATGCCCTTCCTGTTAGGATCCCTGATAGGATCGACAGTATGAATAAATTATATATATATATATATATATATATATATATATATATATGGTCGCGGGCCTCTGACAAAATGGGCATGCTCAGCAATGACACCTTCAAGTCCACGATTACAACATGTGACCCTAATTACATATTTACTACCTCAACATTCAAATAGTCATAATTACCTAATTCGATGTTGGGATTTTTCCCTGTAGTGATGTTTGCCTTTGCGGAATTTCAGCCCATATATACCTATCAGATGGTCAGAATCTGCCCACAGACTGTCTTCTACGCCTAAAAAGAGGATATATATATATATATATATATATATATATATATATATATATATATATATATATATATATATATATATATATATATATATGCATATATATGTAAAGAGAGAGAGAGAGCTACGACGTACGCACGGTTGAAGTAAGGCACTTACCACGGAGAAAAGCAACATACAAAACGATCTGAATGCTTTCCCATTTCGTTTTTCTTATGGCTTCGCTGTATGCGCTGTGGCCAATGAATGCAAGGTCGTTGCCAATGTTATTTCAGCATGGAGTGACATGCCTATTAGCTACCAACTGAGCACAAACGTATGTAGGTGAAGAAACCTGGATGACCTTGAACTTATACAGCAGGAGCTATATACATAACCCGCTGGTGGCAGCTACTTAGAACAGAAGCGTCTGAATTCGCATCACAATCGCGGTTCGATCTGCGTGATGTGTAGAGAAAAAAAAAAACACAAATGCAACACCAATATCCATGCAATAAATTTAATGTGATAGAGCCACAGAAAGTAACTTTGGCATCACGCGCGTCACACTTGTTCACTCGAAAGGGAAGTCGCACTGGATAAACCTAATCAGAAAATAAAAACAAAAGAAAAGGAAACAAACGAAGTTGGCATCTGTTACCGGAAAAACTGAAGACCAGAAAGAACTCTTTGCTTTCAGAATGTGTCTGCAGTTCCCTCAACAGCATTATTGCAGGAGTGTCACCACAATGGAGAGCAACATTTCAGTTACGTAAGCATCGGCCAGGCTTTTCTAGAAAGACTTCGCATGTAACGGAGATTTTGTAGTCAATGTTTCAGGGTGCAATATAATCATGCGGTTGAGCTGAATGCTCGGTAAATTAATCGCGAGCGACTGAAATTTGGCATCATTGAAAGTCGATGGCTGGCTCGACGAATTGCGCTCATCCAAAACAGACGCAATAATTACCAGTTTCACGACATGGGCTGAAAGAGAATGAGAGAAAAGAGCGAAACCTTCAGCTTCTCCGCAGCTTTATCTCCTGTCTCTTTGGCAGCGCATCACGTTGCACCAACGTGTTGACGATGAGCCCAACAGCAGGAGGGAAGGCCCTCTCCTTTTTTCTGCCCTCGCCTTTTTTCTGCCCTCGCCTTTTGCCAGTTCTTTCCCTCTTGAAGCCGAGCGTGTGTAGCGAAGTCGTGGTAGGGCGAATTTAGACATTTGCGTGCCGCTGGCAAGACGCACGCCAACCGGCCCGAATCAACGAACAATGCGGTCACTATGAAAGTGAAGTAAGAAAAAAAAAAGAACATTTAAACGTATTTTGTACAGGCTGCTTAACGAATCGGCTCAGGATCTTTCTTGGCTTCTCGAAATTCGAACTGTTGCAAGGTTGGGCGGCACTATGATTTTGTTCCGGAGAGCGGATGCATCCACTGCCGTGCTGCCCCTCGCACTGCTTGTGTGTTCGTGGCTGACGTTGTGCGACGCCAGGACGGAAGACACGAGCCCTTTCATCGCGTCCACCGAAGAGCCGGAAGTTAAGTATTTGGATACGCTCAAGCAGTGGATCGCCAGCGCCATGGACCGGGCACCGCGCGGCCTCATGCGCAAGGTCTTGGCCGCGGACATCTCGGTCCAATGCAGCCTTGGTCTCTTCAAGCTGGTGCGTGGGATCCGCAACCTGGAACCGTGGGTTCTTAGACGTGAGTGCTTGCGGGCCGTATGGCAATTGTCTTCTTCCGTGGAAGAGGCCTGCTGCTATTTGTACTCTGTTGGCTGCACAATAGGACGTAAATAAGACTTGATAGCCCTATATTTTTTTCGCGCGACAGGTGCCGTTAATATCGGTTTCCGCAAACAGCGAGCGATTTATGCTATGGAGAAAGTCGCCAAGCACTGCAATATAGTTTCAAATAATTTGTGTCCACCCTCAAAGAAAATAGAAACAAGTGAGCGCTGCGCGAACCAAACAAACACAATTTTGCTCACAATTCCCTTCAGCAGCTCAAAGTACTTTTCTTCAGAAGTTTCATTTGCTAATACGAAAAGGTTAACTATCTCTCTTTCTGACCAGCGACCTAAAGGCAAGAGCTTATATGCAAGAGTTGGAGAGCGTACTGAGAGACATCTAAACGATTCGTTTTTCACGAACACGTCTAACGTGAGTTAAATTTTGCAAAGCTACAAAGAACGTGCGCAAGATCTGAAAAGGGCCCACGTGTCAAGGAGCTTTTGCGCGTTGATGTCAGTGCCCTCACACATGCCTCGAAGCAATTATTGTTGTTGCACGCAGACCGTATTTAAATAGGCTGTAAGTGGCGGCGAACGGTTGAAAAACAATCTTGTCAAGGTAACGTGTCCGGTGGATTGGCGATGCCACGAAAGATGGCGATAAAGAAAAAAGTGGTTGGAAGCTTTTTGAGGTTCTGTCGCAATTTTTTGTTGGTAAATGGATGCATAAAGGGTGAGGATGCTGTGACACCGTATGGCGACGCATCCTCGTTCTTTATGGTGGTTGCTGGAAGCCGTCACCTGAGAAGCACTTTCTCTTGCGGCCCATAGATATACGCTCACTTTGAGTGCAACACGGATTGTTCATTCGAGAGTTCTGTAGGGGCAGCGCCGCGCGCCGGCGCCTACTGACATCCGCAGGTCAAGTTTCTTTCTAGACTCCAGCGCGCAATTTCTCACCTGGCGCGCGAGTGTTCCACTTCACGTGGGTGGGCGTTTCCACCACTCCCCTGCGAGATTACTAAGGGAAGCGTTAGAGGCCTTTGCACCCCACTCCCTCCTTCTGTTACAATGCCCCGGCCATTTAGGTGATATGACAACACGAAGCGGCGCGAAACTGTGCCATTTATACTACTGCTTGGACGACACATTAGAAATGGCTGGGCGTGTAATGCTTAACTTGCACTCACTTGTGTCCCTTTACACTTGGCGCCTGCCTTTGAAGTGACGTAATTACGTACCCACGCTAGGTGGGAAGATCAGGTGCGGTATTCTAGGTCGTTCGCTTTCGTGGATACATTCACTGTCGCGTGATTTCGCGTGACTAGCACCGGAGGCTAGGCATCCGTGGGCGACAAAATTGCAGGTGCTGTGCTAAGAAAGCGTGTTTGGCACTGTGGCTACACAATGCTGTTTCATTGAGGCGCTGACGCGTCCGGTGCTGTAATGACGCAAAATCTCACGAAAGTGTCGGTATCGTCGAAATTGAACGACCAAGAATACCAGCCCTATATACAGGGTGTTTCAGGAAACACTTTCATTTTTTTTTACATTGCCTGTGGCAGACAGCGCAATTCTAGTCCATGAACTAGTCTACTCGAAGAGACGGACATTACTTGCACGAAAAATACAAACGCAAAATCCACTAATTAACAAAAAATCACTAATTAAGTTATTAAATAATTACCTTATGTCACTTATTTCAATTTACACGTGAATATAATTGTGGAGATGACACCATTTACGAAATATGCGCCGTCAAACTTGCGGTAAAAACGCACTGTCGTTCCGCTTACTTTCCTAAGAAAACGCCGTTTTATGCATTAAAGCTCGAAAGTATCTGGAACGCGCTAATGCATTGTTCCGCAAAGTTCGGGAATTAATATCTCAAAACTGGTGTCATTATGCGAATTCCTTCCCAGAGGATCCGGCTTGAGAACTTCCCGGCTAGAATTTGTAAATTGCAATACGTGCAATAAGGTAATTAGTTAAAAAATTAATGAGCGAGATTTTGCTATGTAGTCGATTATGCGTTTCCATTTTTCGTGTAAGTAATGTCCGCCTCTTCGAGTAGACCAGCTGATGGACTAGAATTATGCTATCTGCCACAGGAAACATTAAAATTTTTTGAAAGTGTTCGCTGAAACACCCAGCGTATGATTTGTACATCGTAGTCTACGATTTAAATGGAGGAGAACGTAGCGGATCGTGTGTTACTTTGCTTGCTCTTACCCCTATCTTCTGTCTCCGCTTTTCAAGTCACCAAATAGTGTGAGGCGGCAAACTGCGTATGCACACTTCGACAAGAGGGCAGGAAATGCCGAGTCTGGAGTTCAATTTCCTCTACTGATATTCTGCGCTTGCTGTTCATGCGACATAACAATGCGAGGGCGACAGAACTGATGTGCCGCTTGTACTGCTTAACGCACGCATGGGCAAAGGGAGGTGGGGTACCCCCGGAAGTTTCAGAGCGTTGCTTGCTTTGGAACTTTCCATAGGTTCACTGCTCAAGTGCCGTACAGGGGAATGAGGTGGAGGAGAAAGGCACAGCTGAGCGTCTGAAGCTTTGTTTGTCTTCGCCCCTCTTTTACACCCTCCTCTCCTCAGCTAACATGAAAACGTGCACTGAAAAAAAAAAGTGTAGCATGCGTACATTTGGTGTACCACATATCCTTCAACCTTTGCGCCTGGGCAGCCTCTCACCTGGGCGATTGATAACCACTGTTGTCTTGACATTTACAAGTACTTAGGCATTAAGCAATACTCTCTCTTTTGTTTCCTTCCTTTTTTTATCTGCGAGGGCAATGAACTGCTGAAAATTAGGTTAGCTTTGTGCGTCCGTCCGTCCGTCCGTTGATTCTGTTACGCTGACAACGACCGTTGTCGTCATCGACACGTTTTTGTCGTCGTCCCAAGCAGCCTATTCATTCTCACTTTCATCCTCGACATTGAGCGTAAAAAAATAAAACTGTGCCCGATGGCTACCATTGGGATTCGAACCCACGTCACTGCAGTTACGTGCATTTGGGAGTTGGGCGAGGTAATCAATGAGCTATTACGCAACATTTTTTTTTCTTTCAGGGCATTTACTACAATGAGTAAAATGATCTTTGTAAAAGAACTATTTACAATATTGGGAGCAACAGATAGTCATAATCAATCCTTGACGGGACAGCGAACAGAACGTGCAAAGAAAACTAATGTGGTACAAAGCAACATCGCACTATAAGCTAGAAAGGAGAAGATAAACATGTTATCAAAATTTGATACCAGTCAGGCTGACATTCATTTTGATCATAAATGGCCTTCAGGTGCATAATCATGTGTCCTAAATGTACTTTTATTAAGAGAACATAGCTTAGAGAAGTGTGACATTTTCGTTTCGTTTATTCACTGTCGCCTTTTAATGTGTCTCAAGTTATTGAACCTCACTTTATAAACCTTAAAGATGCGATTTACCTCTGGTGTGTTCTCCATAGGTGTTTGAAGAAATGATTTCATCTAAATTCTCACAATATCCTGTAACTTGATGGACCACCTGACGATCTACTATTTGATGTGTTTCTACTAATGGGGAAGCATATCGTAATCAAAACTGGTATTCAAGACCGAAATGCAGAAAGGATAGTTTCCTGAGGTATCGCACCACAACAGTGCTGGGCGATTGCTGCAACGTTTTGAGAGCTGTGGCACCTGTGCATGTATTTCGGAGGGCAGAAAATGAAGCACTGTAGATACAAGCAACACTGTACGAGGATGATGGTAATGAGTGCACCGCATGGAAATTGTTCTTAGCGAGATGGCGGCTTGTCGGCTGGTAATTCTTCTTTGTCATGCACGTGAAAGCGCCGCCGACGGCACAAGAGAGACGTACATGACAATGATCAGCTCTCAAACATGACACATACATAAAATAGAGGATGCGCCCAAAATCAGGCGGTTGGTGGAAAACAATGAAGAAAGCATCGATGGCGTCGCTGTGCGAACAATGACCGTCGCTACAATTACGCACTACATAGTTTATTACATAGGAGCTCACAGGATTCAGAGCCGCCATGCGCCCGATGTAGCGGCACTACAAATGCACAGGAAAAATATGCAAACTCATTGAAATCTAGTAGGCAGCATTGCATCATTTCGCTCGAGACAAAATTAATATTTAAAAATTATAATAAATATCTCTCTTTCGTCAAATTCTTACCTAAAATAATATCCTATACCGCGGCACTCATTCTACACCTCAACCAAGAACCTTGGAACCGCGCTGGCGTCTTAGCCATTCTCCCGAAGCAGGGGAGCGATATTATTTCAGTAAAAACAGCCAAGCGAAAACAAGATGGTGGTCTTTATTGTGGGAGAATGCAGCTGTCGAAGCAAATGAGTTCAGTGCCGACGGAATCGCTGAAGTCTGCTACGATTGTGGCTTGGGCTAGTTGGCTCAGGGCGCGATGGTAGGGAGACAGCGCAAAATTGACAGAGCACAAGACGAAGAAAGGGCGAGCACGGCGCTGACTTACAAATGATGTTTATTTTTTGACATGTGGCATAACCTTAACAGTAAAAAAAATGTAAGGCAATTAAGACTAAGATAGGATGATACAGTTACCCCTATCTCTCGTCATACTACATTATCGACTTGCGTCACAAGCACGTGTTGTGTGATTTGATAGTCAAAAAAACGAGTTCTCTTTGGGAGAGGGTCAGAGAAGACATACTAACACAAGTTTCTTTTAGGTGTACTATTTCTGCAGCCTCAATTATTTCTCTAGTTCTCTTTTCTTAGTTTTTTTGTCATAATGTTTGTTCCTGAAAAGACTGGACTGCAACCGCAATCCCAGCAGTGGATACCTAGGTGGCCACTAATCACTCTACGTAATTTGTAGCTATGCTCTTTTAGTCTCTCATTTATACATCTAGCTGTCTGTCCTGCATATTTTTTTCTATAGAACAGTGGGACCGGATAGACAACACTCTGAACACAGTTTTTTTTTAAAAACCAGTTTTCGTGCACTATGGAGGAGGACATTGGCTTACTTGCTGTTTTGTTTACTTTTGAACAAATTGAGGAAAGTGCTTTAGGAGATGAAAACACAACATTTACGCTAGCGTGTTTTCCAATCTTTTTAAAATTATGGGCTAACTTATGTATGTACGGTATCAAGGTTATTTTTTTATTTTCTGTTGTGTTCTAATGCTGCTTGGCTGTCCTGCGGTTCCCTATTTAACTTTTTTAAAACCGATTCCGTTACGGATATTAGAAGCTGCTTCGGATACCCCGCTATTTGAAGACGGTCTATCTGTTTGCTAAAGCAATCTGTCGTTGAATGAAAGCATGATTTGTTTAAGGCATCGTAAAACACGTTGTTGCTATAGGCCTTTTTACGAGTTTTGAATGAGGGTAAGCAACCGGAGTCTTGACTGGTTAACATACCTCCCTTCCTTTTATCTCTCTCTCTCTCTCTCTCTTGAATGAGATGATTCGAATGGAAGAAGCGGCTTGCTGGCGCGTGGCTCGCACGCCCAGCAAATGTGAGTTTTCGAAAACATATCTAAAGATCTGATTGATGCTTCCACGGGTAATTCAAAAGTGGAATTGAGTGGTTTAAAACTTTCGCAGAATTGATTCAGGACCTGAATCATTAATGGTTTGAGGTCCACTTCGTCAATATTAAAAATTACTAGAAAATCGCCAACGTAACGGGATATTTCGGTTAATTTTGAAATTTGCAGTTGGTCTTGCAGTCGGCTGTTAAGCTTTGCTAAGTAAAGATAACTCAGAATGGGTGCTATGCAAGAGCCAATGCAGATACCGTTAGTTGGAATGTAAGACTTATCATCCCAGGTCTTAAATGTAGAGTTAAAGTACGTCGTTAAAAGCTCTCAAATAGCTTTGTCCAGCCAAACCTGTAGCATTCCGAAAAGCAACGAAACCACATTTGTCTATGCAATATTCAACACAGGACATAAGTTCGCGATGTGGCGAAGAGTAATACAGGTTCCCAATGTCGAATGAGCATGCCATGTAGCTTTTGTCTTATCATTTGTCTGAAAACGCCATGACATATTCCGATTTCCGCACACGGAACGGGCCATTTACTTGGAATATGTTTAAGTTTTTCTGCAAAAACAAAGATGCGCTTTTTTGAAACGTACCGTTTTCTGACACAATTACCATTAGCGAAATGTCTAGTTTGTGGGTTCTCGCGCTGAAAAACTTATGCAGGATGTTACGTTCGCTTTTGTCAGTGGATTTAACTCAACCGTCCAAATTTCATTTTTTGCGTAACTTTTTGGCCTGTGTCTTTACTGTCAGCAGGGGAACTTTTCTATGTAACGTGAAAGCTGATAGAATTGCTTCTTGAGCTTTGGAGTTAGACAGGTTTTTCTATAAAACTAAAAAAACCTCCTCCCTTATCCGAGGGTAACAGGGATAGCGAATTTGTTCTCAAATGATCTCGTTTGTCTGACTGTTATATCACAGTTTTTCTGTATAGACTTCGCGAGAACGTCCAGTTCTTCGGACACACACCTGTCAGCCTCTCTTTCCGGACGGAGCAGCAGGCACTTGTCTCGCCAAGCTGAGCAGCTCAGATGCTGTCTTTTCAGATTCGACGGCGAACTTTGGTCCTCTGGCTAAAACACGCTTTATGCGGTCGGGAAGTGTCCCGTCGCCCAAGGTTTTGACGTTATCATTGTTGACTTTTGGAACGCTAGGTGCACAGGCACGAAGTTCCAAAAGTGTTCGCAGCCACAAAAACTCTGACGTCGAATCCGCCAGGCTGCTGAAATCCCGCCACTCCCTGCTTAGTTGGGGCTGTGCAATTGGTCCATGAAGGCGCAGATACAAGTACTTCTTGTAGAATTTCCTCCTTACACACACACACACACACACACATATATATATATATATATATATATATATATATCTTATTTCCCCCTATTTTCGCGTTGAAGTTCTGCTGTTTTATTTTTTTTCATATTTCTTGCACAGGAGGCCATATGTCAAGTCGTTTCGTCATAAAGAGTGAAAGACATTCCACTAGCGGAGCAAAATTCACATAGGTAGCGACGCATGAGTGCGCCTATGGATCATATGAATATTGTTTGCTCTAGAAAGCGCAGGGGCATTGATAAGAGAGGTCACAAGAAAAAAAACCGTGCCTTGAAGCATTGGGGCACTGAGGGCGTAGGGGACCGCAACTATAGCAATATACGACGACCTATGTGTCTGTGGGAAAGTAGGCGCCTCGCTTATGGATCAAGTAGTCACCTACCGTCCTGTCCAGGCCTGCGCAAGACACGTGCGCACCACGTTCTTCTTACTCGAGTACTGAGGAATAGGGGATATACAAAATATCAAGCGCCATTCATCGACTGCAGTGAAGCGCCATCTGCCACATTACTGACGGCACGGCAAAATGAAATTGCTCGAGCAACAGAATAACTATTCTAATAGCTGGTGCTTTTGCCGTTTGTTGCTGCAAGCGAAGCAATTTGTTTATTATTTGTTTTGAAAACATATATACATTTAACAGGAAATGAAAAGTGAGAAGCAGGCTGGCAACTTTCACCGGACGGGCTCAACGCCTGCCTACTCTTCAGAAGGGAGGGGCCAGCAACGCAGAAATGGAAGCTAGGAAGGAGGGGAGGAAAGAGGAAAACAAGAGCAAGAGGACAGATCTAACAGAATACAGTAGAACACACAGTACAGATCACACACAGTAGGGCCGGTTACTGCAGGTCATGCAACTACAGAATGGTAAATAGAAACAAGGAATCCATGACAACGCAGGTAACCTAAGGCATTTCTTTTTCAGCCATGGGCACAACAAAATGAGCGAACGAAATGAAATCGGCATGCTAAACCACGGCCGACGCAGTAGACGTTGCGAATCGGGGGCTGCTACTAGCACGTAACAGTAGCACATAACTTACATCTAGTTTCCTTATGTCTGTGTGTTTACTGTGTCTGGTTTAATACCCTGGTTTAATTAACCAGTGCACAGAACGCGAGTGTGAGAAAATGCAGAAATTGTGATAATTGTCTATCAATGCGTAAGCATTCTTTGGCTAGGCTGTTACTTGGCTCTTGCTTGCTTATGTTGCTAGCTTATGCATGTCTATCCATCGATTTTTCCGGAGCCAACGACTGCTTACGCATTAGGAGACAATATTTAGAATTTCTGCAGCATATCTTTTGTATCCATCGCCGCCCTATAACCTCGTTTCCGATCCGCTTCTGAACACCTCCTTCCCTCTCCTTGTTGTTGATTATTTCCTTTAGAGTACCCTTAAAACGCGAATATAGGTCGGGCAGGAATATAGGTGTCGGCACCTCCTCGCGCCTCCCCCCCCCCCCCCCCGCTCAAAATGATTTCTAAAAAAAAATGAAACAAAGAAAGCCGGTATAAACCGGTGAAAATGACCGGTATGTAAGACGGGGGTCGACTTTTTGTAGCGTTTTTTTTCCTGAAAAAGAAATTTGACCTATAATCTGGTATTTACAGTACCTGTTACTGTTCTCCTTCCTCCTATGCCGACTACGACATTCCCTTTATCGTTCAGCGTTGCTATGCTTCTTTCTCCGTTTCACCAAGCTTGCGCTTGTTTGGTGCCATTCCAACAACTCGTCTCGGCACATCCGAGCCCTTCAAGGTGACCGTATAAAGTGAGCTTCTAACCGCTACCACAACGCATTTTTTGCCGAACCACATCTAACAACCAGTTATTCTTATCATTTTATACTTCTTTATTGCATCACACGAGTATGTCGAAGCGACGGTGACGTGACCAGTGTAATTAATATAAGGGTGAAATGTCTTAACTGGACCAGTCACGTACTTACTTCCCAGTTACAAAGCGTTACGAGACAGATACGGTTTCTCCGGGGTACTCGACAAAGAACCGTTACGAATTAAAGCACGCGCAACCCCTGTCGTGCGAGACCTTGATAGGTGCAGCGGCGAAAGGAAGAGGCAGCACAGAACCTGAAGCAGCCACCGAACCGAAGAGCTGACATGCAGCTTGCCGATCACGTTTGTTCTCCCTCCTTCACAAGGCAAACACGTGCCATATGGCTTGCACAATTTCAGTTCGAACACTAGAAGCGAGAACTTAACGCGAGCGGAGAAATTACAGTGCTCATTAATTGCGTGCATGGAGCTTTATTAGCAGCTTCGACGAATAGCAGCATAGCACCGGTGCTTCGACTTCTCACATGCGTCGCGTTTTCTTGCACACGTAATGTACCTGGGTCATTACCTTGCCATACAAGGTTTCTTTAGATGGTTGACGCGAAATTTGGGAGCGAATGAGTAACTTTTAGGCACTTAGCCCAGGTTTGTAGCTCACATCGTCGCCGAAAAAGCTCGACATAGGTTCCGTTGACAAAGTAGCATGACTCTTGAGAATGCCGCCCGGACAGATACTGAATGTCCAAGCAAGCAAAAACCGCTTTGCGTGACTTCGTTCATTCGTGTTGGCACAGTGAAATTCGCAGGTCATTAGTCGCTGGCAGATGAAGGCGATTACTGCATTTTGTAGTCATGAATAGCCGCACGCCGACGATCGCCAATCCTCGCAATATAGAGCCGCCTCGCGACTTCACCGACATAAAGAAAGATGGCGCTTGAAGGCGAGAATGCAACTTTGGTTTTCTCAGGCTGCCTGATAGTAAGCCGCGCCGTTTATTCGTTGGGCCAGTTCTGCAACCACGGTGTTATGCATCTCGCAATGCAACGCGAGACACCTTCACGCTAATTGTGCTATGTGGTTACACTTAGTTCGGGTCTCGTACTTTTATACCGTCAAATGAAACATTATTTTTGTAAGAGTCGCTCCCATACTAAGATATTGTCAGTTTCTCATGTCGCTGAAAATTAGACTGTAGCCCTTAAGGGCAAGTCTCAAAACTAACTGTCAATTGGGTGAATCTGCGCCCAGGAAAACAGGTCACACTCAATGCACAACGATAACGACGAGTACCGTCGGCGATCAGCAAAAATCTGATCTGCGGGTCAAGGTCGTCGGCTATTTAATGTATATACTTGACTCAATGAGCCAACGAATCGCTGACGCTCGCGTAAGTTCTAGAATATGTACTACCCCACCATATGTTTTGCGCACGCACTCTGATTACGCAAGGCTCGGTGACAACATAGGCAACAAATAGAACCAGCAATAACATTCGAGAAACGTCCGATGAAAGGCGCGTCTTGCTGTGAGCGATAACTTAACATTTGTTAGCTGGTAAAAGAAAGTTGCCCGAAAATATAAGTATTCGTTTTAATATTTCGTGGATGACACAAAGCAGCCAATTAATAGCTGGAAGAAATTGTAGTTGGGTAACGCCCATTAGTGGGTATTGATTGATTTTACACGCTTAAACAATTTATAAGTCAGTTGAAAACAAATATTGTGCCATTGATAACGCAAGCGCTGCATCGATTAAGAAGGCGTTTAAGTTTTCTTTGAACAAAGACGACATTAGATTTGTTGGATGGTTCTCTTTTTCCTCTTTCTCTTTATTTACCCGAAAGGCCCTTGTGGGCCTAATGCATATCTACACAAAACACTAAATAACATCCCAATGTTACGAAAACTGTGATAAATACACGGCCAATACAATATAATTCGCGTGAAAGGACGGCACAACGCACTCATAGTCAATTGTTGAAAACTTTTAAAATAACAAAGAAGAACACAATGGTAACAGCAAATATTTGTCGGCATAATAGGCAATTGTGGGTATCACACAGATGATTACAAATAGCGCCATCTAATTAGAAACGTTAGAAAACGATTCAACCTTGTTTTAACTGGGAAAGATAATTATTTCACCTTGGTAAACAGTTCAGGCAAAATGTTTTCTGCGAAGAAATATAGCACAGATATGCCGCTTCGTTTCAACAAAGTGCCACCTGTAGTGAGCAAAAGTGAAATAAAAAGCATTTACTATTTACAAGCTATCACAGCACAGCTAATATGACGGTAGTCTCTAGCAAAACACTGCGTCTTCTTTTTCGTACCACTGATGATCGCCGTCACAGTCGGTCGTTGTACTCGTAGCAGCATGATAATACACCCGGCGGCGAAAGCACCGATCGACTGCCTGTATAGAAGTCGGTCGAATGGTGTGGCTCGGAACAAGGGAACGATGTGTAAGTATCGAGCGGGAATATTTCTCACGGGACGTCGCTGACTTTTCGGGCGGACGTGATAGGGGCCGGAGTATCTGGAAAGTTGCTCTTCTTATAGGCCCGCGCGCTGTGGAGGTTTCCATAGAAGAACGAGGTTGCCCACGCTCAAGCTGACGGCTCGATGGCGGCTGTCATAAAGGGACTTCTACCGTGTTTGTGCCGCAGAGAGGAGAAGGCGGGCAATCTGGTGTGACTTTGCTGCTGCGGCAGTGGTGTCGCGAGCGTACCCAGACGGGGCCTCGACAGGGGTTGGAAAGAGCGCATGGAAAGGCAACGTCGGTTCACATCCAAAGTAGAGATAGAAAGGAAAGTAGCGATGCGGTACCGTGGCGTGAGCAGTTGCGCACAAGCGTCCCAAAAGGGAGGGTAATGTAAAGCTACTAAAATCATGAAACTTGTCGGGATCGCCGGGACGCCGCCGATTTCTAATCAGAATGAGAAATGAGCAGCCGCCTCCCCGTGACGATACGGCGTGGATGCTCGTGCCAGACTCGTCACGTGATGCTCGGCGCGCCTCAGAGGAAGCGGCCCCACGGGTTCATAAGCCAACGCCAAGGAGGAGGGGGAGATTGCCACGGGCCTACGCCGCAAGCGCGTGTCCGCGAGCCGTGCGCCCCGTCGAGGCCAAGGTTAATCAGCCATTGAACAGTGACGATTATTAGAAGAATTGGACAAGTTAGTTTAGCAGTAGCGAATGCGTTGATTGTGAGTGCAGTTCTCTCCGGTCTGTGAGGCTCACTTAACAAATAGTTTTCGTTCACGTTAACCGCTGCTGCATATTCCTAGCGAGGAGTACGTCTGACCCCGCAAATTCTAGGGTTTTACGTGCCGAAACCACTATATAATTATGAGGCATGCCGTAATGGCGGGCTCCGGAATAATTTTGCACCACCTGGGGTTATTTAACGTGTACCTAAATCTAAGTACAGGGATATGATTGTGCATTTCACCGCCATTGAAATGCGGCCGCCGCGGCGGCGGCGGGCAATGACAGTGTCCCAGTCTTGATGGTCTGAACATACATCGAAAGCATATCTGTGATTTGTTTACTTTAGGCCCCCAGTAAGGCCGTTAGTTTCAGGGTTGTGGCCTAGATAGAAAGTAGCAGCCCTGGTCTGTGAGAAAGGGTTACATGGTGTAATATATCTTGTACAAGGAAGTCAGTGACATTGGTTGCGCATAGCTCGTGTGATGGCGTAACGGGTCGAATAATTCCTAGCAACGGCAATCCACTTATTTCCAGCCTTCGAGATAAGGAAGCAGCCAAGGAGTTCGAAGCCATTACGATGAAATGGTTCGGTGAGTACATCAATTCGCTGGAGGAAATCAGCAGGAACAGGCTTTTTACGACGTTGGTATGATTCGCAGGCAATGACATAACGTAGCACGGAATGGTAGAGCCCAGGCCAGAAAAATCTTCTCCGGACATGGTCGTACGTCCTGGAAAGACCAAGGTGGCTCGTAGTGGGGAGATCGTAGTGGGATCTTTGAGGGTCGGAAGCCAATAGAAGGCGTGGTAATCGATCATAAAAGCAAAAGTTCGGCCATTTACGTAGCGACGGAATTTGCTTACTGCTCAAACAAATGCAAGGTGCTCACGCTCCGTCATAGAATAATTGCATTCGGCATGGAAGAGGATACGATTTGCGTAGTATAGACAATAACGGTGATGTCCCCGCTGACACTGGGCTAAAACAGTGCCAATTTCATGACTACTAATGCCTTTGCGAACCTCTCTTGGAGCGAACAAATTGGCGGGGTAGTTAGCCGCGTGACAAGGCACGAGAAGGAAGTACCTTGATGGGGTCCCAGTAAAAGGGAGTGCCTATCTTCAGGAGGTCATTCAGCGGATGGGCGATGAACGCAAAATTTCTCACAAATCGGCGGATGTAAGCGCAGTGGACCACAATGCTTCGGACGCCCTTAGCACAGGCCAGAATAGAAAAATCGAGGACGGCACGAACACTGGCGGGATCGAAGTGGACTCCAAACGAGACGCCGAGGTGATCGATCATGGTAATTTGGCGGCGACCGAAGTGGCATGTTAATGTAAAAAAAACAGAAATGGAGCTTACAACCACTTTTTTTTATTTCTGATTGATTAGGAAAAAATAATAACTAAACGAATTTTTCAATGCTAGTTGTCTCAGCTACTGACCTCGGAAGGGGATTACATTCATTGATTGGTAAGTCAAGAAATGAAAACTGGATACGATCACTACGTGCAAAGAGTGGTTTAACTATAAATATGCAGTAAATTCGTGAATTCGCGAAAATATTCTAATTAATTTTACTAAAGCTGTAGCTTAAGTACAAGGGTTGCGAAATAAGTTGTCAAAATAGGTAAGTCGGGTGACTCACTGTTCGATTTCTAATCGTTCGAGCCAAAGACCATGTTTGAGTTAATTCTGCGATAAACCGATTGGCTCTGTTTTGTAATGACTAGTTCTTTAAGAAAGTATCTTGATGGAGACCCATTAGTGATGCGTTTTCAAATTTATACCTTACATTTGAGTTATGTGAACAAGACTACTCTCTGTTGCCACCACTAGAATTGCTACTCCACGGTGGTGTTTTCATTTGTCATCGTACGCCCAGTGCCACAACTTTAGCTGCTAGAGGTAATGTCGGCAGACGAGTTGTCTAATCACCGTCGTCGCAATCCTCGGCTTCGCGCCGTAGTGGTGTTGTGTAAGTGAGATATCCTTCAGTGCACATCTTATTCCTTGTCATGTTCTGCAGGGCCTTTGTACGCAAAGGCTTCGGCTCTCCCCAACCGCAACATCTGAAAGTAGTACTCACGACACGTTAATCTGGAATCTTTTTCCTTCTGATGTTTCTGGGCAGAAGGGATCATACAAGGCCATTATGTTGCACGCAGTGTTGGATGCGACGGGCAAGTACCCCACCGGCGTTCTCCAGGTTTCGCGAACGGACCTGGGTGCCTTTGACGAGTGCGTCGAAACCGTGGTGCTAAACGACTTTGGGCACGAGACGGTACGCGGCCAATATTGCAACCTGCAGCTTTACTCAGGGAACAGGAGCGACCTGGATGACCGAATCATGGCGGCCATTGCTCTTAGGCACCCCAGGGTAACGTTATGTTTGAGTACGTTTTCAGTTCTACTCTACATTACCCTCTAGTGCAGCGAGGTGACAATCTGTACCAATTTCATTTGCCAAATAATCACTTGTAAGCCTATTTCTCATATGTCTGTTTCTGCTTCTCCCATGTTGATAGCTTCGAAGGGGCACAAAAATTTAATCCTAAAAGAAAAACGCACTGCGGCACACATGCTCGGACGCCTTGTTTAATATTTATGAGGCCATGAAACACGTATGTTTCATGGCCTCATAAATAGCAACCTGTGTTCTAACACTGCAGCTATCAACTGCATCGCTAGGAAATTTCCGGGCGTAAGAAGGGGTCAGATCGCGCAAGACGCGGGTACTTGGACATCATTGGGAGAGGCCTTTGTTCTGCAGCGGACGTAAATAGAATGATCATGACTGCTTCTCTTGGCTGTGAACACATTTTGTTTAGATTGTTTCCTGGCCATAAAAACAAAGCGGCCACCACTGACAGGCCCACTTGCAATGGAAGTTATGGAACAGGCACCAGTGTGTCAGTGAAGAAGCATAAAAAAAATTGGTTCATCCCTCTTTCAAAGGAATTGATCATAATACGAAAGTGAAACGTGTTTTCAAAGAACCAGTAGCAGCTTCGTTGCACATTAATAAGTACAAGCCCCTAAATGCGCAGTATTTTGTTCATTGCAGTTTCGCTCAAAGGGCGAAGCAATGAGAGCGATAGCAAGCATGCGAGGCCTCTGGTGCTGCCCAGCGTAAAGAGCACTCCGGAGGCTACCAGGCGCCATAGGTATATTCGACGCGACGGTCAGTCCGTATGTGGCGTAAGTGCGTCGTTAGAGCGTTAGAGCGTCGCGCTCGCCCATACACATGTTCAAAGTTGAGGTGACGGTTGGGGCAAGAGAAGCTTAATAAATAGACTTAACAGAATATATCAAGTCATCCAAAGTAAACAATTTGCGGCAGTAATGTGACAAGAGCCATAAAAACAGAGAGTTCTCCAAAGCCATCAACAGAAATGAACATACTACAAAAAGTCCACGTTACACATAAACAGCTTGAAGGAGGCTCCGGGATTCAAATCTCCAGGAGTGCAAGCGGAAATTTCAAGGACAGTCAACAAATAAAGCGGTGACAATCATCATCATAATTATCATCGTCATCATCATCATCCTCATCATCCTGTTTTGCATTCACTGCAAGACGAAGGCCTCTCCTTGTGATGTCTAATTACATCTGTGCTGTGAACCGATCCCAACTAGTGCCCGCGAATTTCCTAATTTCATCACCCCATCTATTCTTCAGCCGTCCTAAAATGCGCTTCCCATCTCTTGGCACCCATTCTGTTGCCCTAATGGTCCACCGGTTTTCTAACCTCCGCATTACATGACCTGCCCAGCTCCACTTCTTTCTCTTAATGTCAATTAGAATATCGGCTATACCTGTTTGCTATCTGATCCAAATCGCTCTCTTTCTGTCTCTTAACGTTATGCCTAGCATTCTTCGTTCCATCGCTCTTTGCGCCATCCTTAACTTATTCTCCAGCTTCTTGGTCAGTCTCGAAGTTGCTGCCCCATATGTCAGCACCGGTAAAATACACAGTTTGTACACCTTCCTTTTCAATGATAATGGTAAGCTTCCATTCAGGAGCTGACAATGTCTGCCATATGCACTCCAACCCATTTTTATTCTTCTGTGAATTTCCTTCTAATGATCAGCGTTTCCTGTGAGTAATTCATTTAGGTAAACGTACTCATTCACAGACTCTAGAGGCTGGCTGGTGATCCTGAACTCTTGTTCCCCAGCTCGGCTATTCGTGATTATCTTTGTCTTCTGCATATTAATCTTCAACCCCACTCTTACACTCTATCTGTTAAAGTACTCAATGATTTGTTATAACTCGTCTACAGAGTGGTTTAACAGGACAATTTCATCTGCAAACCGAAGGTTGCTGAGAGATTCACCGTTGATGCTTACTCGTAAGCCTTCACAGTTTAATAGCGTGAATACTTTTTCCAAGCACGCAGTGAATAGCATTGGAGAGATCGTGTGTCCTTGTCTGGCACTTTTCTTTATAGGTACCTTCCTACTTGTGTAGAATTAAGGCAGCTGTGGAATTTCTGTAGATATTTTGCAAAATATTTACGTAAGCGACCTGTACTCCTTGATTACGTAATGCAACTATGACTGCTGGTATCTCTACTGAATGAAATGCCTTTTCGTAATCTATGAAAGCCATATATAGAGGCTGATTGCATTCTGCGGATTTCATGATTACCTGATTAATGGCATGTATGATAACCATTTGAGAGTATCCCTTCCTGAAGTCAGCCCGTTCCCCTCGTTGTCTAAAGTCCAGTGTTGCCCTTATTCCATTGAAAATTACCTTAGTGGATATTTTATATAATACTGGGAGTGCCCTAACAGGCCTATAATATTTCAATTCTTTAACGTCTCCCTTTTTGTGGATTAGTATAACGTTGGCATTCTTCCAGTTTTCTGAGACTTTTGAAGTCGATAGACCCTTCGTACAGAGAGTCGCCAGTTTTTTAAGCAATATGTCTCCTGCACCATGGATTAAATCGACTGTTATTCTATCTTCTCCTGCCGCTTTTGTGCGTTTCATGTCTTGCAAGGCCGTTCTAGCCTCATCGCTAGCTATAGAAGGAGTCTCTGCGACCTGTTCATTACTGGTTCGAATCGTGGCTCCTCTGGGTACTGTACAGGTCTTCAGCTGCATTTACTATAGCTTCGAGATTACTGATGATATTACCTTGCCCATCTTTCAGTGCATACATCTTGGTTTGTCCTATGCCAAGTTTACTTGTCACTGATTTCATGCTGCGTCCATTTTTTACGGCTTCCTCAGTCTTTCTGACGTTATAATTTCGAATATCCCGTATTTTGTCCTTGTTGATATTTGTTTGCAAGTACCAACCTGAGTTTGTCTGCTTTTACCGTTACTGCATCTAGGTTGGCCTGTTTTTTCTTGACCAATTTTACTCTTTATCTCTTCAAACTGAGGTGAATCGTAGCCCTCACTAACCTACGATCACTGCACTTTACCCTACCTAACTCTTCTACACCCTGCACTATGGTGGGTTCGGCAGAAAGTATGAAATCAATTTCATTTCTTGTTTCACCATTAGGGCTTTTCCAGGTTCACCTTCTGTTGCTACGCTTCCTGAAGAAGGTGTCAGAAAGGGTCAGTTCTGCGGAATCCCGCAAGGCCGAGAAAGGGTAATGAAAGGGCCATTCGCTATCAACCCGAATGTAGCACAAAGCTAAAAAGGAAAGTGATGCGGGTTTCTCAGAAATAAAAGTACGCAGTGGAAGAAAATTCGTCTTGGTCCGGTATTACAATTTTCACCGAGAAACCCGTAGACGTTTCCTTCGTAGCTTCGTGCTACATTCGGGTGGATGACAATTTTCTCTTTCACAAAGAAAATGGTAGCGAACACACACAAAAAAAATCGGATATGATACACAAGTCAGACTAATATTGCCGCATGGGCAATGCCGTGCGTTTGCTCCTAATTATTTCTAAGTGTGTTGACCAAAGTTTTCGACTGGGGCTAGCTGGCATGACCAACATCAACGAAACTCTCTTTCATCGAGAACCACAAGTTCGCTGTTTACCTATGGCCTTTCCCCTCACGCAACACCTGGCGCGCTAATTCAGCAACAGGTGTCCCTTTTCGCCCGCTGTGCTCCGTCAAGGCGCGCTCGTGACGTGGTGTCGGAGCCAATGGGAATGGACCTGCCATTTCTCTGATACAGACGTCAGACACCGGCTTTTTTGTTCAATGGGCCATTTAACTCCTTCGCATCAAAAAAAAAAAAATTTCGTGTTCTTACAGATCGGAAGATTCAGAGCGCATGCTAAGGAGCGGCGAATCCCATTCGCGCGCATCGGAATTTGCGTGATGAACGCCTGCAATGAACGAGAAATGGAGGCACTTATGAGAGCAGGTGAGTTAGAGTTAGCAAGAAATATTTTTCCTTGCAAAAAAGAAGTAGAAAAACAATCAGTTCATAGAGGAACAACAGACGGTCACCTTCAAAACGAGATTTTACAGCTGAGATCTGTTGCCTCGAATCGACCTCCTTTTAGTGTATTTTGGCCGCTGCATACATTTGAAGGCACAATTACGTTACAGTAGTTATATGTGTGTGTGTCATATGTGAACGTTCTAAACAATACGATTTATGTAATATGTTACACGCGAGGGCATCAGAGTGCATAGCGCCCATATGTATAAAACACTCTTTATGAGACAACGAGTGACCGGAGCTACATTCTTGCGCCATCTCTTCTCTAGCGTGTGAAAAAAACAAAAGAAAACTTTAACACTTAGTACAATTTCTATATCCTTTATTTTTGTTGCGCTTGCGAAACTGAAGAATTTAGCCGCATGTTCAAGGCCCGGATTATGCCAGGATTCTTTTTCATCGTAGTTCTTGTTACCCATCGCAACGGGTGGCCGATACTGGCGATAATGGGGGCGTGGCGTCCTGCCGGCCAATGATGTAGGGCGAGGGAAATGAAAATAATGCTTACCTTATGCGACCTCAGATCAACGCCACAGATGAACTCATTGTTTTTCTGTATTTTTCAGTGCTTCCTCCCGGAATACATGTCACCATATCGGATTGCGTTACAGAAATTTCTCCTGGCTGGACAAGAACGCAACTTGTCATCGTGTAAGTGCTTGAGATGGGCGTCGCCAAATGGTGAAGCATCGCGAAGACGTGAAATCTGATGGGTTCTTTCTCGTTTTTCTCTTTGCAGCGCATTTATAGCTTTTCTAACGGCTATGATTGCGATTGGCACAGCCGTAGATGTCCGCAGTACAAGAACGTTTCAGAAAAACAGGAAACAGAGTAAGTCCGTGGTCAACGTGTTCGATGTACGGGACACGGGTTAGTAAATGTGTTTGTTGTTAAAATTGCTGCGGTGTAGACCAGGGCCCGTATTAAAATTAATTAACGATCCATTCCACTCTGTGAAGGTGGATGACCAGTGAAGCTGTTTATTTAGCACACTACACAGAGGTGACACAGAATTTTGAACAAAGCTACGAGCTCATTTACCGTGATATTTATATACATTTGCGTGGAAGACAAAACCGCCGCACCGAGGAGCCGGATGAAACTAGACACGCGTTACGTCTCGACAGGACCGCCACCACGGGAGAGCGGGAGAAAAGGAAAGGAGATACGCAAGCGCTTGTATAGATGAGACGTTCATTTGAGGGATCGCCAACCGTTGGTGCGCCAGCGCGAGTAAGAGCGGGCGCGAGAGAGAAAATCTGGGGGCTTTTGCTCCTTGAATATACGACATTCAGTTGATTTGTAATACGGCGGTGGTGGTGGTGGCGGCGGGGATGTAGCAGGCGGGTTAACTTGGCAGAGCTGGCCGGCAATTGCTCCGAGTGAGCGTCTCTTCCTGCGGCAGATATGTCACCACGTGTCCATCAGTCCTGGCTCTCGCAGAAATACGAGAAAACTGCGTAACACTTCCACAGCGATTATTTCGACGCTGGTGCGGTGAATGGGCGAGCGCCGTTGCATTTGTCGGCGCTGTAGCAGACGTCCGGAAAAGAACGCTTTCGAATAGGGATGCGCAGTGATTTGTCGTAAGAATATAGCCTCGACTACATATGCATGATGTGTGATCGTGCCATCAGTGGACAGCGTTTCTTTCATTCCATGTAGTTTAATCTGAGCAGTGCTTGCTCCTCGCTCTCATACGACGGCGTAACTTAAATGCGGTGCCACTTCGGTTGCACCCTCATCTCCTGCAACGTAAGAACCTTTTGACTAAGAAATTGCGTACGAACGGCGCAGTTTAGTGAATTCCGCCATTGTTTCCTGAACGAGGACAATAAAAACGGCATTTGTGATTACGGGGAAAATTCTCATTGTCGAAATGTTCACTGCGGGTTGACGCTCCCCTTGCTTCGACCATTGTCACTAAGTATGCCCATCATCGATTATTGTATTATCCACGACATTCCTCTCTGGGTGACAATATTTTCACAAAACGCCTGTGGCTCCAAGTGACCGGTCCTGAGTTAATGAAATACGCCCCGCAGTGAGTTCATTTTTCCTACAAATAGCTCATACGATAGGTGGCGTCAAAAATATGGCACCCATGATGTATTTCCCGCTCTTACAATGTAGTCAGCAAAAGCATAGCCTTCGAGATCGGCATCTGTTACTCAGTGGCAGCCGTCGCTCGGGCGGATATCTGAACATCATCTATTAGCGAGAACAGTAAAGGCACCCGAGAAGCTCAATCTCTTGTTACTCAAAACCATGCGAAGTAACATACAACGAAGCCAAAGAAAGCGTAGGGGAAGTTTAATATGTTTAATGAAAAGTTACGCATAGTAACGTAAAGGGAAATTAATGTGGACAAAAAGATAAGCGGCCTTAGTTTGCGACGGAACCACACGCTCAGCATTACGCAACCGGTGCCATTCCTCCGGCCAGTTTCTTGGGTGTTTGTGTACATCAGCTTTGGCGGTGTACGCTCATGGCCAAGGCGGCGGACATGGAAGCTCCTTTAAACCACAGGCGACACGTAGTTCGTGAGCTTGTATAGGAACAGGCAACAGGCAAATGAGCTCTAGTACTCTATACCTTATTGCATCAAGACGGATAAATTCGAGGCCCTCGCTATGCAATCAGCGAGAAGCATAAGAGAATCCGAGGGGCTCCATTTTTTGGTAGGCACAACAACACGAACTAAGAGACACTTAAGGCAGAGAAAGCACAGGGGAAGTTTATTGTCATGAACCTTGCAAGGGCTGCGTTCCGGCCTTTTTGGTACGACATATTTTCGCATCCATCGTGCAAAAACTTGAGCCAGAACGGACATGAGTCGATACACGCACAAGTGCTGCATTCCACAAAAAAGTATCGCTCGGACGTGGATCGCCTTCTGTCCATTTTGTCCCAAGTTTCTGCTCTAAGCACGAGAAAAATTATGTCAAGTTGAAATCTTTGAACCATAAGGTGAAGGAAAATTAAAATGGACGAAAAGATAACGTGTCGCCGGTGGGGACCGAATCCGCATCTACCAAATAACGCGCAATTGTGTACCAAGATCAATTAAAAATTGTGTAACATATATATTGCTGGAGCGAGAAGCACTCGAGCTTCTGAGACGGGGGATAGTGAAGGGCTCCGCATATCTTCCGGCAATATTGCGTTCCCGCACTCAAGGCCATGCGGACAGGCATTTCCGGGTTCCGCCTCCATCGGATTGCCGTCGTTGCTGCTACCCCCCGCCGTGGCCCAGTGCCGCAGGCTCGATCCCGGCCGCGTATTTCCAACTGCTCGTAGGTACAACGGGGCGTGGAACTTGCGGAGACGACGGACGTCTGCGCGCATGCGCGAATGAGAGCGGGTGCGAGAGAGGAAATGTGGGGAGTTTTGCTGCTTGAAAATACGACTCTGCCTAGGTACTACGGAGGAGTTTCTTGGCGCGTGGTGTATGCGCTTGTCCCTAGGCGTGCCGGCAGAAGTCGCGGGGCGCGGTTGCGCTGAACATAGCATCGCAAGTTGGCGCTCGACGCAATCATATTTAATCGATCATGTTTTTACTAATGAAAACAACGTGTCATTATTTCGCATTATTGGCGGCGCCTCCAGGACACCAAAGCGGCAACGGGGATATCAAAGCTAGAAGCCGGACTGGTCCGTGGGTTGGGGCTCGCAGAGGCCTGCGCATGCCAGGGGAGTATAAGATCGGCTGTCCGCTATCGCGGACAGCCAATGTTTTATGCGAACACCCCCAGGCACGCTTCGGCCTCTGCGGCCCCAACCCACGGGCCGCCCAGCTTCCAGCTTTGATCCCCCCGCTACCGCTTGGGTGCCCCGGAGATCCTGCGCCGCCTGCTTTAATATAACCTCAGGTGCTCTCCTGAGGCCTCCGTTTGCCGGTTACATGTGCCCTCCTGGAGCAGTGCTTGTAAAAAATCCGATCTATCGTCACGACGAAAAAAGCGACCCGCGAACACAAGTCAGAACATTGTCCCTTCAGACACAGCGATCACCAAGCGGCGTCCGCGCCCACTGCCTCACCGCGCGGGCAGCCAGCGGCGGAGCGTATAAACCAACTCGACCGAACTCCGCAATGCCGGCATGTCTAGGGGACAAACGATTACAACGCGCTCTAAGAAACCTCCTCCGTAGTGCCTAGGCTGTCATATATTCAAGGAGCAAAAGCCCCCAGATCTTCTCTCTCGCGCCCGCTCTTACTCGCGCCTGCGCAGAAACGTCGAGCTCCGTCAAAAGTGGCACGCCCCGTTGTACCTACGAGCAATTCTAAATACGCATCCCGGCCGCTGCGGTACGATTTTGATGAAGGCGAAATGCAAGAGCGCACGCGCACTTACAATTAGGTGCAGGTTAAAGAACAGCATGCCGTCAAAATTAACACCGAGTCTCCCATTCTTTCTTTATTTCTTTTTTTTAAGAAGTGCCCAAGAACAGCTTTACGCCTCAATATTGGTGCACTTGTGTTACATAAAGAACGCAAAACGTAAAAACAAAACAGAATACCTTAAACCACAGTAGTACAAAGTGCAACAAAAAATTGAATTATTCAGAGACAGAAGTCAGATGATGGGCAAATAGTAGAACTTAATATGTCGAGATCATCACGCAAGTTATTTTGTTGTGTTACAAGACGCGTTATAGCGTTAGAGGTGCAAGAGGAATTCACGTGGAAAATGCTAGGACTAAGCAGGTTAGGGCGAGGCACGCAGAACGTTAGAGCTGACAGTAACAGCGGACAGGAGCAGCGGTTGTGGGTTGACGTTGACTATGACACGTCTCCTAATCAGATCGTGGTTTTCGGCACGTAAAACTTCAGAGATCTGTACAAAAAGAAAATTCTCTCTGCCAAGCAATAAATGCTCCGAACTTATTCTCAGCGACCGCAGGGTGCGTGGTCGGCTTCGCAAAGTGGCTCCTAACGAAAGAATGTTTCGTAAAAACGCCGTAACTGATCATGATAGGAAATGACAGCGAAGGTAGTCGGATAATGACAATCGGTTCTTGCGAACAAAGAAATAAAGAAAGAAGGAAAGAAAGCAACCTTAAATGAATGCACGCAGTCCATAAGCCTCGAACGTTGTCACATGGAATTGATGGCACGTCTCTTTAATTAGGCAGCTTTATTTGTATGTGCTTGCGTTCTAAGGAAGTCTTGTGTTCGTACGAATAATATAACGCGATGGTAGCGAGGCCCATGTCGCTTGTAGGTTCGTTCTCGAAGCAGCTTGTACTTTATACTCAATCTGCCAAATGTGCAGTTATGTCACTTTCGCCACGAATGAGGTCGACGTTTGGTGTTTATAGATGCGCTTACCAGAGTTGTGCTCAGTATAAAAGGTGTTTTTCAATGCGTTTTTTTGGAGGGAGGGGGGCGTACGAAGTGGGAGGAAGCGATGGTTCTAGAAAGTTATAAAAAAGACTACCTGTGCCAAATGCCAGAATTATAATCCTTGAACTGGATTCCGCGAAAAGGCCGACATTACTTGCACAATAAGTCGAAATACATAATTGATTAATTCACAAATTTTCCCTAATTATGTGCTAACTAACTGCATTGCGGCACATATTGCAACTTAAGAATTGTAGCCGGTTTGCAAGCCATATCCACTTGAACGAGTTCCGTGGTTGCCACCCATTGCGATATATCGCCGTCAAATACGTGGGAAAAAGTGCGCTGTAATTTCCGCACACGCCATTGACGCGAGAGCGTCAAACTGCCCGTTGAGCGAAAAAGCCGACGTCTGTAGCCTGTAGCAGCGAAACGGCATCCCAACTCCCATTGGCTGTGACGCCAAGTCGCGAGCGCGCCTCGGCGGAGCAGAGCGGGCGAGAGGGGACGCCTGCTGCCGCATCAGTGCACCAGGTGTTGCGTGAGGGGAGAGGCCATGGCCGCGACGACAGGCCACCCTCGCTCTCGCAAGCCCGTGTTAACCGCGCGTTCCTTGTCCGCGCAAGCTCTCGCCTGCGTTCTAGCTAACGTCTCCGGTAAGGCCAATTGAACATGCGCCAAGAGCCTGAACGAACTCGCTTGCCCGCGAGGAGTTCGTAACTCCAAGGAGCGCCTAGCGGCTAATGCTTTGGCATTCACGATTCAGAAGTACTTAGGTGTCCTCGGACGTTTTTTTTTTGTTTTTTAAATCAAAACGCCGTTTTATGCATTCCGGCACAAAAGCAACTGGAAGGCGAATGTATTTCGTCGCACACTATGGACACAAAATGTTTTGAAACAGATGTAATCCCGTGGATACGTTCCACGTAGGTACACCTTGCAAACTCACTGGCTAGAATTCATGAAATTCAAGATACCCCGTAAAATAATTGGTCAAAAATTAAATTCGTGAAATTTTCCTGAATAGTCGATTACGCATTTCGATTCGCCATGCAATATCCGCCTCTTCAAATCATCATCATCATCATCATCATCATCATCATCATCATCATCATCATCGTCGTCCTATCTTATGTCCACTGAAGGACGAAGGCCTCTTCCTCCGATTGCCAGTTACCCCTGTCCTGCGCCAACCGATTCCAGCTAGCGCCTGCGAATTTCTTAATTTCATCACGCCACCTAGTCTGCTGCCATCCTCGACTGCGCTTCCCTTCTCTCCGCACCCATTCTGTAACTCTAATGGTCCACCGGTTATCCATGCTACGCATTACATGGCCTATCCAGCTCCATTTTTTTCTCTGAATGTCAATAAGCATATCGGCTATACACGTTTGCTCTCTGATCCACACCACTCTCTTCCTGTGTCCGAGTAATCCACCTCAATGCCTAGAATTGTGCTATCTTACAGAAGCGATTCTAAAAGATGTGGTATAAGTCTACACTCTAAGAAAAGTTTACAGCCTTTGAGTCGTATCTTGCCACACAACGATAAACGTCATCTATCTTGTCCGCATTTCTTTTCTTTAACGCTGCGAGCCCGGTACTTCCCAGTAACGAACGGCATGCGCATTATCACCATGATATAGAATTGCCGACAGGAAAGTAGTGGGCGCGGCGTTTTCAAGAAAGGAAACGCAAGCAAGGCAGATGGCGATTATCGTTATCGTTGTGTGACATATATACACCCCAAAGGGTGTAAACTTTTTTTAGAGTGTAAGAAGAAAAAAAGGTATCTGGTATGTTTGCACTATGTGTACTGGAACTACGCATGACGTGTTCAGAAAGGCGTTTTAATTTGCAATTGTTTTTAAACCCGCCGTGGTTGCTTAGTGGCTATGGTGTTGGGCTGCTAAGCACGAGGTCGCGGGATTGAATCCCGGCCATGGCGGCCGCATTTCGATGGGAGCGAAGCCTGAAAACACCCGTGTACTTAGGTTTATGGGAGAACGTTAAAGAACCCCAGGTAATGCAAATTTCCCTAGTCCCCCACTACGGCGTGCCTTAAAATCAGATCGTTTTGGCGCGCAATACCCCACAATATTAATTTAATTGTTTTTAATTCTTTAAACGATAGCATTTGTAACATCCCGACTAACAGTATAAAACTGTAGCTGATATGCTGTACAATGTGCTTCTTTGAATGTGAATTATGCGTGAACGTGTACTGAGTTCTACTCACACCTCAGTTTTAATTTATAATATAAGCATCTTTTATATTTTCTATATTTGAGCCCGGGTAATGCTTGATATTTCTTGTATGATTACGCGAAAAGGAATACTAGGTACTACCCATACGATAACGTTTCCTAGGCGCGATTCCATAATAATAATAATAATAATAATAATAATAATAATAATAATAATAATAATAATAATAATAATAATAATAATAATAATAATAATAATCACTAACAAAATAATGTGTTCACAAGATGGCGTCCGTCTTTTTCTTTCTTTTGCAGACATTTTAGTCACTGCTCTGGCGTCCTTTTCCATGGTGGCTAATACTCGGAGCATATTCAGAACAACGGGAGACAAAATCTCTGGTGACTGCAGCCTGGGATTCCTGCATGGCATGAAGGCCGTCAGTCTCATCTGGATAGTCGTTGGGCACTGCTACGTCTCAAACTCGCACGTGTGGTGTACGTGAGTCCAAGGTGTTTGTTGTCGAGTGCGAGAAGAACGTTGACCCGACTGGGAATGGCACTGGTCAGACCATGATTGACGACCCACGGGTTTTGCGTCCCCAAGCAACACCGGGGGGCTGTGGAGGTTGTCGCGGTATACGCGGCGCACCTAGGCACACGCGAACATGGACGAGCAAGCACGGACGCGCACACACACGCGCGCACCGGCACACTGACTTGGCGTACTAGCGAGGTACGCGTAATGAACGGATGAAAATGACAAATAAGGCATACACATTCGCCTGCAAAAAAATTGTGCAAATGGGCGAACTCGAGGCGGGTGAACTGCTCCGCCTAGCGAAATTAGTCGTCACTACATTTTAGCGCGCTACGCGAAGTGCCAATTACGTGCGGCCTTTTGCTTGTTGACTTGTCTCGCTTCTTGGCTCGGTTGGCGGTCATAAAAATCTGCCGTACTCCAAGCGGGAATCGTGCCAGCGTGCGGAGGTTTTCCGCATGCTAAAAGAGATACGACACTCGTATTCGCGCTATAGACTTATTGAGCATCGTCCATCGCGTAGCATTTTGTTTTTGTTCAAACCGCATCGTCCTGAAAGCGCTCGCGATCACTTTGGAATAATAAGGAGCCTTATCATTTCGACGCTCAGAAGGGTCGCGAGCAACTGCCGCGGAAAGCGTTAAAGCCAAAGAGCTAAGTACAGAATAGGCAAGCGATCCTGTCAATTCGACAAATAAAAGAACAGCGGATACAGCAAGGCCATGTTGAAATACGAGACAAGAGTTCAAGTATGGTTGTTTTTGGACCTCAGCGAGGGCTGTATACATTCGCAATTGTTTTTTTTGCCAGGAGGGAGGCAAGTTTGCGATTTCGCCATTTCTATATAGGGCTCATATGAAACGCACAACTCTTGCTTACCCACAGTCAGGAACGAATGAAGAGTTACAATGCCTGCCCTGCGGCACACGCGCAACGAGGTGAAGCGTGCTTGCTTCGTGATATGTAAAAGACCACGCACGTAGCGCGCCCACCCTCCAACCCTTGGGTTGCCTACAAACGAACGGGAAGTCTCCCACCGAGTCAACCATGTGGAGTGCAGATAAATGCGAAATGCTGAGCACTCATTCCGTCGCGCTTAGCCATTTGCCGAATATATTGCACCTGAACAGCGGAGTATTTTTGCCAGACGTCGCGGAACACGAAAGTAAACATTTTCTTAAAGCAATGTAAACACAGACAAACTTAAATTTGATCATCCTAAGAATGCGCAAACTTTCTTCTGAACGCACTAGAAGCAGGTTCCGAACGAAATCAAGAGAAACCTTGTGTTGGCTCATGCGGTGCGGCACAGCCTTGCCATAAATCGTCTATTCAGAAGCGAGAACAAGTAGACAAACAGAAAAAAAAGGGGAAAATCAAAGAATTCCTTGCACGATACTGTCTTTATATAGTTTTAAACCTCCTCAATTCAGGATCAATTTGTACGGGTGGCCTGTTGCCCCGCGCACTATATCAACCACAATGGACAATACCGACGAGACATTAACCGTGCCCTGAACAAATGTTTGAGCCCCGCGTTGACGGTTGTAGATGAATCCAACCACATGTTGTTCATCCTCATCCTGAGCAACTCAGAATACTTAATGTAATGGGTTTATATAGCGGATTAAGATCAATTATGGAGTTTTAAAGTACATCACCGATAAGGGCTCTTCATTTACGTCTCCGGTGTCTGTAGCTAGTACCGTCATGTTTATCGCAATATTTTCTCAGAATAAGGAGTTTAGATTAAAAAAAAAAAAAAAAAAAAAAACTATCTATCCCTAGCGGGGATCCGATCCCGGCTCCACCACGTGTGAGCCGTTGTACCGCCGCCGTCGCGCTGCTGTTGCCGTTAACGTCGGCACGTCGTTCACAAGGTTGGAGAATAGGATTTTTTTGTGTTGTTGTTGCCACTGCATTATTGTAACTCCATCGAAAACACGCAACGATGAAGTTGCATTCTTTGCGGTGTCTCGTTCTTACATTTTGTCGTCGTGTGTTTACAATTAATTTGTAACTATATCGTCGTGCGGTAGTTGCCGGGCCCGTTACTGCTGCATTGGGTGGCTCTCAAAGCTTGCCTTTAAGTGATATTCTACTAATGTTTAACTGAGACAGCAGTTAAAAGTGCGAAATTCGGTTTGCCTCCGTTCGTCTGTGCTTTCCATTATGTCGACGGCGACCGCGTCGTCATCGTCAAGTCATGCTCGTTATTGCGTCATCATCGGGCCACCTCCTCATACATTGTTTCACGCTCACCTTAGCTCGAAGAAAAAATCATTAGCCGTTCCACTCTGTGAAGATGGATGACCAGCGAGGCTGTTTAGCACATGACACAGAGGTGACACAGAATTTTGAACGAAGCTACGAGCACATATATTGTGCTGATCGGTGGTCATCGTGACAAATAGAAACGCACACACATTCTCGTATCACCTCTCTAATTAAATAAGTAAGCATTTCGACGCCTACCGAACGAGAAATTTGTTCGTCACCTAGGACAATGAATGGGTCTTTCCCCCTTAAAGAATGGCTCATACCCCGGTAAAAAAGGGGAATATATATATACCGGAGCGTCTACTAATGTTGAAAAGGGTGCCTGTTGATAACTAATGTACTGAAAATGCATATCCAAGGGATGAGACGTATAAGCTTTTGCACACGCAGATTTGTTGACGGACACGAAAAATACACGGAACCCTAGCCATAAACAGCTTTGCTCTAAAAGAAAAGTTTTCCCGCCAACGCATAACTGGCGCTAAAGTCAGTTCTATAGCTGGATATGAGGTGTTTTCTCCGCAGCATTTCAAGTAGAAACTGTGGCCTTACATGAGTATACTGAAGACATTTATATTCTAGGCCACCTACCTAATAAACTTGGAAGGACAGAAGCTATTCTGAGTTGCTCAATACGTCCACGATGGGCATGCCACCATTGGCTTTTATTCCATGAAGTACCAATTCATTTTAATTTTATGTGTTTGGGTAAAAAGTATGCCCAGGTACAACTAAATAAACCACAAGAAATCTATGGCACTAAACGCATTCTACACTTTTCACAAAGGTGTTGAATGCAGCGTGCTTTCAGTCTGTGAGGGACGAGGATGCTGGTATACAAATGTGACCGTTCGCGCTCCCAAATCTAACACAGACCTTTTTTTCGTTCTGACCGATTAAAAATAACGATTAGAAATGAATCCACGACCTTTTGAACAGCAGGATACCACAAGGGCCACAGAACCACTGCGCCGAATATCACGGCTATATTTTTTTTTCTGGTTGATTATTTCTAGCAGTGTGTATGTATTCAGCAAAGAAATTCATTTCTTCAGTTCTTCAGTTCCAAAGAAATTCATTTCTTTAGGAGACACAGACATTCCAGCTGACAACGATTGTAATGCAAACGGAAATGGCCTATTTCTGTCTTTTTCTGCAAAATCATTGTTGGCTTTTTGTCTGAGGGCTGAGTCCTTCATGATGTCTCGTGCTTGGCGTCGAAGCGCATTCATCGGCCTGATTGGAAAAGTAGAAACCAATAAAAGACAAAACGCGCTTGTTAATGGCTGGTCGAGTATTGAAGCATCACAGGCGCTAAAATGATCTAAATGAACGCATGTGTGGTCGTTAAAGAAGAGAGAGAGAGTGGGTGTAAAAGCAAAGTAGCGGCTGAGCCGGTGTCACAGATACATTTAAAAAGTATGAGAACGGTATAGTATAGAAACAAGAGGGTGCAAGAATTGCAGTTGCCCAAATTTCCTCTCGAAATGCCTCCTTCCGTTTTCAGCCCGCATGGTCAACGTAGTATTGTACGCCGACGGCTGGACAAGTGTGTTCGCAGGATTGGGAGCTATCGGCTTCGACAGTCTCTTCTTTCTGACGTACGTATACACGTTCACATCACCCGCTTAAGGTGGCTTCGCAATGCAAAGGTTTCGCATTAAGTTTGAGACAGGGGACATCTCCGACTGTACAGTCTAAGAAAAGTTTGCCCCCCCCCCCCCTCTGAGGCTTATCATCCCTGCAAGCAATAATCGTCATCTCTCTTGCGTGCCAGTCCTATTGCTAACGCTGCGCGCTCAGTACTTCCAAGACACGAATGACATGCGCGTTATCGGCGTGACGTAGCATTCACGACAGGAAAATAGCGCGCGCAGAGTTACGTAAACGCAAACGGAAGTGAGAAAGATGATGTTGATTGTTTGGGAACATGATGCGCCTCAAAGGGCGTAAAATAATTTTAGAGTGGCAGTTAAAATATATTTGCTAGACACCTTCCGGCTATAGTTTCGCATTACGTAATAGTAAGAGTGATGTCTAACTGCACAATGACGTGCATTCGTAAGTACAATTTTTCTATCATCCCACCAGCATGGTAGATTATTTATTCACGAAGGACGACGTTATCTCCGAGAAATCGCACGTCCTGTAGTGTCGCTGGCTAGAGGCGCTGATTGGTGATGTCCTGAATTGTTCAAATCATGCTGGACGGCAGCTTCTCTCATCACTGTAGATCAGACCTCATGTCAGCCTCCCTTTAAAGCAACGTCAACATTTGCGGAAGCATCCGTCCTTAACCCCTGGATTTATTGCACACGACTTCAACTTGCATAAACGTGAATGCGCATCAGTAAATATATCGATTTTGCGGGGCTTGCTGGTACCGTTTTATTCCTTTTCGTCACATTTTCTTACCTGCGTAATCTTACCCCCTTTCAGCGTACCTATTCACACGTTTCACCTTCCCGTCACTGACATTAGGTGTCAGTCCAAGTGTTTTGATGCATAGTGCACAGGAAATTAACTATCATTTAATCAACTAAGAGGAGATACTGACCAACAAATTATAGTTTCCATGTCAACAGTACAGTCCATTTACGAAATAAGTCCGTGTTCATCGCCCTTGTTCGACTTTTTCTTGTTTCAGTGGATTTCTTCTAGCTTACGTCGTGTGCAAACACAAGGGGTCTAGATTGACCATTTTTCTGTTTGAAGTCACAAGAAGATATATCAGGTACGTCTTTACTAACATCTGTATATGTAAATATAACAACGTTATTGCAGCGTTGTACACTGCTCAGAAATGATCCAAAATTTAGATGCAAGCCGATGGCTTTTAACTTTATTGATATATTGCATCCATTTTGTTATCTTCTTCAGAAAATTTTCACGCAGTGGGTCTAATTAAAATGCGCGGACATTAATTTGACATAACACAGCATAGAATCATGCAATACCAGGGATTTCTCGTGCTCGTTATGCTTACCTCTAAAGATGAAAAATGTTGTCTTAAACAGTTTTTCGGCAAAAGAAAAAAAAATTCTCCCTTCACAAAGATATTTCCATACAGATGTTTAGACGAGGTGCTTAGAAGAAAGTCGCCGTTTTGCCCGAAAGGCGAAATATCGATTGCGATAGCAAATTTGTAGACAGCTATATGAAGTACGGATAGTAATTTTATCGGCCGTATAAGCATGGAAACATTCGATTACTAGCTAAATTAACAACCATTGTGTCACGCGCCCAAAAGCAAACATGAACATATCCCATTATATCGCCGCGGAAACTCCCTGTCTAAACCCTGGAGTGAGGAAGTGCGGCAGCAGCGGCGAGCGAATTGACCTTCGTGCTGCCTCTCACTTCAACGAGAACTAAGCGGCGGAAAGACTGCCCACACGACGCTATCCGCACTCACTCCCCACCGTAGATCGCTTCCAAAATAAATGCCGCGTGGCCGCGCCCTACGCAGTTGCTGCCGAAGTACAACGCCCCTCTCTCCTCCCCCGGATAGTAGAGGAGCGCATTCTTGCGTCGCGCGCGTGGCGCGCGACGGAAGACTGCGTGCTTCCTCCCCGCTTTCCACCCTTGCATGGGCGACATTGAGCCGCCATCGTCGGCTCACCCTCGCACGCTCTGATTCGCACATGCAACATACGCTGCACGGGGACGATGTTATCACACTTGGACTCTATACGGGACATCACGGCGACACCGACGCCAACGGCAGAAATGCGCCTGGAGTGTCATATAATATCTATCACAATAAAATTCAACGAAATATGCAATAAGTTTCTCTAATTCTGTACATGGATGACACAGAACACATAGATGAAAATGCCGTTTCGTGCAGTGTTGTACAAAACCATGAGCACGGAAAATAAACTCATAATTAATAGTCAAGCCTATACAATATTACGCTGCTCCCAATTCATGTCCAGGAATTTGAGACATGCACCACTAGCGCCATCTGTCGGTGGCAGGTGGTCACCGCCAACGCCTGCCCTGAGTCAAAAGGGATCAGGACTACGTCACTTACTTGCTGTGCGGTCGCATTACACAATTAAAAAAGGATTTCACAAATTGTCTACGAAGCAACACTTCTTTGTACACCCAGGTCTAGCAAATAATCTTTATGACATGTTCTCACTACCTGAAAAATTTCGCTTTAGTGCACTAACTTTTCTGGGTTCAACGGCCACTTTCTAGCCCCATTGGAAACTCCATAGTGAAGTTTATATAGTGAGACCAGAGAAATGCGCCTTCATCAGCCCAAATTATTCAAAATACGGAATAACTATGACTAACTCTTCATATGTGTGAAGTTTTGATTGATTACGCCAAGTTTCTGAGATTTAAAAAAAAAAGGTACCTCTGTAAAGCTGCACTGACTTGTGCTGCTCAGCACGAGGTCGCGGGATCGAATCCCGGCCACAGCGACTGCATTTCGACGGAGGCGAAATTCGAAAACGCCCGTGTACTTAGATTAAGGTGCACGTTAAAGAAACCCAGGTGGTCCAAATTATTCCGGAGCCCCCCACTACGGCGTGCCTCATAATCAGATCGTAGTTTTGGTCCGTAAAACTCCATACCAATAATAATAAGAAAAGCTGCACTGCAGCGAAGCCACTTTACAGAGGCATGTGCCTTTTATGAGATCACCAGACGTCCCAAAACACATGAAATTAGCAACAATTTTATGTAAAGTAGCATATGTGAAAGGTGAAAACAAATCTCGAAAACACCACGAGGTAAACAAATTTTTGCAAGTGAGATTCGCTTTCTTCAAAATTTCGCATCTACCTAACAGCAAAGCTCTTGCGTAATGCAGTAAAAGGAACGCATAGAATAGAGGTGCGAATGAACAAGGTGAAACAAGTTTCTCGGCAAATAATGAAGTGAACTAAACAGCAGGTCGCAGACAGGAGGTATTAAAGATATGCAATGACCACTGCGAAGGCGAAAAAAAATGTTTGAGTTACATAGGTTGCGGAACGTGCGGAGTAAACCCGATGTCCCAAATTCCTGGGTATGTAAGGGAAAGTTGCTCATCTAAGACGCCTTTCGCTGTCGTCATTAGTAAGTGTTAAGTCTGCAGATCTTCATGTTAAATGTACACTGATATTACTGCTGAAATGCTCATTAGGTGTTTTCCTTTAGGGTGTACGAACCTGCAGTTACTAACCCTTCAGCCGACTCTTAATGATTTTGGTTGATCTGTCGGTCAGGCTGGGTCGATCTGCTTTTTTAGCTGTGAAATACAGGAAGCTTGGAAACAGAAAGAGTCATCGTCAGACTGTGAAACGTGATGCATCGTATCGCTACTAAAAACAACATTAATGACTATAAAGTGACTTCCTGTAATATACGAATACAGTATATTTAATGCACAATTGTACTCAGTTGACATGCAAAAGCGTTCATTATTGCTACATTAATAGCTAGTACGCTGATCAACTTTTCTAAAAAAATGACACCATCTCGCAAAAAAATGCCAGTTTTGCTCGAAAGTGAAGTATTAAAAGAGATAGCAAGGCTTAGCCTGGCGCTATACTTCCTTGCACGATGTTCTGACACTGTGCAGAGATGACATGGCGCAGTGAAGCACTCGAGACAGGTGCTGCTGCGCCTCAGAACCGTGCCATGGGAGATACCAGGCGTGTCCCAACGCTGGTGCAATGAGGAACGCCGGAAGAGGCGTTATAGGTGTCGCACATCGATGGTGCACGAGATTATACTTTGTCAGCTTAGACAGACCTTTACTGTCCCTTCCGCTCAGACAAGCGTATGCACCACGGTGTGGTACGGACAGAGCCCCTCAGCACAAACGCTAATGTGCTTGCGCAACGACATATCAACAGCGAAAGCTAGAACGCTGCGCCGACTGCGGCAGAGCCGATTAAACAGATTGTGATGGTGCGTCCACTTGTCTTCATGGTTCTTACAGCCAAATGCACTGCGCGTCTCCGGAAGTTTTCTAACACTCCATGTGCTAACCCGCGCATGCGCCATCGATACCAGGACAGCACGACTGCTCGAGTGTCGTATAGTATATAGTGTCGAATGCAGCTCGAGTGTCCGTATAATTGTTATCGCAATAAAATGGGTTCACCCTTCCTCAGGGGCTACGCGAGACTCAAGCTTCAGTCGTGGAGAGGGTTTATGCGATTAATGCACAAATCGCTGCAGTTATAGTAACTTTTGTGACTGTGCTCCCTTCGTGGCAATGTGACACACTGGTGCAAAGCGAAAAAGTTGGCAGTCACTTTAGCATGCGTTAACGAGGATGAAGTCGAAAGCCTGTGCGCTCTCCAGACATTCATTACGTTACATGACACTTTCATTCGAATGCGTTGTTACTTCATATTGTTTCCTCCCGCAAAAGGTGGTAGGTTCGAGTGATCTAATTAACTCCACCTTGATTACCAGTGTCTTAACTAACGTTGCCCTAAGTAACACCAAAGGCCGTGGATTCGCCTCCCACCAATGGTCGTGGGTTCAAGTGCCTTAATTAAGTATTTTTTATTACCTGTGCATTAATTAAGTTCGCCTTACTTAACACAAAAGGTCGAGGGTTCACCCCCCACCAAAGGTAGTCGGTTCAAGTGCCTTAACTAACTCTATTAGGTGTGCCTTAATTAACTTAGCCTTAATTAACACCAAAGGTAGCGGGTTCGGCTTTCGACGTTCAAGATGTCAATTGGAATCCAACTTGGAGATATGGCCGGTTCGTCCATATATTCAAGTTGGTTCGCTTGGATTTTGGTGCCTTAAGGCTGGACAATGGATTTTCCAACCCATGAGCCATCAAGGCTTTTGCCCTAATAAGTTTGTTAAAGTTTTTGTTGCAGTCTAGGTCACATCCCATTTTGTTTAATAAGAAAAGAAATTCGGGAAACGAGACCTAGGTTGAAGTCGCGTTAATCAAAGAAACACACAAAGATTTAATGATTGCAAATAATTGACAATCAGAACTGCCTTCTATAGCTATACCTTAAACCAATATTCGCTTCTACATGCGTGAATCTACAACGGATGATGGTGCATTCTTCCAGGACCACAGTACCCACGTTCTTCGTCATAATGTGTCTGTACCTGTTGCCGCTCGTTGCGTCGGGACCGAACGCGAAAGAATACTTCACCAAGATCCACAACGACTTGAGTGCACACTGGCTGTTTCTACTGCTGCAAGTGCAAAATTACGCTGTCTCTGCGGACCCCAATGTTGTGAGTTCTGAGAGTGCAAGTTTGTTACTGTACGGATTGACTAGTTTTCTCTTGTCTGATAATTATGTAGTATAGAAACCGTTCATGGAGTGTATATATATATATATATATGTAAAATGTGGTTAGGAGATCTCGGTGACTCTACCTGGCGCGGTCACTTCTTACATAAAATGAATGCATAAAAAATACTTGCAATAATAAATTTCTCTTTATAGAGTTCGCAAATCAAAGATACAGGGAGCATTCATGGTTGCCAAGCGCATGAGAAAGGGACAGTGTAGAAGTAGACAAATAAATAAAAAGGGAGCGGGGCCTGGGCGTCCAGATGAAAGATTGGAAAAAGAATTTAACGTAAAGAGACAAAGCGAAATCACAATAACTGATAAGTTCAGAGTTCAAGTTAAACATCAAGTGCAATCTCGCACATGTCGAGGGCACAACGTGTCAAGAGTTAATGACTGGCTCGTACACATAGTTGACAAATGCAGAGCAAATGCATGAAGTTCTCTGATAGTCTTCCAAGTTTTGGTTAGGCGCCGTCATCGGGACCTCACTTGTGGAGTAGGAGATATTTGAGTGCTTCTCATGACTTAATTAAAGCGCCTTGCATCGTGCGTTGACGATCGTGTCCACAAAGTATTACGGCAACGTACGTCTCGAAAATATTTGAGAATTCAAGACCTCAAAAGCCGGCGCGTTTTAATTATCAAAGGAGTTACTGAGCCAGCTAGCCAGATGCATGGTGTCACGTGTGTGGCGGTTGCACGCCCCGCGTATGGTGCCAGAGCGGCTTCTGGAAATGCCCCGCACTGTGAGAAAATAAGGGTAAAAAATAAAGGAGGCAGATGTAGCAAGAGCGGTGATCGCGATCAGAATAGGAGCTGGTCCTCGGCGCCGATTTGGGAAAAGGCAGAAGAGGAATTTCGCTTGGGCGTCTTGGTCAAAGCCACAAGTGAAAGCCTCTGCTGCCGATCGGATAGCTCGCCTCATCGCACGACAGCGTCCTAACATTTGACTTGCTTACATTACGGCTACCACTCCACCTCCTTAAAAATGCTTGAGGTGAAACGCTCACTGGACTGCGGTTTACGGCTTCAGTAGTGTTTAACCGTAGTTTCCGACGGGGCTTGTTGAGGGGCCCTCTAATCTGACCGCAACAATTGTTTGAAGGGCCACCTTTATATAGCTCTCACCTTTATGATATTCCGCACCAGCAACGGACGTAAGACCCTTCTGTATTTAAATGGCTATGGTCTAATGCCATAGAATTGCTTCTCAAACGGTGCCTTCGAGAATCGGATTGTGGAGATTCTAGTATGAATCCTATGGACACAAGGGCGTTGTGGTCAGTCAAGATGTAGGAAATTATATGCAGAAACTAGTTTATGAAAGCGTTATCGAGAGAGAAAAAAATCAGCAGTTGAAGGAGCTTCGGTACCCTACACCATAGTGGTACGGGGAAAGAGAGGGTATAAATTTAAGAAAATAGAGAGACAGCGAGAGAGAGAGAGAAAGGTAGAGAGGAGATATTGAGCATAGGCACACAATCACCACGCGCTAACACAGCACACGATCGCGTGCAGCAGAATGAATACCAATCGAGGTTAAAACTGCGTGTGCAGGTCTGTTGTCCTTACAAACTGTAGTAGTGCCTATATATGTCACAGTCTGCTGCGATGGCGGAGGAGGTCGGCATTCCAAAATGATTTGCCTAGATAATGTGGGATAACAGTTGTATAAATAGCGATCACATGCCTCAGGCACTCGCCGATGATGGACCATTTGGATATGTGGACTTATCTTTGTCATATGCAGCCTTGTCATCATTGACGTGTTGAACGGGTTAGTAAGCCGGTAAAACTAGCACGATAAGCATTACAAGGCTGCTCCGATAATGGTCTGCGATCAAAGCGAGCGAGCGCCATTGGAACCGATCACCTCTGTACACTGTGGCGAGGACAGTCACACAGAACTTGTTGAAAGGGCTCCTTGCGACCACACTCATCACACGTAGCGCTGTCGGTCATTCCAGTGCGAAAAGCAAAATATTTCTACAGACTACCGAGCTGCAAGCGGTAACCTTGGCTTTGAAATCACCTCGCACTTATGCACAAAAGACGCCGAACGAAATTTGACGTCATCTGAGTAAAAATGAAATTGAAAACGATGTAGATGCGCCAGGTCCGAGGGACAGTATTTCAGCCATGCGAGGAGCCAACTTGTGCAATTACGAGTAACTTTCCTGTTTCGCCGAAGCAGCCTGTGTGACACTGCAATTTTATAGCATGACTGAATATAGAGGCATACTCAAATTATGAGGCACGCTGCTGCTCGCACTATGCTCCAGTTTCTTAGAAAGTTCAGAACAAGTTTCAGTTGGAAACACTGATATGGACACTGGCCTGTAAGCTTCAAAAAAAGTGTATAAATATTTGCCTATTATTTTTCTTTCACCGCAGCCACCATTTACGTATTTATGGTACTTGTCCTTGGATTTCCAGTTCTTCCTTCTGTGTCTACTGATGCTACTTCTGGTGAAAAAGTAAGTGACTAACCCTACAATAGGTCCAAGGCACGTTACATGCATTGCACGAGTCCCCTTGCAGTTGTGATCAACTGAGTCCCAATGTCGATCATACTCACTTCCAATAATATAGTTTAACACCTCCGTTGCAAATCTTGGTGCGTGCAAATACCCAAATGTTTAAAATTCGGTGCATCTTGCAAAGTGATAGCGTAAACATTTTGTCTGAATATCGGCGTGCTGTTTTAGAGCAAGCTGGTTCATATAAACCTAACTCACATGATTCATTCAAGCTCTCTCAGCACGTTTTGTGGAAGACAAACCTCAAGCAGAGTCACTCAGACAAATGTCCTAGCAGTCCGTCAAAAAAAAAAAAGAAACTAAGTTCTGCTTTTTTTTAATGCTCAATCGTTATAGATGATCTATAGCTATGCATAGTTATGGTTTTAATGCGCATTGGAAGAATTACAAATGATTAAAGAAGCCGAAGAAACGAATTCCCATCTTCGGGCAATTATCGTAACTTTCTGGTTTTCTTTACAGCATTTCTTTTAACACTGCTGCGCCGTACGTTACTGCAGGCAATTCGTCTTTGTAAATATTTTTGTACGGGCATTCACGAAAGAACTTTCGGTATAGACTGAGTGCTTAGAGGATAGGTGAGAAGTTTATCACTAGGCATATTAATAGGTTTACGATTTGGTATGGTAAGACCTGCAAATAAAGGTGCTTGATACTGTCCTAAAAAGAGATTTGCGAGTCTCAGTTTATGATGAATTTAATACTATGGGCAAACATCGCAAGAGTGATATATAAATATTGCGAAGAATTGACTGCACGTCAATACTTGCATACCATATCGCTAGCGCTTGCGAACGATATCAAAGCTCTCAGGTTCGTTTTATGCGCTGATGCGTTATTGTGTGGGCTAACTAGGCTTTTTGCTATCGTAGAACCATCGTCGATGACTACACTGAACGTGTACACCCTAGATTTACTGCGACCTGTACCACGGGCAGCTTATGAAAGGATATTCGGTGTTTTGCCGCTAGTGACAACACACGCAACAAGGCGTGATGAAGAAACGACTAGTACAGGGCAATGCTTCTTTTCAATAAACACTCATGCGGCATGGTCGCCTTTGCTCAGGCAAGAGAAAAAAATGAATTATTCAGTACGAGTGAGCAGTAACTGCGTCAATAGTACTCGTATTATGTTGCTGTTTTTATAATGGTATCTACACCGACAATTTATTTCTTTACCAAGTGCTGACGCACACGGAATACACAATGTAGACGCAAGCATCACATTCATTGAGGGCCAGAATAATGCAACGATTCTATTTCAGTTCTTTTCTATTACGCGCTACGTCAATGGTCTGGACAGCGCTAGCTCCGCATGGGTTATCACCAGGATCAGCCGGTCTTAATTTGTAAACGAAGAGAAAGAAATAGAATTGAGTTAAAGCAATACGTAAACATTACAACGCCAAATGTATCTATTTCGCCTTCTCTTCATTTATGTAATTTTGGAAGTTATAATCGTTTCACTCTATTTGGTCCCTCTTTCAGTAGGCCACGGCTTGCCGTGACCGTTTTCTTCTTCATTTCATTGGTGGGATGCTCTGTGGCAACATGGCAAGTGGCCGGGAACGAGATGACGCCCTTCGTCGTGCCTCTGACCGAGGCGCCATCGTAAGAAAAATTATTGCTATTCCCTCACTTCGGCGGTTATCAGCTACGCGACAGCGTCACTGTTTTCGGCAGAGACCTGCCACAATTGCGTGCAATGTTCATTGGCTTCGCCTGGCTTACGTATAAACGGCGTCCACCTGGTTCATTAAAACACAGAATCAAACCCCCCGCGATGGCTCAGTGGATATGGCGTTCTGCTGCGGAGCAGGTGGTCGCGGGTTCAACTCGCGGCGGCTACATTTCGATGGGAACGTAATGCCAAATTCTCTTCTACGCCATTTTGGGTTCACGTTAACGAACACTTCAGGTAGTCGAAACGCACGTACAGAGAAAGACAGAGAGAGACCACACATATAGGTGTACGTAGTTTATCTCAAAAGCACTTGGGCGTATTCAGTGTCGTACCCTTCGTACGTATTTTTTACGTGCTTTGTTTGCGAGCAAAGTGGGGCCGCCAAATTTGGGGCACAGGGTGGCGGCTCAAGGCTATAGGACCCTCATAATTAAGACCGGCCAATATTCTTGGGTAACTTGGTGCCGTGCCTCATACTATGCACCAAGCTACTACACACAGCTCGTGGTGATGCTAGCTTCGTGCACGTGGCTCGATTCAAGCGTTGGCTGCACAAAATTACAGGACATTGGTTGTCGCATTGCTACTGAGCACTACGCACTGTTCAGTGTTTCTTTTTTTTTTTCCCCAATCTAAACATCCCTGCCGGCCGCCTATTGGTTTTTCGACACATGCGCAAAACTGAATGAAAATCTCGCCACTCAACAGGCACTACTCTTAAACGTAACTGCAGTCTTTGTCTTCGGTGTGTAAAGTCGTGCTACTTGTCTTCAGAAAGGAATCGAACAAAAATAGTTTGGTGCTATAAAGACAGGGAGCTCCAAACTCATCCTATTAGCGCTAAACTCAATATTAAATTCTGGGCTTAAACCTCTAGAACTTCCCGATGGGTTGTGAAGGATGCCGTAGTGCAGGGCCCTGGATAAATTTTTGACGACATGGGTTTCTTCATAGAGCGCCAATATCAAAGTACACGAGAGCTCTTGCATTTCTTCCTCATAGAAATGGGATTGCCGCGGCCAGATATCGAACTATATACAACCTCGTGCTATGTGAGTGCCATAGCCACTGAACCATTGTGGTAGGTCCACCTCAAATAGTAATTCGACGCTCTTATTCGCCCAGTGAGCGCATCGGAGCACTCTACCTTCTGCGAGATTCCATTCTACACTTCTTGCTGATGCTTCATGTCGACATGATCGCGTGAATGAATGAGGGCATGCAAAAACACTTCGGAAGTTGAAGCATTCAGGTATTCATTAATAACGATCAGAAAAAGAAAGGCTGCTCTTCAAGTTTCTCCGCATCTTATTTCTCCTAGGTTCTTTCAGCGCTATTATCTCCATGCTTCGTCTGGAGGCTTAATCACTAGGCGCATTTTACTGGCACAACGTATTGGCACATAACTTTTTCTTTGGGTCCTTTGTGAACTGTGTGATGGCGAATTTGTCTGGTATCTGCAACGAGCTAATGCGGGGTGTCATAGCATGGACAGTAAACTCTAGAAAGCTGCGTTGGTATATTTCAGTGGTTGCCGCTTCACTGTGGTATCCATGTAAATGATCAAGTGGACGTAGCCGCCCAATCTGCCCACGACGTGGTCAGCTGTGTTGCCATCCTTCTTTCGAGAGCCAACACAGCGAAAAAAACTTATCGCGCTTGCACGCAACCTTACATTGTATCAGTGGAATTTAAACATGATACTCCATGGCTTGGAGTAACGTATTCAAATGCGTACTACTTATCATTTGAATGGCAAGTAGCCCACTTTGGGACTTCTGCAGGTGCAACGAAACGATCACGTACATTCTTTGCGAGGATCTTCACTTAAACAGCAAAGAGGAGCGCTCTCAGCCAAGCTAGACCAGCTGGACAAGCATTCACTCACAGAAAGCAGAATTCTTAGACACAGGCATACACTCACATCAATGCTAGCAGCTGTAAAGGCACTGCGGCGTTACCTAAGACATACCGGATTGTGGGACAGATAATGACTGCCCGTGGTGTGATGTATGCCTCAGCGGAACATTGATACTGTGTATTACTATGTGGCACCTCTGTGTGACAGACGCTCAAAGGCAGTTCTGTATTGTTGATCATTCCCTTTTAATGCGCTCGCATTAGGAGGTGTCGAAGTGGAAAAAAGTGTACTTATGTGAAGCGTGGGAGGCCGGTCACGTGGTAGAGAGGGTATGGGAGAGCTTAGAAGAGCATGTATATATATATATATATATATATATATATATATATATATATATATATATATATATATATATATATATATATTTATATATGTATATATATATATATATATATATATATTGTAGAGTAGGATTGGAACAGTTGAGTGGGCTGAACCTCCTCAGCGCTCTTGCTCGGGAAACGCTGCTCGTGCTGGGAGTTCGTACCCTGGGTCGGTTCCAAACGCCTACAATATCCATCCTGGAACTTCCATCCCGTACACTACGCTCAACCATGCCTGAAGGCATGGTTGAAAAAGAAATGGGCATGGGCAGGACATGTAATGAGGAGGGAAGATAACCGATGGTCATTAAGGGTTACGGACTGGATTCCGAGGGAAGGGAAGCGTAGCAGGGGGCGACAGAAAGTTAGGTGGGCAGATGAGATTAGGAAGTTTGGAGGGTCAACATGGCCACAATTAGTACATGACCGGGGTAGTTGGAGAAGTATGGGAGAGGCCTTTGCCCTGCAGTGGGCGTAATCAGGCTGATGATGATGATGATGATGATGCCTGAAGGCGCATCCCAAAAAACCCTTCCTACTCCATCCCAGCAAGTGCCTCCTTCTTCCATCCCGTGCTCTGGTGTGCTTCGCCACATGGACCCTGCCATTTTCAGCGGCACTGACGACACCAACGAGGAGGACTGGCTCACGACATATGAGAGGATAAGCGTCCACAACAAATAGGACGACCCCACAAAACTAAGCAACCTGTTCTTCTATCTCGCGGGTGTTGCCAGTCTCTGGTACAACAACCATTAGTCCGATTTTCTGACGTGGTCTGTGGGGAGCACCCGCCTCCATTTCCTCCCGCGTGCCCGCGGCGCCCCGTTCGCACATGGCGACGGGACGAGCCGGCGTAGACATGGGAGAGAGGCACTACGCGCTCTCCCTTTCTCCGTCGCTCCGATGACGCGCGTACCCCTCTTCCCCCACGCGGCTCACGGGAAAGGGAAACGTATCCGGCGGGCGAGGAGGACTTCCCCTCGCAAAAAGGTAAAAAAGCATAAAAGCGCGCGACCGGGGGAGACTCCCTCTCTTGGGACGCGACCCCTTGGACTGCCGGACTGGAGTACCTGCTGCTACCCGTGAGTGACCACGTTGCCTGACTATCCCGGGCAACGAGGCGAGACTATTTATTACTATTACGGAGAGGACGTCCCTCTGCGAGTGTTCGCGATTGCTAATAGCAATAAACGTTGTTACCGTTGACACCGCTGGTTGCCTTATTCGTCCGAACCCGGCGTAGCCGCGATTTCCGCGCTACGGGTTGGGAGTACCACGAAGCGACTGCGTGGGGCTAGATCCGGAGCTCGCCTTCAGCCCTAGCCGCACGCAGAGTGGAACCCCCACAGGTCCTCCTTCAAGACCTCTTTAGTGGCTGTGTTTGGTCGCCCCGCTGTGCGCAAGCTGCGTGCGGAATCACGCTTTCGAGAACGTGCGCAGCAACCGACCGGGTGAATCATTTACCAGCTACATTGAGGATGTTCTGGACCTGTGTAAGAGAGTCAACGCGACGATGCCAGAGTCCGACAAAATCAAGCATGTCATGAAAGGGATAGAGGACGACGCTTTCAACAGGCTTCTTGCAAGTATTCATCAGTCTGTGACCGACATCGTCACTCTATGCCAAAGCTACGACGAGCTACGCAGGTAGCGCTCGTCGACACGTGGCCCTTCATTGCGTTACGAACACATTGCTGGTTTGGCTACCATCTCCGACTAGTCAGCGCTTCTTGCAGAAATGAAAGCGTTCAACCGGAAGGAAGTTGCACGCCAGCTCTCCTTGATGACCTTCGCTCAGCCACCGCGTATACAACAGCCTGCCTCGAATTTTATGCCTCCGCTCCATCGCGCGATCGCGCAGGAAATCACCGAGGTCTTACACGACCATCGCCGTCATTTTCCTGCGGCTGCTCCGCTAAGCCACGCTAAAGTCGTTGCGCCACCCCAACAGGTCCCCGTGACTGCACCACTCAGCTACGCTGAAGTCGCCGCGCGGTCCCAACCCCGCTCTCCAAGTATGCCTCTCCGTTATGCCGACGTCGTGGCTAGGCCCAAGCTGCAGCCCGCCATGCAGTCATTTCAGCAGCTGCCCCTTACTACGCGTCCTGTGACATGGATGGGACCTGCCGCAGCGAACCGGTGGCGTACTTCTGACAACCGGCCCATATGCTTGGCGTGCGGCTACGCCGGTCACGTCGCACATTTTTGCAATCGTGTGCAGCTGCAAAGCGCCGTACCACCTGCGACCAGCCAGCCCAGCCGTACATATAACGATCACTCGTCGGCTATGTCGTCGACTTTGCGCCCGACGCCAACTACCCCCCGTTCGCCGTCCCCTCGTCGTCGCTCTCTCTCGTCGATGCGACCTCGCCCCGTCACTCGGGACGAGGAAAACTAATCGTCGTAGTCAGGCACGTACCCAAGGGGGGGCCTGGGGGGGCCCGCCCCCGAAAGTAAGACGCAGAACCCCCCCCGCTACCCGCCCACGCCACCACTTCTCACACATATTCCTAAAGCGCCGCCAAATCAGTGTTGAGATTTGACAGCTATTATGCGGTCAACCTGTCGTTGCCTTTTTCCCTCCTTTTGGATGGCGGTAGTTATCGGCGTCTCCTGAAATGTGAAAGCCCGTTTCCTAATCAATTCGGTACCCGCGCAATTAACTCGTGATGTATTCAGTTGTCACCGTCTATTCAACGGTCACGCGCATCGTTGTTGCTTCGTTAGTTCAACCTTCTTCGTCTAGACTGATCCAGGGACCAGGAAAGGGATTCAGTTCGTGGTAAGCTGGTCTGTCTGCACGTGGAACGAGTGGCGGCCAGAGAAAATGCCAATCGCTTTTAACCTTTCTTTTTGTATCATTATTTCCTCGAGTGACGGTCGCCGCGATGCTGACGGATCCTCGGAACCATATACCCGTGATATGGGTTAGATAAGTTGGAAAATAAAATAATGCGAGACAGCGTTCATCATCAAACCCTGCAGTAACCCTTAAACGCATAGGCAATATGACTGTCGCCCGTTAACTCGTCTGGTTTTCCCCTAATTGTACAGCACTTTTCGTGCAAAATTGGCAACTGGAAACAAGAGCCGCAAGGAGTTGAGAAATTAAGCGATCTACTAAGGGAGTGGGCCGAGACAAAAGCCAAACAGAAGGAAAAGCGACAAATAACAAATTTAGCCATTGTTTATGAAAATATTTATGGATCAATATCTCTTTATTTAAAATGGAAACAGAGAAAACGCCGCCTGAAGTGGAGGACAATTCCGTGTGTTCTGAATGACGCTTCTACATTTATCATTAGAGCCGCCTAACGTAGTCACTTCTCTGCTTTGCTTGTGTAGGTGTTTTTCTAACTTTCCGCGATTAGCGCAGTACGTATATAATCACAGCTTCCTGCGCCATACGCGGTTGTACGCGACTGGCGGCCACGCATCGTTACGTAACTCCCCAAATAACAATACGAGTCGCTTGTGGCACTTGTTGGAGCAGTGAACGAGGGATCCAAAAGAACTGTGATTGTTCCGCAAAGATATATTTCTGTTCTTTGCTGTTCTTTGCTGTTCTTTTCTGTTCTTTGCTGTGTAATATATTGCTGTTCTTTTAAGTTCTATTCTACTAAATTAATCTTTATTTTACACTTTTGCTTCTTTACTTGTTCTCAGCAGTGTTCTTGTTACGAAGAAAGATGGTTCTGTCCGGTTTTGTGTGCACTACCGACGCCTCAACAAGATCACCCACAAGGACGTCTACCCTCTCCTGCACATAGACGATGCGATTGACTGTGTACAAGGCGCAGAATTATTTTCATCCCTAGATTTGCGCTCAGGGTATTGGCAAGTACCCGTGACTGACGTCGATCAGCCGAAGACAGCTTTTGTCACATCCGAGGGCTCATACGAATTTCAACAAATGCCTTTTGGACTTCGTAATGCACCGGCAAATTTCGAGCGCATGATGAACACAGTTCTACGCAGCTTGGAGTGGCACACGTGCTTGTGCTATCTTTACGACATTGTAGTTTTTACTAATGACTTCACCACGCACCTTCAACGGCTACGGTGTGTTTTGACGTGTTTAACAAACGCTGGCCTTCAACTAAAACTAAAGAAGTGCCGATTCGCAGCTCAGCAGCTGACAATTCTAGGTTACGTCGTGTCCAGGGATGGAATGCTCCCCGATCCAGCCAAACTTCGGGCCATCGCCAAATTCCCTAAGCCAACGTCCGTCAAAGAATTGCGCAGTTTCGTAGGTCTCTGTTCTTACTTCAAACGCTTCATCTGCAATTTCGCCGCCATCATATGGCCCCTGACGAAGCTACTTAGAAGCAACGGACCCCTCACTTCGTGGTCGTCCAAGTGCGACGAGGCCTTCACAGAACTCCGCCGTTTGCTAACGTCTTCGCCAATTTTGCGCCATTACGACCTGACAGCCCCTACCGAGGTGCACACAGATGCTAGCGGTGCTGACCTCGGCGCTGTGCTTGCCCAGCACAAAGAAGGGTTTCCTGAGTATGTCGTAGCTTATGCAAGTCGTACGCTTACGAAAGCTCAAACCAATTAAACTGTGACGGAAAGAGAATGCCTGGCCATCGTCTGGGCTCTTACCAAGTTCCGGCCTCATTTGTATGGCCGTCCATTTGATGTAGTCACGGACCACTACGCACTATGTTGGCTGTCGCCCTTGAAAGATACCCCAGGCCATCTTGCCCGATGGGCACTTCGCCTGCATGAATATATGATATGCGCGTGCTGTACCGCAGCGGACGCCAGAATTCTGACGCCGACACCCTCTCGCGCTCTCCCTTACCTGACGACAATGCCGGCTGCTTATTATCCCAGTTTACCGTTTTTTCGCTCTACCTTACCACCATCGCTTCTGAGCAGCGCAAGGACCATTGGATTGCCTTCATTATAGACTTGGTTTCTGTTTCATCAGCAAAACCAACCACTCGACCGTTGCGTCATCAAGCTCACCATTTCGCCATTCGCGACAACCTGTTTCATCGACGCAATTATAACCCCGACGGGCGCCAGTGGTTGTTAGTAGTACCTCGCAGTCTGCGTTCAGAGATGTGCGCAGCTTTCCACGCCGATACACAGTGTGCACACTCGGGAGTTTTCAAAACGTGCGAGCGCCTTCTACAGTGGTACTACTGGCGAAGGGATGTACAACTACGTTCAGAAGTTCGTTCGCTCTTGCACCGATTGTCAGCACCGGAAATTTTCGCCCCGCCTCTCGACAGCCATTTTGAAACCTTTACCTTTCCCTACCAGGCTGTTTGGGTGCGTCGGCATCGATTTGTATGGGCCCCTTCTCCTGATATCGGCTGGAAACCGCTGGGTCATTGTGGCAGTCGACTACGTCACGCGATACGCCGATACTGCTGCCCTCACGGCAGCTACAGCGCGCGATGTTGCTTCCTTCCTGCTTTGTCGATTCATCCTGCGTCATGGGCCACCTCAGGTACTGCTCAGTGATTGCGGACGTGCCTTCCTGTCCGAGGTAGTTGAAGCCATTCTTAAAGAGGGCCAGGTTGTTCATCGTACAACTAAGGCTTGCCGTCCCCAAACCAATGGCCTTACAGAAAGCTTCAACCGTACGCTCGACGACATGCTTGCCATGTACGTCGTCTCCAACCACACAAATTGGGACGTTATTCTGCCCTTCATGACCAACGCGTACCGCACCGCTACTCAGTGAACCACCGGCTTTTCACCATTTTCCTTACGGTACGGTCGGCACTTGTCGCACACCATCGACACAATTATACCATACCGACCGGAAACATCTGGATGTGCTCCCATTTCTGACACGGCAAGACATGCTGAAGAGCGCTGCGATCTCGCTCGGGCCTTTGCCTCCAATGACCAGAAGCGCCAGAGGAGCACTCGCGGTGGCACCACTTCTGCGCCCACCTCCCTTCCTAGAGCGCTTTTGTGGCTCTCGGTTCCTTTAACTGCAGCTGGTCTCTCTTCAAAACTGCTACCGAAGTATGAAGGGCCCTGCCGTGTGGTCGAACGCGCATTCCCCGTCAACTACGTGATCGAATCCGCTGAACCGTCTTTGGACAAGCGCCGTCGTGGACAAGACATTGTCAACGTCGACCACCTCGATACCTACTATGACTCAATCATAGTGACAAGCTGTTAGATCGCCGGGTGGCTCCCTTTTCGTTCCCGGGGGTAATTGTAGAGGAGGATTGGAACGGTATAATGAGTTGTCATCTCCGGTGCTTTCTAGTGGGCCGTTCTCTTCAGCGCTCTTGTTCGAGAAACGCTGCTCGTGCTGGGAGTCCGTGCACTACTCTAACGGCTTGTCCCAAACGCCGGTGACTAATAAACGCCTTCAAAATATATATTATATAGTGCAACTGGCAGTGGCCTGCTCCGGACCACCGTCAGTTGCACTATGCTTCTCGAAGAGACCGCACATGTGCCGAGTGAGGTCCTGAATAACATTTTGCAATGTGCAAGGTGAACGCGGTTTAAATCGCGGATCCGGGAACTCAAAAAGTGCAACGTAATGGTAACGCATTTCTCTCGCCTACACCACACCGCTGAATCGCCACTGACTGTTTTTTCTTCTAGTACGCTACTAGCTAAGCAGCTCGCCTATAAGACACTGACACAAGGCTCTCGATACCATCGTCTGGGTGTCTGCATACCAAACCTATTAGATGTACACTCTTACAGAGACGAGTAGAGAAAATTTTATAAACTCTGCCCGAGACTCTAATGCAGATTTATGGCATGTTAACTGAATATGCTATTGTTGAGCGCGAGTGAAATTGAGCCTCTTCAAAATAGTGTGTGATGAAACTAAAATGGGCAAAACTTACTGCACACTTGTATGCCACGGCAGCATTGGTGTCCCTCGCCAAAAGGTGGTCTCACAACCTTTTGCTCGCTGAGGATCCCGAACATTGCGTTGATTACGCTAGTGCCCCCGTGCTACTGGCGGCGTACTTCGATCTGTTTGAGTGAATGATCAATGCTTCATCATTACACATGATTTCATACAAAGGAAAATCGAAAATGTCATTTGTAAGCTAACTTTAAGAACGAACGAAGTCACTATCAATGCCCACGGAGGAACGTTTGTATGCAGTGCGTCCGATGGCGTTGCAGCAGACGTGACGCTCAAGCTTGGCGCAGCATAGCACCCGTCACTGTTGGCGCTGTCGGTGGCGCTGATGCAAACCCAGCGTGAGCGTTACATCTGTAGAGTCTACATCTGTGTTGAACACAAGAGTCATATATAGGTAGCGTCGCCCGGCGAATGATGGCGCGAGCGGCACATGGAAAACCGAAGCGCGACATTGACCTTTGTGGGAGCTTAAATAGAAACTCTGCATCCCCTTCCTTTCAAAGCCAGATTGCCTTTTCATTTTTTTCCCCTTGGCCTCTCGCACACCTCCGCCGCTGCTAAGCAGCCGCAGCGGCAGCCATCAGACTTATCACTAACACTACCTTAGGTTTAGATCGAGCTGTTGCTAGCTACCAACAGTATTTTTTTCATCACAAGAGCAGTTCTTCAAATTCACGTCCAACTCACGACGGAGCCTAAATGCGGAAGAAAAAAGCTCAGAGTAAAGCTAAACGGTTCTGACTGCTCGGATGATGCCGACGAAAGCCGTTATATTGAAATCTTCAAAGCAAAGCGTTCAGAAAAAGGTCTTGTGCACCAACTACTACCGCCTATGCAGATATCACACACAGCATGACAAAGGCAGCGCATCTTCGAAGGTAAAGTGACCTTAGGTGATATAGAGTACCGGCCACACGTTCCAAACTCAGTGAACATGATGGTCTCATTCGGTAATGTGTTTTTCTTTATGCAGGACCTTCCTGAGGACTCGTTCCTACTACTTTTTTTACCCATACTACCACGCCGTGTGCTGCTTCAGTGGGTGTTTAACGTATTTCGTTGTGGCGATCTTCAAGGAAAGAAAAATACCCAGTGTTAGTACCCTCCTTCATTTGTCTCCTACAGCTTCTCAGCCAGGCAGGCTGGCAGAGGATAGAAATTGAGGACCGCAGTTCCTGTGGTATTTGGTGCTGTATTGTGCAACAGTTTAATTTTCGTTCTTTTCACCAGTGTGGTAGCTTGGGAGAGTTAGTTATGCATGATTTTCAATATACAGCGCACACTTGGGCGATGCACAAAGATTAAAAAGTGTGCATGTACCATATTGTCCTTGTGGGTCGTCTCTGTGCGCGCTGTGAACACCTCCTCGACAAAACTAGTGTAGGAGGTGTCGGCACTGTACGTTGAAATTATTTATGCGAAGCATACTAGCCGCACAACCACGCTCTTCCTTGCTGCGCCGCGCGCGGCCGCGTAGCTACCATATGACGTCATAACAGCTGCAAAAGCGGAGGCTCAACTCGTGCGCTCGCTTGCGGCCGCGTAGCTACATAGCCGGGTCTCAGCTCGTGCGCTCGCTTGCGGTCGCACAGATGGTACTGCGGCCTAACTCCCGCTCCTCCCGCTAGGGCACTGACGTCACAACAGCTGCAAGCCGGGCTCAACTCTTGCGCTCGCCTGCGATCGCACAGCCGGTGCTGCGGCCTAACTCCCGTTCCTCCCGCTAGGGCACTGGCGTCATAACAGCTGTATAAAAGAGCGGCGCGCTCTCGTCGAGGCCAGTTGTATAGCGCGATGGCGGGAAAGGAAAGGGCCGCTCGTCAGACCGCAAAGCGCAAGTTACAAAGTGCCACGGAAACGGCCGAAGAACGAGAAGTTCGGCTTGCCAAGCGACGTGCACAGTGTTCCGTAAGGCTTGGTTTGAAGCAGAGTAACGCATGCGGAGCAGAGCAGGAATAAGCAGAGTAACGCATGAGTTGTTTCTTCGTCTAGCCGAACCAAATATAGCCAAGCAACAGCAGTTCACCAGGCTAAACAGTGGTTCAACAACTAAAATAAAGGCTAGTATGCTTCGCATACTAACAGAACATTTTTCTTCTTCCACTTATAACTATAGTGTTTTACGATTTTTTGAAGCTTTAAGAGCGAATTCAGCTTAAAAGAATCATTTCAGCCTACCAAGCCACCCTAACAATAACTTCTGCAATGAGAAGTGATGAGATTTCTTTGCAGAAAAATTTGAAGTACGCTTGACTACTACTAAACATGATACATCTCGGTGTTACTTAGAATAAACCACTGTCAGTGAAATTTTCATATATTACGCAGCAAAAATGACTTCAGTTATGTATAACGAATAAGTGGAATTGCAAGTGAAATGCGCACATAGTATATTTAATTGCACACGATTTAGTTGAAGCACCATGCATCTTGCCACTGAGCCATGAGGTAGTACTTCGGTTTCAAAGCTTGTATATGTAGCTTATTCGGCGTTCGGTTCTGCGATTGAGCGTGGGGAACGGGGTTGTGCTGTGATTCATGTGAGGTTTGCAGGCCTCAGTATTATAATATTAGCCCTCGAAAAGTAATATCGAGAGTAATTTAACAATACTAAGCGCGCATGTACTGAGAGCAGGTGCAAACGAATGAATATCCGTTGATTCCGATTGGAGCTTAGCAGACAAGTGCCAGTACTTTTGCTGAAATCGCACATTATTATTATTATTATTATTATTATTATTATTATTATTATTATTATTATTATTATTATTATTATTATTATTATTATTATGCGTTGACGTCCCCTTTGAAACGGGGCGGTGACAAGTAGTCCCCTCGCCTGCTGACGACCAATAATTGTAACGCTGTTCGCCGCGCCACCATCGGTGGTGCAAAACATGAATGCTTTGCAGCAGTGCGCTAGTTAACTCGCTATTTCTCTTTCGTCACTTTCATTCGGTTAGGTATTTGTACACCTGAGTTTTCAGCGGCTCGTGCGCGTATATTATGAGGTGTGATAATCTAATCGACTCTTTAGCGAAGCACATCAGTGCAAAGCTAACTTCGTCGCAGCGTAAACGTGATAACAACTGCACAGCAGGTGGTTGCCGGCATCAGGGATTCTCTCTATGCGCCTCCTTGCCCGCTAGTTTAAGAGGCGCTCACATCTATTCGGTGTTGCTTGGAGCGCAGGCCCCCAGACGCGCCCATGTTCCTTGCCACGGTGCACAACCGCGTGCGAATTTCCACTACGTCTCGAATAATAATAACAATGCAAAACAATTGCAGAACAATTATATTAAATTGTATTTCGTTCGTGACCACCTTCTTCCAGGCGTTGCAAAAGGCGGCGTGGTGCTTCGCCATTGCCAGTGGCTTGTGCTGCATGTGCATTAAAGGGCCTTGGTACCGAACCACTGCCCCGACCACCGAATTAGGCAAGCTGTGCACAGCGTTCTTCGACCGAATCCTGTGGTCCGTGTTCCTGGCCTGGGTCACTTTCGCATGTGCCACGGGGCGAGGAGGTAAGAACCACCTCCGCGCATTGTCGCGCGAAATGCCAGAGTGCTTTAGCGTAGCGCTACCTCTCCACCTTTACCGCTGCACTATCCGCCCCATGCCACCTTCACGCGCTCTACGGATAAGCAGCGCGAGGCAGTGTTGCCAACAGAATTTCCGAAAAGACCCTTCGCGGTGGTTGAAAATGCTCTGCATTACCTTACACGCCCTTTGCTTACATATCATATTTGTCAATGAAAAGGTGCAGCAGCCATGCCCGGCCGTCAGCCAGACAAATATCTCCAGTTTCTGAATAAAGCCATCATCTCTCCCTACGTTTAGCTCTAAACACAAAGTTTAAGTTCTGGCGTGTTCCCACATGAGCTATTCTAGCACAAAAATTGAGAGATATGGCACACTTTAGGGAATGAGACCGCGAAATTCATCTTAAAAAAAAAAAAGATCTGTTTCCTCAATGGGAGAACATTGACTTTGCAAGTTCTTCTTCAGACGCCCTTCTAAAAGACATTAAATTTCATTTAAAAACTTCAATTTGTTCCTTCAAAACACACCGTAACCCTGACTACACCTGCAGTAAGACCTTGAAGCACAAATAATTAAATTTTGGCGTAATATTTGGCAGACGTAATGAAAGTGTCAAACGAAAAGGAGACTCTAGAATGAAGAATTCCTTGAAGGGATAAAGATTACTGACAATTACAGCGATGTGGGTTCTGTATGAACTGCTCTGACATGCACACTCCTGTGCTGCAATGGGGCTTACTGAAACTCAATGTGAACTGACTGTGACAATTCTTTACTTGATTTGTGCTGTTAGGAATTGTCATTACTTGCTGTGCTATTTGTGTTTGGTGTGACGTACAAAGTGCTTACTCCAACTTTCTATGAACAATGCGTCGACTTCATCCAGCTATAATTAACATTTTCCTTTGTTATTCTTTGTTTCGTTCTGTTTGTTTGAACCAACCGAACTTGGGCATGCACTCTTTGAGCGAGAAGTAGGAGCCATAATCACTCTGATTCCACGGTCTCCTGCATATATGTGTCACTAAAAGTCTGAAAAATAAAATAAACAAATTAATAAAGATGGATTCGCGGCTTCCCTACTTACTTATGCGGCATTTGAGTACTATTGCAATATTGCATGTCGTTTAAAACTAAACAAAGAAAAACTAGCAAAAACCACCTTGCACTCTCCACCCCCCCAGCTACACCCCTCTTTTCAGTACGCTCGCTTGAACTTGATGTGGGGATCTTGACATCCTCCCCTGCTCAAATTGTACTGAAATCTGTTTTCGTTTCGCGAGCGTAACAAACTTTCCACCACAACAGACTTTCCACCACTATTTGAACTTGGTTCGTATTTCACGCTCACTATGGGGAAAGAGCGCGCAGGGAGTCGTAAACCACGGTCGATTATTCACAAATGCCCGCCACTTCCCCCTGTAGGCAGGCGACGGGCACAATGTGACAATCGAATGCTCGTTAGTGATACGTTGCTTCTTTTGCTTTATTACGAGCTAGCACAACAAATGTCCGGCTTTCTTTGTTTTCCGCATTAGACAAAACAATTTCTCCTTTAGGAATGGAAGCAGTTACCTCTCGAGATACATAGCTTTCGATGGGGTACGTTCCACTTCCAGAATGACTGCAGTATCGCAACCTTCGCTATTTTGCATATCACTTTTCCTAGTCGGTCTAGAAGTGTGATGTTAAACATAAGTTAAAAGGAGCGTGATTGTCCTGATTGCTTGTCACGCTGCAACGTATAAGCTTGACGCCAGCTAATGAAGAGCTCTCGCTACATCTTCTCCTTTCTCTCCCTTCCAGTAATGCAAATTAGCCCAACATGGCCTCAGCCTTGATTAATATGGCTGCCCTTAATTTATCTTTTTATCTCTTTTCTAGCATGAACACATGTGAAAATCACCTGGGGAAATAATTAAGAGTTTAATCGAGGGAGTCATTTCTTTCAAGCATATATACAGCCGACCTGCTCCCGAGGTCTACCGGCCCGCATGTTTGTTGAAACGTGTTTCGCCGTAAATGCGGTCAAAAACACTTTTCACCGATAATGGTACTGCTGAAGTGAATATCTCAAAAATGTTTTCGTTGCTGTCTCTCACTATTTTTTTTTTACTTTATTTTGGTATCCCACAGGCTTCGTGACCTACTTACTCTCTTGGCGCGCCCTTCGTCCCCTCAGCAGGCTGGCCTTTGGCATGTACGTCGTGCACATGCCTTTCATGCAGTTCACTCTGCACATTTCGAGGGAACGGATGTTCTTCTCGCACTTCTTCGTGGTGAGTGCTTACATTATGCGTCTGAAGTTGCGTTATCTTTACACAGAGGAGGTTGCAAGATTTGCACAATAATTTGTGGCTCAGCGAGAAACGAAAACTGCAATAAGGAACCCAAGTGTCAGTATATAAAAAAAAATGACTGCTATGAAGTAGATTTACTATTAGGCGTGCTCTTGCAAGACACTAAAGTTAGGGGCTTTGTCAATTGCATTGTATTTGCTTTAGTTATTTAGGTGCACGGATGCTCATCCTATGGATTATGGCATCGAGGGAAAGTAATACAATATTGCATGAAATAAAATTGAAACGAATAAATAATCAAGATGTATACATACACGTATGCGCCAATACAACCAAATACAGTGAAGAAGTTTTACAGAAATATATACAACAATGCGATATTGAATAGCACAACAAACTGAAAAGTACGTTTAAACGTGAGAGAGAGAGAGAGAGACAGAGTAGATATTACGCTGAAGTAAGAATTACGAAGTTTCTCTGAATTAAACACCTAATGCTAGTTTTGAGGTAATGTAGGTAATACGGCGGCAATAGACTCTAGACCAATCGTACATCAGATTAGGCGGTAAAACTATTCTTTCAAAACGCTGTATTTGTTCACGTGGCGGTGAACGTTCGAGTGCTACTACTAACAAAATCATGGTCAGACGTTTCTTTCTTGAATTACTCTGTGAAACCTTAGCACAGGCACGTGGTTCTCACGTTAGGAACATCACCGTATGTTTTCGCATTTGTGCCATTTTGGGTCGGGAAAAGTTCTCGAAGCTTGCTATATCTTGGGTCTTTTATTCGTGCGAAATAGAATGCCTACCTTTCTTTAACGATAAACAGCAAACTACATTATAGCGGGCCCCGTCAAAGTGCGCTTTGTAAAGCGAGCACGTGCACAAAGTTCGCAGTGGTGGTGCACCCTTGAATGTGAAGGAAGGAAGGAAAAAGTGGAGAAGGAGAGGCATGGAGGTTAACCAGTTTAGCTTAACCGGTTTGCTACCCTACACATGAGAGCGGGATGGGGGGATGAAAGATGGGGAAGGGAGAGAGAGAGAGCACATTGCACAGCACACACATCGTCACTTATAGTCCATCGCTTTTCATATAGCTTACCAAGCCTTCTCTTATTGTAGGAGTGGCTGTTTTGATATTGTAGAAGATCAGTTTACCTGTACAGTTTAACTTAATATTCCTCTTTAATCTCTTTTTAAGTGACACTACTCAGATAAACTTGTGAGGCAGGGGTGGGAGGGACTAGAGCAGCAGGTTGTTATTTAGTATTATAGGATTGTAGAAAAAAAATAACAGTACTAATTACCTGTGAAGAGTAACGTTCTGTTGTTACTCCAGAAACCGAAAAGAAGTGATGTCGCCTTAGCAATGCACGAAATAACATCGCAGCGTCAATAGCAGGCATCTGAAAAAAAAACATACAAGCGCACGACAGTCACTATACAAGTAACTCGCACTGCGCAGAGAGCACTGGCGGAAAGCCTGTGTTCTTCCCTTCTTGTAATTTGCGCAGTACGTTACTTGTTCAGTATGAACCAATTAGACCTCAACAGGGTACTTCTTCGACAGTCACTAATTGCACATGCGGCGCTAGGAGTGGCCGCTGCTGCGCGCTTATGTCTTCACATTTCCGCTTTGATCCTGTGACTTAATTGCAGCCAGCAGAAATATCCAGAAACAAACGAGCACGGAACAATCAAGGCACCATGATTCAAGGCATTCTCGCGGGGGAGAAAAAAAGCCACCAGTACAACGCACTTCGCAGTACATTCGACAGGTTTAACTGCCTGAATATTTATCCTAGTACAAAAAGCCAAAGAAGCGCACCAATGGCTTCTTTCTTCTCTGTTAGCGAGTCTCGCATTCGGCACATTTGGGTACCGGCATAACACCGCCGGAAACGTAGACTCACAGGGGCGAAAAAGAACCGAGAAACAAAGCTGTAACTTTTAAGTTAACGGCTCGGACAACTGTAGGGAAAAGGACGTACAACGTAACTTCAGAGACACACTGAGAAACAGCAGATTTGGTCAGAGTTGGAAGCTGCGTTAGTTGGTTTCCGTTCAACACGACGAACAGCGCAGACGACCGGACAAGAGATAACAGCACGTCTGTCCAGTTAAAACATATCTCTTGTCCCGTCATATGCGCTGTCCGCCATGTTGAACGAAAACCAACTAACGCAGCTTCCAAATGTAACCAAATCGGCTGTTTCTCAGTGTGTCTCACTACGTAGAAACAATTGAGAGCAAGCCAGCTAAGGAACAATATACTGAAAAGCAAAGCATGAAATCAAAAGAGAAAGCTTACATGATACTTTGAATGGCAGTGCCGTACTGTTCTAGGCCAGATAAAATGCCTGAGCAAGAGGTGATATTGAAAATTTGCCACTGGTCGGCTACTATTGACGCGTAGAGTAGGTAAACAGTGCAGGATCTCTTAAACGTTTTATGTTAGCATGTTGTATTATCTATTCAGGGGTAAATGAAGACGCAGTCACCTTACTTGAAGCCTTTTAAATTAAAGATAGCAAGCAGACGTGACTGAATTGGCAGTGGAGAAAACGACAGGTGGCGTAAAGGCACGAAACGCGAAGAGTTTAAAGACATTAATTTATTATGGAAATAAATTGCCTTAACGCTGATGCGCCGATTTATTAGCACAAACTACAGATTGCGGGGACGGAGAATAAACCCATTAGAAGGTAAAAATAACGACCGGATGAGATCATCTAACATCTCGTTTCAAACAGGATGTCCATGAAATCTAGGCATCCCTACATCGTCTTCTACGCACTTTTATGTCGAAACAACAAGCCCCCGCACTGCCGCTGCACTCCTTGCTGGCAGGCAACAGACGCGGAATTGAACCCTGAAAAGAGCGTTTTTTTTTATTTCTCCACGTGCCTACAGACACGTTCATAATGCCGTACATCAATTCAACCTACAGAAGTACCTGTAACCGTTTATCGTTGCGCAGGGAAAAAAAATCCGGTTCGCACTGATCAGTGTCAACACACAAATCGTATGGACTATGATGAAGAATTCCGAGCATTTAAAAGCTGTGTGAATTCGGCTCCCGTTTCAGGCCACCGGTAAGTATTTTCACTGCGGTTTCAGTTAACCATGACGTTCTATCTGGCTTTTCTGGCAGACGTCCTTCGCCATGGTCGTACTCACCTGGGGCTTTCTTCTTACCTACCTGCTCTACGTGTACTGCGAGGCGCCAGCGTGCAGAATGACGGAGCTCCTCTTCAAGACTCGGTGCACGAAAAGCGACAGTACAGCCGGCGACGAGCTGCCGATCGTCTTCGGTTCCGAAGAAATACTGCCGCACATCGGCGCAACGTTCCCCAAGGCCGAAAAGGAGAGTGCAACGAAGAAGATGGGCACCATAAATACATTGGACAGTTTTCATCGCGGCAACAGTAGCCTTGTAAGCTGCCATCTATAGTTTCGTTTTCTGCAGTGGAGTTCCTACCAGTAATGCTCAAGAAGCCATTATGTACAAATGTTCTCATGAGATAGCCTGAATTAAAAAAGGCCGAAATTGAGCACGAGTGTTTTAAGCATAAATAAACATGAAGAATCAACAACTTTTCTGTTTATTATTGCTGAAGGTAACATGCATCTCATGCTGCATAAGCGTCCTCCAATATGTCTTGAAACTGCACCTTCAGTGAAGAAACTTGCAACAACGTGCCATTCACATTTAAATGGCACGCCACCATTTGAATACTCATTGTCGTCACTTATGTACCACTGAAGAGGTTCAAATATCTGTCGCTAGTTGCAGCATTCCTTTTTTTTTTTTTTTTGCAAGAACGATAGTCTTGCAATGGTCGTTAAAAATTTTCTGTAAGATTTCCTGATCGCGGACGTGATGATGTTGCGCAGCTTTTTGTTGGTTTGCCTATACTAAATAAATATAAATATTCGTTATAGGAAAGACGCTCGCGATGGGTTGTACGCATGCGGCGGGCATGCAATCGCTTCATACCCAGTGTCCCACGTAACTTGAGCGAAACCTAAAAAATAGGCAAATGCCAGTTATCCGGACCGAACCAAGCCAATGTTGTTTGCCGTCGCTTTGAGATACTGAGATTAGTTGTTGCATTCCGCCTGAGACATAATTAGTCTTAATTAGCTAATCAACTTCTCAAGCATTCTAATTAGATGAAAAGTGCCAATGAGAAAATTGTAGAGCAACATGAAAAACTCCCGCTGCAGCTTTCTCTTGCTCAATATGTGCGACATAAAAGTGTTTTTCCGAGCACGAAAGAAGCCCGCGAATACACGAAAAATTGCCATGCGACTGACCGCTCGACGCACTTTGCGTATGATCGCGAGCTTCTTTCATGCTTGGAAAAACACTTTTATGTCGCACGTATTGAACAAGGTGTCTCATTTAGTTCATTGAAGACACCATAGAAGACACTGGAGACAAGCAGGAATATATATGCGTAGAAGAGTGTTCAGTGATTATCAGCAAAGTTCCTAATTAAACCAGAAGCGTAAAAGTGTTCCCTCACATGACACATACCTCGCCCCCAATTTTCATCAAATATGAACTCGATGTGACGTAAAGTTTTCTTGGGACTGTGGGAACTTATTATTTTTTTTATTTATAACATACTTCAGACCAACATTTGGTCCTTGCAAGACTCCAGGAACTCAATGTAGTAAATAATAAAAACAGCAAAAAAATACAGAAAATGACCAAGTGTCAAGCAAATGTTACTAAATAACACAGTTATATACACACACAGCATAGAAAAAGTACTTCGCTTATAAAATTAGCTAGTAAGTGCGGCAGGGGGAGTTCCTCGGTGATGCTGCGCGAGGGAAGAAAGAAATTTTGTATATGTCCTGGCAAAAATAGGGTGTGAGCGCATTTGGTTGATCGTGACGTGTGCGCCTTGTGGATAGAGGGGTTACATATCCAGCGGGGTCTGGGGACATTTCGCGATTAATGAGCGAGTGTAAAATATTCCGGCGAAGCATGTGCCTCCGTGTATGGAGGAGGGGTACATTATTTGCGACCATTAGCTGTGTAGGGGAATCGGTGCGTTTAAACGTACAACGGATAAAACGAACGGCCTTTCTCTGAATTTTCTCAATATTTGTTTAAGTGCTTAGTTTAGTGCACGGATCCCATGTAATACTAGCATATTATAGTTTGGGTGTAATAAAAGTGAGATAACTAAGTAATTTAACGCTGGCAGGTGAATTTCTGAGCATGTGTCTTAAAAAGAGGGTTTTCGGAAAGCAGAAGAGCAAATATTGTTAATATGTAAATTGCAAGAAAGGGTGTTAGTGAATGTTAGATCTAGGTATTTGTAGGTTTCAACTTGCTTTAGCGGGACAGAGGCCAGCGTGCACTCGTGTTTTAGTGGGTTTTTCTTAGGTGTCATGCGAAGACCGACCGTTTTACCTTTGCTCAAAGCCACGCCCCACTCACCACACCATTTTTGTATGTTCTGTAAACTTAAATGAAGTTCAGTTTGGTCATGCAACGCAAATATTTTGCTATATAAGACGCAGTCATCTGCAAAAAGCCTAATTTGTGTAGCACGTGTGACAACGGTGACGATATCATTAATGTACAATAGAAACAGCAATGGCGCCAGAATGCTGCCCTGGGGTACACCGTGTGTAACGGGGAGACAGCTAGAGTTGGAACCATCAAGTGAAACAAACTGCACGCGATCGGAAAGATAATCTGCTATCCATGCAGCTAGAATATCAGGAAGCTTTTGAATAAGTTTACAATGAACTAATGTAGCGGATAATGGCCGCATAGCGTTTTTTAGCACTTCATAAAATATTTTTTGCTTACAAAAGCTGTAATTTAACCACATGCAGATAACTTCGCATATATCCTGGGCCATTACGTTTGCCCCAGCTTCTTCAAATGTAACGTTGATGGCACTTTGAGTTATTTGCCGGAAGCAGCCTAAGTTACGCACCGTTCGTAAAGCACACTTGTAACTCTACGGAGAAGGTCAATACATAATTTACTGCAAAGGCTGTGACCAAACCATCCACCTTATATTTCGCTTACACATAACCCATAACATTTTCCTTTTCATTTCACCAAATATAAACAAGGTGCCTTTTTTAGTTCGCCGTTGACAATTGGGGAGACTAATACGTGCCTCGTGGAATGCATGAAAACAGGCAAAAAGAAATGTATTGAGTAATTATTGCCGATAATTATAATTACACTCGAAACATCGAAATTTGTCCCCACATCTGCGCTACCATGAACCCTATTACCACTGAATATGAACACGAAATAATGTACAGTTCTCCTTGGACATTGGAAACCTTTGCGAATAAAGGATGCATAACGCTTTCAAGTACATGCTTAAGAGGAAGCTTTAGCTCGGGCCCAACTCCGATGCGGCCTATTCAATTACATGTAAAACACGAAAACGCTTTCCTGAGATAACCCTAGGAAAGATTTGAATGAAATTTGTTGCATTTGAGAGTGAAACTTAAATTCTAGTGACTGTTGGAAGCAGAATTTCGGGTTATGGTCTGAATGTTGTTAAAAGAATTTTAAACAATTCACAAGTTCGAAAGAAATAGACGCACGAAGTTTATAAATTAGTATCTCTGCATCAAGAACAGATATCGCGGTTGTGTAAGCGACATCCATTGGATGATTATTAAAAACGCACAAATTTGACTTGTCGTTTTATATGTTACGAGAATTTATTACGTTGTGTACAAGGGTTCTGCAAAAGCTGTATTTCTATATTACTAAATATTTTGAGATTTATGTGTAACATATTAATTTTGTCCGCTTTAGATGTACTATGATATGCAATTCACCGAATTGTGGTACCATTTCTTTGCTGAGTTACAGAGTTGTTAACTTGATCGTTTCGTTTCCTGAAAATTTTCAATTTTTGACAGTTTATAATAAAAATTAACAACTTAAACCGAAAATTCAAAACAAACAGTCACTATATTTTTAGTTTGTCTCTTAAATACAACAAACCTCGTCAAATTTGGTGCAGTGGTTGCCGAAAAAAAAAACGAATTCTTTTATATGTAATTAGACAGGAGCATACGAGCTAAAGTTTTTTTTTTTTTTTTTTTTTTTGCAGAGCGACGTAATAACCGATGTAATAACCGACGCCCTTGAAACTTTCCCCACGCACCACAAATAAGAAGCGCCCGTATTCCATGAAAATATCAACTTTGTGGGAAGTTGAGCTCTTTTGAGACATTGATCAAACCTTCTCCTAAAATACCCGTGTAAAGTTCTGTAACTGTCCTTGTAGTAATTTTCAACAAAGGCTGCAATTTACCTACAGACCTTAAATTTTACATACACGTTACATGGCCCTGATTTCCCACAAATCTGGAATTGAAATCCAGGAGCGCACATTTTTTGGGCTAGTTGGTTCGTCGCAGTAATTGAGGTCATATCGCTGGATTCACACGGACAAGAAAGACGACAGGACGCGCGCTATTTGCGCATGTCCTGCGCTCAAATTTCACATTAGGCAGTATCGTGATTGTCGGTGTATTCTTTTCCTTCAGGCTGACGCATTCCTTCCCAAAACTGAAGTTTCGTGACGTTACTAGACAGTTTTAGTTGCACGTACGTAGAGGCTTCACGTACGCAAACGTGAAAAGCCTACGTGCCTTACGTGCACGCCATCTGAAACGCTTTTAGCTACACGTACAGGTGCTCCCAGAATAATTCGGAACGCCCGACACGCAGCTGCTGCTCGGCGGAGCGCGTCGGCGGATAAATACAGGCAATATCTGCGCATGCGTGGTCTCCCTAGCGAGCAAGTTTCGCTCCCTAGTGCATCTAGATTGGCGTTGTCTTGCTCCAAAAAGGTAACGCTAGGTGCCCTTTAGCATTGTGCAATGGGGCTGGGCGAATGAATGTCTGTAGAACAGCATGCACCGTAATCTCTAAATAAAGGCTTGTGGATTCCTTGCAGCATATACTCGCCATGGTCTGCATCGCGTCTGGGAGATGGCAACGCTTTGCGTGATTACGTGCAAGTGAGGCGGCTTGGCTACAACGGCATCGCTGCCTGTTTTTCAAACGTGTTAGCCTGTCCTACGAAGTATTAGTTCTTATTAAATTATCTGCCGATCCGTGTTACTACTAGCTTCGTAATACGAGGACAATTTCGAGTATTATATGACTCTCTTAACGGGTGTGTCTGTGATAGTGGCAATAAAATAGTTTACAAAATGAAATAACGCGGCACGTTCATGAAGGCCAATTTCACGCAAATGAAGTCACTTCATGCAAAGCGCACTCTAATGAACTCTTCAGAATTTCAGTCATTTATTGGCGCACCACGTCACGTGGTTCGCATATGTTGTGCGCCAATCAATCACGGAATCTGCACCATTGGTAGCGAGTATCCTTAAGTATTGATCGCGTGTCGGCGTTTGTTGCCGTAGATACTCATTTTCGTACTCATTTTCTTTTGCTCAGAGGTACAATGATAATCAAGGGTAGGCTGTGTGAGCTGAATGCAAGAAAAAATAGTAAGGAGAAAATAGCAAATCTAAATAACAGGAAGAAAACTGGGCTTATTTTTTCCACGGGAAACAAAAAGAATCGAAACGTAACTGTGTTTGGTCTAAAGCGGTTGGCATGTTCCGCTATCAATATCTCGAATGCGCCGTCCGCGCGAAGCGCAGCTTGTATGCTGCGTGGAATTGACGCGTAGAGCGCATCTACGAAGTCCCTCCTCTCACCAAGGTGTTTCCACTCGCGCGTTATGACGAGCCATGCAGATCTCGTCGGCACTGGTCCCTTCCAGATTCAGCTTGGATAAACTTTCCTTCATCATGCCCCACACGTTCTACATAACATTAAAGTCTGCACCTTTTGGAGGCCCGTCAAGAACTCGAACACCATGTGCTTTAAGTTTTTCCACAACTCTGGCGGTGTGCACGGGGCTCAGGTCTTGTTGGAACAAGTAGCAGCCATCTTTAAATGGCCCGTGCAGAGCGTATGGCAATAGGTGGTAGTCCAGAACATCGCAGTAAGCTTCAGCTGTGAACGATGGGGACAGTCGGATTAACGGACCGAGGCCCTCTTTGCTAATTGCTCCCCAAGCGTTGACAGCACAGCGGCCGCTGCTGTAGATCTCGGAAACGTACCTAGGCCCGTATCTACACGAAAATAAGGGAATAGATAATGGTCTTTACAGATGAAATACCTTTTGCGCATCCGAAGAGTTTTTACTCAAAATATCAGAAAGAAAACAAAATTCCTGCTGTTGGATATATATGGTCTCCAAACGCGGCGCTCTTGGTCCCATCTAGATGAAAATGTCGATTCATCTGAGAATATGACTTCCTTCCATTCTTCAGTCGTCCAGCGCTCATGTGCCCTGCCAAACTCAAGGCGCCGGCGTTTTTGGCGCTCCGTGAGGTGTGGCTTTTGTGCCGCGACAAATCCACGAAGACCAGCCTCTCGCATGCGCCTTCTAATTGTTTCCTCACTGGCTCTGAAAAGGATCGGCAACGGCTGCAGCAACAATAAGGAAGGTCGGACTCTTCCGACGTGCATCGGTGTCGTCCCGATAGTGCTGCATCTTTTAATCGGCCATCTTCATCCCTGTATGCTTGGATTATTCGGTTGACGTCACTTATAGACATTCCTGTGAGGCGGCATATCTCACATTGGGTTATACCTTGTGAACTGAGCTTAGTTGTATTTCTCTGTAAATTCATCGACACTCCTTTCGGCATGTTGCCTCCATTGGAATAGGGCGGAATTCGCGTAACTGGCATTGTTTAAATATGTTCGCATCTCTTTTTCAATGGAGCCGCCGATATTATCACGGTTGCATCAGACGAAAACGCCACCCTTTGCCAGTGCTGGTCATGGTTACCTACTATAAATATTTTGCGCAAATGTTAAATACGGCCCATATGAAAAATGCAAAAAAAAAAAGGCGCCCAAGCACCCGAACATGCCGTCACGAGCGCTTATGCTCCCACGCGAGTGCATTCGCAGACAGCTTGTCACAGACACCACCGGCCCAGCCCCCCTTGACAAAACGTTAAGGGGCATCTAGGGATACCGTTTTGCAGCAACGCAACACAACCTAGACACACTAGGGAGCCAACCTTGCTCGCTAGGGAGACCGCGCATGCGCAGACCGCGGTACTACTTCTTCCACGCGTGCGCTCCGCCGGCGAGCGGCCGCGTGTGTTGCGTTCCGAATTATTCTGGGAGCACCTGTACGCTACGCACGCCAAGAGGGACCCCGTAGCTACATCTATCGGGAAATGTGAACACGGCGGTAGCCAATTCAATCCTGTCGCCGCGTTTCGATGCAAGCCGTCTGCGCGCGCGCGGCCCGCTATCGCTTGTTCGTGATCTCGCGGAACTCCCGCGCGAAGCTGTCTACGTGCGCAAGAAACGCACGCAAAGAATTGAATCTCACGTACGTCCGTGAGACGCGCGCGCGCCCGCTACGTTGTACGCATGCGCACTGCTGACACGTAGAAGCTCTACGTACGCAAAGCCTCTACGTACGTGTAACTAAAACTGTTTACTGTCTGTGCCGACGCTCGTACTGAAGAGGGGTTTGTGCGCATGCGCGTACTACAGCAAGTCTCGCATACTATCACCATCGTAAGGCGTTGATGAATACCGTCTCGTCGATGCTTGCGCGATATATATAGTTCAAACTGCTGGAGGCTGTACATATAGTTCCAGCATCTTCTTTTCCTCAGCCTCCATACTTTCGCGTTGCCGCGGTGGTGCACGATATACCCCTTGGACTTTACCGTCTCTGAGACGGGAGCTCGACGCATCCTACCTGGTTTGTCTAAAAATCTATCCTGAAACTCTTGTCCCAGTCGTCGGCCGAGGTGAAAGTCGCAGTGTGACACCGCCGATGAGCGTTTCTTTTTATTATTGAAGTGAATATTAGGAGAGGTTGGTGCCTTTATGGTGGCACCGGCTACTCCTTGTCACTTGGCAAAGGAAACAAATTTGCGTAAAAAGGGAGAATAGCGACACTGAATATGGCACTCAGTAGAACACTAGATGAATAAAAAGTATACAATCCAACAGTACATCAGTCGCAAAGTTCTGTGCATTAGTTCAGTCCACGTACGCATATGTAAAGTCAGATATTTTGTACAGCCAAAACACACAACACATGTAATGCACTGCAAGTACAGAACAGAATTATACATATTGCGTAAAAGTTGCGATCACCACATAAACCAATTATGAACCACGAACCGATGAGCGTTCATGTGGTCACGTGACGCTGCCTTGGAATACAAGACTAGGCGCTTGCAGTGTGGCAAACGTTCATTCCAGGGGCCCCAGAACTTTTTTTTATTTAATTGTCATTACGACATGGTAATCAATGGTGAGCATCCTAATGTGCTTGCGCGCGTGCTGTACCATTCACTGGGCCGTAGCCTGCGCTCCCTCGTGTAATCTTAGAATGCAAAACTAATTTCAATGCACGCCGAAATGGCTCAATGCTTCGCTAGCGCTCGGTGCCGAAGTTCGCAAACAAAAGAAAATGATAGGGAGCCATAATCTTTGACTTAGGTCCCTCTTAGTGGCACTCGCACCTAGGCGTCGGTGTTTTTTAGGTTAACTTTAGGCGAACGCAAAGCACGAATCAAACTCAGAGGTAACTGTTTTCCACTAATCAGCCGGTTAAATATCATGCCACCTTCTTGTGTGTGACAGGTTAACTTTAGGCGAACGCAAAGCACGAATCAAACTCAGAGGTAACTGTTTTCCACTAATCAGCCGGTTAAATATCATGCCACCTTCTTGTGTGTGACGTCATTACTGACGCCGTTTCATCTGCTTTTTACTCCCGGGTTTCCAGGAATTTCGCCAAAGTCGCGCTCACGTGGTGGGTCTCTGAAGTCTAGGATTCTGTGCTTTGGTGTGCAGTAATCAGTGATTTCTAATTAATTATAATTATTCCAGACATTTCAGTAACTCAACATTTAACTAAACTTATGCTCTCTGAAATCATATCTATAATGAAACCCATGAATTTTCTACTGTACTATTTTTTTCTATTTTTTCATTTATTTGGAATTTCGTCCCCGGTCATCTCAGCAAGTGAAACGGAAGTGCTGCGCAGGAAACAAGAGCGTCACTCGATTGTCGTGCCACGAAAAACGCAAAGCTACGTTTGCGGCTTGTCGTCGTTTCTAACAAATATATATATATGCTGGGTGTCCCTGCTAAGTTGGACCAGGATTTAAAAATAAAATTAAAAAACCCCAAGAACTCTGGAAAAACCGTACCAACTGCATATTAGCGGTGGTCATGCTTACTACCACGATTTGTTTCTTCACAAAACAGTAATTAATTATATTGTTTTTTGTCAACTCTTTTATTATTGCTTAAACCTCTAACATGCCCATTGTAGAGTTGTAGTGCGCTTCAAATAACCTCGGATTCAAGCATCTTTTTTCATGCTAAAATTTTCCTGGTTATTTTTGCCAAGAAATACAAGCCCGCCAAACAAAAAAAAAAGAGAAAACGTGATGGGGCGTTTGCGTGGTTTCCTGGTTATTTTTGCCAAGAAATACAAGCCCGCAAAACAAAAAAAGAGAAAACGTGATGGGGCGTTTGCGTGGTTTCCTGGTTATTTTTGCCAAGAAATACAAGCCCGCAAAATAAAAAAAAAGAAAACGTGATGGGGCGTTTGCGTGGTTTCCTGGTTATTTTTGCCAAGAAATACAAGCCCGCAAAACAAAAAGAGAGAAAACGTGATGGGGCGTTTGCGTGGTTTCCTGGTTATTTTTGCCAAGAAATACAAGCCCGCAAAACAAAAAAAAAAGAAAACGTGATGGGGCGTTTGCGTGGTTTCCTGGTTATTTTTGCCAAGAAATACAAGCCCGCAAAACAAAAAAAAAAGAAAACGTGATGGGGTGTTTGCGTGGTTTCCTGGTTGTTTTTGCCAAGAAATACAAGCCCGCAAAACAAAAAAAAGAAAACGTGATGGGGCGTTTGCGTGGTTTCCTGGTTATTTTTGCCAAGAAATACAAGCCCGCAAAACAAAAAAAAAAGAAAACGTGATGGGGTGTTTGCGTGGTTTCCTGGTTATTTTTGCCAAGAAATACAAGCCCGCAAAACAAAAAAAAAGAAAACGTGATGGGGCGTTTGCGTGGTTTCCTGGTTATTTTTGCCAAGAAATACAAGCCCGCAAAACAAAAAAAAAAGAAAACGTGATGGGGTGTTTGCGTGGTTTCCTGGTTATTTTTGCCAAGAAATACAAGCCCGCAAAACAAAAAAAAAAAGAAAACGTGATGGGGCGTTTGCGTGGTTTCCTGGTTATTTTTGCCAAGAAATACAAGCCCGCAAAACAAAAAAAAGAAAACGTGATGGGGCGTTTGCGTGGTTTCCTGGTTATTTTTGCCAAGAAATACAAGCCCGCAAAACAAAAAAAAAAAGAAAACGTGATGGGGTGTTTGCGTGGTTTCCTGGTTATTTTTGCCAAGAAATACAAGCCCGCAAAACAAAAAAAAAGAAAACGTGATGGGGCGTTTGCGTGGTTTCCTGGTTATTTTTGCCAAGAAATACAAGCCCGCAAAACAAAAAAAAAGAAAACGTGATGGGGCGTTTGCGTGGTTTCCTGGTTATTTTTGCCAAGAAATACAAGGCCGCAAAACAAAAAAAAAGAAAACGAGATGGGGCGTTTGCGTGGTTCCCTGGTTATTTTTGCGAAGAAATACAAGCCCGCGAAAAAAAAAATAGAAAACGTGGTGGGGCGTTTGTGTGGCTGCTGTTGTGAAGAAACACGGCCGCAGTAAGAGTGTTAAAGTCTACTCTGTCTCTCGTTTGGATGAGTTCACTCGACGTAGGAACTTATCAGGTCATTTTTATCCAACGGGCAAAATGATTATAGTAGCCATCACCTTCCATCGTTCTCACACGCTTCAGCCTTTCCTTCCTTGAAACAGAATGAAAAGCTTTTTCTTTCTTTTTCGCTGTATCGCTTCGGCAGCGCTCGGCCAGCAGCATGCATTTGCGCCGCTATGCGATAACAGCCGTAGTAGGCCCAGATCCTAGATGCCTACAACCGGCGTAACGCCCCGTCACCCGCGGCCACAGTTGAGCTGCGGCTGTGCGTGTTCACCCATAGCATATTTTTTTTTTTTCCGTACTTTGCGGGCTCTTTTTCCTCAGCAGAAACAACCAAGAAAATTTTAGTACAAAAAAAAAAATGCTTGAATTCGAGGTTATTTGAGGCGCTCTACAACTTTATAATTGACATGTTAGAGATGAAAGAAAGAGCAAAAAAAAAAAAACAGAAGAAAACATTCAACCTCCATCTTGTTGCTTGAGCCACACACGCAGTAGCCGGACATGAAGACGCAGAGGTATAAGCACTGGTAGTTTCAGCCAATGGTCGAGTAAGCTCGATAGCAATCAACGAACATGGCATTAATTCCCGTCAGCATGCTTCTCCCGCGGAAAACGAATGCGATGCAGTGAAACTTGTTTTTCTAGTGACTCTAGCATTCCAACTAATTATGAATATAAACTTCCAGACATAAATTTGATATTTGTTGACTGTTAACGGGGTGTGAGTCGCGTGGGACCTGCACCTGGCAGGACAGCTGAGAATTTAGCCTGTGCGATTTGGACAAACTACGCCGGGCGGTAATGGCAGACGATGATGATTATTATTATTATACACCTTGAAAACAGAAAAGTATACAGACAGGTAGAAAAACAGTGGCAACAGCAGGCTGGTCAATGCCGCTGCAAATGTTAAATGGGATATATATATATATATATATATATATATATATATATATATATATATATATATATTCCAAGATCATTGTTATGGGAGCAATGTTCCCCTGAAGGTGCTACAATATATGGGGCGCCGTAGTTGGAAGTGGGGCTCTGGAACCTGCATTTTGTAAGGTTCCTTTCGCCTATATATTTATATATCCCTGCCGCGGCGGCCGCATCTCGATGAGGGTGAAATGCAAAAACGCCTGTGTCCCGCGCATTGGGGCCACGTTAAAGAGCGACTTGTGGTCGAAATTAATCCAGAGTCCCCCACTACGGCGTGCCTCACAATCAAATCTTGATTCTTGTGCGTAACAGCCCACAATTCATTTCATTCATATCTACACAATGATGCTTCGTCCCATTCGTGCGCATAAGGATGTCCTGAATTTCAGTGGGCATGCTTCTTTTATTTCTTTTTTATTATTGCGGGTGCTTTTTTCTAACTTAATAAGTGATTTTAATAGCATGAACAGCTCTGTAGAAGAAACGTCACGTCAACGTTTGGAGTTATATCCTATATCAAATATATACGCTACAACGATGTCCTCGATGCTATAAAAACATTTGGCCACGACTATGTGGACAGCCGATTCCTCACCAGTGCGCCTGCAAAACAGGTCATTTGGGGTTACCGCACGTGGGATCGGGCCACGTCGGCGGCAGAAAGGACGCGTCGCGCTCTGCGTGTTGTGTAGCACTTCTATACTTTACACGACAATAGAGAGACACATCGTTTGCGATGCATCGCCGCACGCCTCGCTGTCACACCTGCGATAGACTGCGAGGTGCAGCCGTGCACTTTCTGCACTTGTCTACGACGCTTAGAAGTTCGGGGGCGAAAAGTATCGGAACAAGGCCGCCGCGCTCGCTTAGTGACTATGGCGTTGAGTTGCTGAGCTCGAGGGTTCGATACCGACCTCTTTTTGATGGGGGCGAAATGCAATAACGCTCGTGTCAGTATACTTAGGTGGTCAAACCCAGGTGGTAAAAATTATTTCGCAATCCGTACAGTCCGCCCCTGCGATGTGCCTCATAATCAGATCATGTTTTGGGCATGTGAAACCCGAGAATTTAATAATTCAGCATCGGAAGAGCTCGATATCGTGTTGGAATGAAGACGTGAAATTCGGCATCAACAAATATCGACAATGACACTATAGAACAACGCATCAAGTCGTCATTACGCAAATGCTAAACAATGATTTTGACATGGCGTCGGAACAGCGTAAATGTTTTCGTCCAATACTACTTCGAAGTTGGAACCAGTGCGCGCGCGTCGCAGACATGAATACAATGCTGAATTTCAAAGGGCAAATGACACCACGTATATCTTTTTTCGCTGCTTACACCATGCCTCGCACGTAGCAGTTACACCTTGCACGAAATCGTGCAGTTATCAAGGGTGCGCACTCAGAGCGCTAGTCGTGGCGCGTCACGTTACCGCCAATCGAGGCCGCGATATATTATCCGCAAGATAGGACCACGAACGAGGTGGATATATAGGCATGGCTAACGTGTCTAGTGTTCTAGCATTTCAGCCCCCGTTGTGAGCAGAGCAAAGGCGTCCAACGAAAGTTTCTGCCGATCAGAAAGCCGCTGCCTGCAAATATTTTTATCGAAACTAGGGCTGTTAGGTACGTATTTTGTTTGCGTATTATGAAAGGTATAGGAGCACGCTTGGTCATTCGCGCATATGCCCGCGTGTGACTTACATTGTGTCGGAGGGTACGAGTGAGGGTCGCAAGCCTAAAATCCTAGTGTTCAGTAATTTTTTTTGCCAACCAGGTTCTAACGCAGCCTAGACCTTCGCCTGTGTTCACATGGATAACCCAAACGAAGAGAACGACTCCAGCAACAGTGGCTCTGACGAAGGGACGCCAATAGGCAGCGTGGAACACGGAACCCATCAGAGCTCTACAACGCGACCTCGGCATTCACCCATGCCGGAAGAGGACGAACGCGAGCTGACCTCAGATTCTGCGCAGTCTGAACGATCGTTGCCGCAGGTGAGTATCGCGGAAGGATTCAGAGCTGAAGATTGGCACGAGATGGGCACATGGGTACCTGTTTACCTGTTCAGCTTGAGCCTGAAATTCTAGTTACGTAAACTATACTTAAGTTTACGCGAGTGTCAGTTAAGGGCTGTTGCTATTACCTTACAAGAAAAAAAATATGGCGCCGCGGGACTGCGGTAGGCCATATGCGTGCAATTCAGCTGAATTGTAGATAGTGAGCCCGTATAACTACGTGTACGTGTACGAGTGCCAACAGCTGTGTCTTCTAACGCAGGCCGGATGTTCTCAAGAAATGAGCCGAACATCACGTTGCAGTTCCGCTGACGTCCAGTCTGAGGCCGCCGGAGGCAGCCGCGACAGCGTTCATGGGGGCCGCCCGGCGACCGCGCCGCCCATGCCCAAGGACCTCATGCGCGAGCCGTTTTTGCAGACCTATTCGGACAGCCAGATCGATCTAGCAGCCCGACGCCTGAGGGTAATCAAGGTCACCTGCAAACGTGCTGAGGCGGAGGGCCTGCCCTTGGATCCGGCCGCTGCGGCTCGAACAGCGGCTGCCGTGCAAAAGGAAGATCTCGAGAAGCGGGAAACGGCGAGCGCGCCGTCCACGTGCAACCCACGTGGGCATCCCAGGGGCACTAGTGCGGGTAGGGAGTCGACAGTAACTGGCAGCGAACGCAGCTCATGGATCATTGCAGAAGACATGGACGTAGCTAGTACTCAGTCGTACAACCCAGAGGATGACACTATACCTATGGGTTGGTTGCCCCGTAGTTACGTGCGCTACTGTCACGCCCGTAGCCGCGGCTGGTTTCATAGACACAGACTTCTGATAATCTGGTCTATCGCCATCGTCGGGGCAGTGCTTGGTTTTGTTTTACTTGGTATGCTTCTGCAGCACATCAAGCGTGGGAATCAAAGCCTGGGCATGACTTCTACTGAATCAGAAGCTTGGACAATTTCACAGCCTCCTAGCGGTGATTCCGATGACGAAAGTCAACCGCGAAAGAAGGCTTTCCTCTGAGCCACGTGGGGTGCTCCCAGGAGCCAAGCAACGTCAAGAATCTTCGCCAATGAAACCACGCTCCTATTTGTGTCGTCTTTCCCCTATAGGACCAGGACGCCGTGCTGGCTATCCGTGTGTATTTTTTTACCGCAAAACACCAATGCTGGTTTTAATAAAGCAATATTGAACCGTCATGGAGTCAGTCAGCAGATTTCTCGGCTCTCTGCTATACGCTTGAACGGGTGGCTTTCTTTTTGTAGCGAACAGCAATTATGCACTTAGGGAATGGGCTGAGCGTGTCTGTCTATTCTTAGGAACTGTGAGCGATCACCATACATTTAAAAAATGCGGGGGGTGTCTAACTAGAGCCCATAAAAGGGTCTATGACACCATACTTTCGCAATGCCACTTTCAATTCCACCGCTTTCTCTGCACATCGCACAACCACAGTGAAAATAGCCGGAATACTCCATTTCGCGATTATTGTCAACGTTAAAAAGGCCCTGAACCAGTTTTTATCGAAGTCGAGAAGTGCATTTGAAGTTTAATTAGACTGTTTCAGAAATACTTTACCGCAAAAGTACTTCAATCTGTTGAGCAGAAGCGAAGGTATTGGCAATCGGACGTCCGGTATACGCTGTGCTTCCGCTCCATCTTCGATGACTGGTACTGCGAAGGCTACGGCGGAGCGGGGCGTGCCCACAACGCTCCGCCTACTGAACGTCACCGTGGCACGCAGTTCAAAGTTCTGTGGTTCAAGTTTGATTTTGGGTGTACATGTGCACGCCAGCACTTCCAAATTTGACGCGCCAAACGGGATTGTCCTCAGCGAGCCACAGTGCACTGTGTCAGCGGACTCGTTGCGGTTGCGACGTCTGCGCTACATAGCAGACCGCAGCTACATGCAACTTCGAATGAGGTCTAGCGGGCCGGGCGGCGCTTTCCCGCTGAGGTGTTGCGCGTGAAACAATTGTGCGAGTGCGCCGCGAGCAAACTGGATTGGGCCGGAGACGCGCTCCGAGGCATATTCAACGTGCTGTCGCTGCGGGCGCCGAGGCCGACTGCGCATTGTACGCACTTGATCTAGTGCTTCGTTTCCACTGCAAATTTATGCTCACACCATTTTGACATACACATTAGAGTCATGGATTATACAACTCGACGTTTTTAATCTTGCTGTCGTTATGAAGTGCATCGCCAGCGGGCGTTCGTTGAGCCCGCTGAGCCTACACAGTACATATTTTAAAAGTCTATATTTGCTTTGGTGCGCCTGTGGCTTTTGTTGGCTCTTACCAATTGTAATCTTAGCCCGGTGAATAGCTGTCTTCAACACAGATTTCTAAAAGTAACAGCAGTCACCAATCTGTAACATGATGCTACGTAAGAAAATTTCATCGTGTTGTTTCACGCCCGCTTCTTCTTGTTGGAATATTAAAGAGCGCGCAAAATAATCGAAGAAAATATTATAGCGAAAAAAACCAGGTTTATTTAGTGCGTGGCGCGAACAAGAGAAACGGATTACTAAACTTCTAGGCAAATCAAATAGTACATAGACATATTCACGACATATATATAATAAAAAAAAACATCACATACTGTAAATGCACTAATTTAAAAGGTAACTCTCGACCGGAATAAGCGTGCTTGCAGTAACAAACATGGCACCACCACACATTTCTTCATGGGAACGCGCTTGGCAGCTTAAGTGTAGCTGGAGCCTTATCACAACAAAAGTGCACAACATTTATAGTGCACTCTCGAGGGAACCGACCCCACGTGTACCAATGGGCTTTCTGAGAGAAGGAATCATGGCTATGATTGCACGCTAACATGAACAGTAGTGTTAAGAGAAAAAACATTACTTACGTGTACTCAGACTGAATCGGGGTGACTGGGAAGTAAAGACCTATGTAATCTCGATGGCTGGTCCGCTAATCTTCAATGGCCCAGCATGTGAAATGAAGTAGAAACATAGAAGTCTCATCGAATGCTATTTGCTATTCAGATGGTATGCGATTCCTGAATTCACTATGAGATATGAGTGAGTAGTCGCTTCCGTTATCTGCTTCGTTATTGTCGTTATGATAGTGCACCGGATACCTGAAAGCGGTCGTTTATATACGGGGTGTTTCAGCGAACACTGCGAACACAGAATCTTTGAAGGGGGCTTCTGGCAGATATCGCAATTCTAGTTCATGAGCTGGTATACTCTAAGAGGCGGACATAACTTGAAAAAAAAAGTGAACTGCTTAATCGACTAATTAACAAAAATCACTAATTGAGTTAACTAATTATCTTATGACCCATAATGCAATTTACAAATTCTAGCGGTGGGGTTCGCAGGGCTGATACGCTTGGAAGGAATTCTCAGGATGACACCCGTTTCGAGATATTGATTCCCGAGCTTTGCAGAGAGATGCACTGGCGTTCCAGTTAATTTGTTAACAAACGTCGTTTTATGCATTGAAGCACACAAGTAACTGGAACGCCAATGCATTTCTCCGCAAAGTTTGGGAATTAATATCTCGAAACTGATATCGTCCTGAGAATTCGTTTCAAGTGGATCCGCCTTCCTAACTCAACGGCTAGAATTTGTAAATTGCAATATGAGTCATGAGGTAATTATTTAAAAATGTAATCAGTTCATTGTGGTAATTAGTCGATATTGCATTTCAATTTTTTTATTTTTTTTTGCAAGTAGGGTCCGCCGCTTCGAGTAGACCACCTCATGAACCAGAATTGCGCTATTTGCCACAGGCCACCTTTAAAGATTTGGGAAGTGTTTGCTGAAACACTATTTGGAAGCTGCTCAGTTGAGCAAGACATACAGTTGGGAACGGCATTACATGCAGGTTTGAAATATAAGATATCCGTAACCAGTCTTTATGGGAAATCAGACTCAACAATAATTTCATTTTGTTTAAACTCCTAGAAAAAAGCCGGAAAACATTTTACCTTCGTTTTTTAAATAAGTTCTGGGGTTTTACGCGGCAAAACAACGATCATACCATTATGAGGCATGTACCCGCGGCGTTTGAGTTTTCGCCACCTAGGGTTGTTTAACATGCACCTAAATATAAGTAAACGAGTGTTTTTCCATTTCATGCCCATGAAATGCCACAGCATGTATTGAACCCGTAAGCTCCATTTAGAACCCAATGACAGAGGGCTCCATTTAGAAGCCCACTGTCCTCAATACAGCGCGCACCGGCTGTCACTAGCGACCGCGTTGGCACGCCTTGACGACAGGCCGCTTTCAGAACAGTCAGTTTTGGAATGGCGACATGAACTGTCGTCGCAGCGAAAGTCGGTCAAGGCTTTGTTGGCCTTTTTACGTTTCAGTGGCCTATTAGAAAGACTATAATGACCCCATTCCGTCTCTTTTCGTATTTTTCTCTCACGCTTTTATTTTTGTCACGCTCTTCTTTCCGTCTTTACTTCCCCTTTCTCTTCCCCTAGTGGAGGGTAGCAAACCGAAGGTTTTAACTCTGGTTAACCTCCCTGCCTTTCTTTCATTTGCATCTCTCTCTCTCCCCAATGTCATAGCCACTACTGCCACTAATTAAGCTTCCGCGCCGGCTTTTTTCTTCTTTTAATGCCTGGACTGGCAAAAAAAGTCGCAGTTTCGCCTGAAAGGTGAAGCATCGATTGCGATAGCAAATTAGTAGATAGCTACATGAAGTAAGGATAGTAGATTTATCGGCCGTGTAGACTTATAAACATTCGCTTAAAGGGCCCCTGAAATGGTTCGGTCAAATTTTGTAGACGCGTAGGGTACAGCTAAAGTTAATATTTCGCACCACAATTTGTGTGAAGCGTCTCATATTAAGAGAGTTACGGAAGATTACAAGTCACCCTCCTCCGTAGCCATGCATTTTCTCCTCAACTCGTTCGCCGAGTGATGGGGGAACGAGGATCGAACTCCGCCTTCACTGGCTCTGCGCCATGATGGCACGTCTTGCCGTCTACTTCCGGTTCTCTAGAAGCGAGCGCGCGAAACCTCTCCAACCTCGCCGCCAGCTGCTTGTCAGTCGACCCCAAGGGAGTTCTATCGAAGCAGCATGCGTTGCGAGCATTCTGTCAGAGCACCGAACGTGTCTGGTATTCCGGTAACCACAGGTGAGCTGGGCATTTCGACGGAGCGGTGGAGGCATAAACTCAAACTGATGAGTGAACTTCAGCGTAGACGTACGTGAGCGGCCTGATCGGTCTACACGGTCCAGCCACCTGGTGGCGCAGAGCTTAACCAGCCAAAGAAAGAGCTAATATTGTTCTAACCAAGTGTAAAACATTTTAAACATTTACAAAAACAACGTGTTATCGATTGCGATCTTGCGAAAAACTTACACCAGCAGCAAAGAAGAATGTACTTCGTTACTGCTACTGTGTTTGATTGAGCACTGTGCCACCAGGTGGCTGCACCATGCAGACCATTCACGTTTGCGCTTCTGATCATCCCGTGAAATGGCACGGCCAAACGGCCAGGACCTGTCCCCTTGTGCTTGCGTTTACACGAATACCGGACTCGCGAAACGCTATTGTATAGCAACAGTACGATGCGCTGGAGCCATCCACACGTCTGCTGCCTTGCAGAGGGACACGATGTCGCATCTTGACATATTGCCAGTCGCCACGTTTGCAGCCCACAATGCAACAAAGGCGAATCATGGTGCAAGCGAAAAGACTGAGGCCGACACTGATCGCGGAGCTCTGTTAAGAACGGCTCAGCTGAGGTGCAAGTGTTGCCAGCCAGTTGCGACAACGGGCGTCAACGCTTCCTGGAGCGCCGCCGCAAGCCTCTAGCCACGGCGTCACTTAGTCGCCATTGTGACTGAATGCGTTCGGCGGGCCAACTATTGTTACCGAACCCACCAACGCCGCCCTGTTCTGCTATGAGTGGGGGAGTTGCCGCGGGAACGTCGACGAAGGCCCCGTCCCACGCGCCGACCAAGACGCAGGACAATGGCTACCCGCGGGCGCGCTACCCAGATCAGCTCCGAGTTCTACGAAGCCCCTCTGACGTCGGCTCCGGACCGTGCACCTGTGTGTGTGTGTGTGTGTGTGTGTGTGTAAGCAGTCCCGGGGAGAGGCGGCGTGTTTACAATGACTGGACGACCGTTTCCGTCCCCTTGGAATCAAGGGGGGACCGAGTGCTTATAAGCCGCTGTTGTGCGGATGCTCGACACACTTTTCTTAAGCAGTCATGTTGGACTGAAACACTCTCTCAAGCAGTCGTGTTAGACTGACGTACTTTCTCTCGAAGTCATGCTAGACTGATGAACTGCATGTAAATACTGTAAGTAAACCCATATTTCCTCGTTCTCGATGAGAAACAGTCCTTCCCTTCATCAACGTCCTCCGCGTGGTTAAGTTGGAGGACGGCAGGGGCCAGCTACCTTCTAATTCATGCCGGACTCCAATCTTGACAACGGGTTACGAACGGCGGGATTGAGCCCCCAATCATAACAGCTCTCGTCAAAACGAAGCACGTTGTAACACAAGCAGACGACACTTGCTGTGTGCCGGAATTGCTTAAGTGTACCGAGAAATTGTTCTTGTGCGTTCTATTTCTGTTACTTTCTTTTTATAGAAGCAAATTAAGTCACATTCCAACTATTAAGAAGAACATTTGTTCACCATAAAGTTGGAAAAATGATCGATGACGCGCCCAGGGCAGCCAGTCCGATAGCTCGCCCTACTGACGTCAATTGGGTGAATGAAATTAACCCAATTAACCCAAAGATGAAATTAACACCATATTCTTACAAAACACAGCGGAATACTGTTCAATCCTACTAGAATGCATTTACTCACAATCTTACAACTCTGGCACCTTACCGTATGATTGGAAAATTGGCAAAGTAATCCCCATTCACAAAACCGGACCAACCCATGAACCACGCTACTATAGACCTATTTCACTTACATCTGTACCATGCAAAGTTATGGAGCATATAATATACACGCATCTGGTTAATTTTCTTGAAAATAACAACTTCTTCACAGTTATGCAGCATGGATTCCGTAAAAACTTCTCCTGTGACACTCAGCTTATCCTCTTCACTAATGCCCTACATGCCAATTTAGATTCTGGTTTTTTAACAGATTGTATATTTCTCGACTTCTCTAAAGCATTTGACAAAGTGAACCATGCATTGCTTCTTCATAAATTAGGCGTTCTAAACACAGACCCCTCCGTAATTAATTGGATTCGCGCGTTTCTGACATCACGTGTTCAATTTGTAAGCACTAATGACGCTAACTCACCTTTAGCCCCAGTTGACTCCGGCGTCCCGCAAGGGTCTGTGCTCGGTCCTTTATTATTCCTAATTTATATTAATGACTTGCCCACTCACGTTTCCTCGAACATTTGTCTTTTTGCGGATGACTGCGTCTTGTATCGTAAAATAACTAATTCTTCAGATATTCTACTAATTCAGGAGGATCTCAATAACATAAATGAGTGGTGTCGTACGTGGCGCATGGAATTAAACATTAGAAAGTGTAAGACTATGAGGATTTCTCGTACTAACGTCATCTGCCCCACCTATACGCTAAATAACATCCCACTAGAATGTGTAACGTCATATCGATACTTGGGGGTTCACATTGCCAGCAATCTATCCTGGAAAACTCACATTGATCACATAACATCTAAGGCCACTCGCACACTGGGATACTTTCGTCGAAAATTTTCTCAAGCACCATCATCACTAAAGCTCTTATTGTACACAACTTACATTTGCCCACAACTAGAGTACGCGTCATCAGTATGGGACCCTGGTCATGACATCCTCATACAGTCTCTAGAGGCAATACAGAATCGATCAGCCCGTTTCATTCTCACCAACTACCAAAGAACTGCGAGTGTCACTAACATGAAAGCTCTCCTTCACCTCCCGCTGTTATCAACCCGTAGAAAACTATCTCGCATATGTCTTTTCCATAAAATATACTACCATAACACATATTTATGTTCTATCTTTGTCCAACCACCACCATACATTTCATCTCGCATAGACCACCACCAAAAGGTAAACATTCCGCACTGCAACACCGTCGGCTTTTCATATTCATTTCTTTCCTAAACGAGCAAAGATTGGAATAACTTACCCGCATTACTTACAAGCATTATTGACACCAATAACTTTAAAAGCACACTTCAAAGCTTCATGTTATAAATTATTGTTGCGTTTGCTTGTTCTGTATAATAACTGCTTTTATGTCATTGTTTTATATTTTGGCTTGTATTTCTATATCGTATGTTCTTTCCTTTCTTTATTTGTTACGCCATGTATTTTTGCCACGCTTACAAGTTTCTATTTACCATTCTTATTTTGTATACGATGTTTTTTGCCATGTTGTTTGCCTTCCTTCCTTATTTTGTGATTTGCCTCTGTATTTACTTACTTTGCCCCTCCCCTCTGCAATGTACAACCGTACCTTGAGGGTATCATAAATAAATAAATAAATAAATAAATAAATAAATGACGTGAATGGGTAGGGGCGGCTGAAAATTCAGCCTAGCAGTGTGCTGCGATCGGCAGCGATGTACATTTTTAAAACCTTATAATAAATTACACGCTTTACCCGGAGCACTTATATGCGTCAATGAATGATCAGAAGGACCTATTCTAACGACTCATTACGTTTGTATGAAATCGTGAAAATCGTTTCAGGGTCCCTTTAATAAGTACATAAACAATGATATAATATGCACGCGCGACTGAACGAGGACGTAGAAAGAAACAGACACACAGAGACAGCGCTGTCTCTGTGTGTCGGTTTCCTTTCTACGTCCTCGCTCAGTCGCTCTTACGCATTCTACCATGAATTCAAATCAACTAGCCCGCCAACGTGCTTCAACTAAATTAATACGCACGGTGTCACGTGCGCACAGGTAAATATGATTACATCTCGCTCGATGAGTGCGGAAACTCGCTATCCAAATGCTGGAGTGAGGAATCTCGGGAGCAGCAACAATCGAATTGACCTTAGTGCACCTTTCGCTTCAACGCGAAGAAACATCGAAAGCACAGGGCATACGAAGCTACCGGCACTACGGGCACTCTGCAAACATCGCAGATCGCTTTAAAGATTAGGTAAAGTCCCGCAATGATTTTAAATTAGAGAAAGGCTTTGATCCAGCCAACGACGCCAGCGATAGGCTGATCGGGGACATGTGACCTTGCTCCGCCCCTTTGCCGCCATGAAAGTTCCTGCGCGCCGGGCGAAGAGCGCGCGTTTCGCCTGTTGTGCTATGCGCATTGCTGCGATAATTTCGTTCAGGGAGGGCCGAAATGCCTTGTTGCTGTGCGGTCGGATGCCGAAACCGGACGGAGGATGGCAAGAAGTTATTTTGCATCCCGCGCGGCAACCAGAACCTAACGAGAAGAAAAGTATGGATGCACAGAACTGGGGGGGGGGGGGGGGGGGGGGGAAGGATTGAACCGTCGGTAACTGCACGACTATGAGAGGAAAGTAACGTAGAGCGATACGAAGGTGCGAGAGAGGTGCACACCTGTGTGTGCAGAGCTGCGATAGTATTTCATTCGCGCGCATGGATGTTGACGGCCGAAATTTGTGGAGATTATTGATTTTAGTGCATTGTGAGCCCGTCGACATAGCAAGTGCCATACGACCTAGCATGCAAGTAAATAGTGGGGCAGAAGTGCATTAACTCGCTGTCAAATATCCGCATTACGTTACGTGCGATAAAAAATGCATTTCAGCAGCGAATTCTACGTTTACACTTTCCTGTGTTTGTGCGCGCGTTGTTAAATTCACTTCACAACATGCCCAAAAGGTCATTTCGAACCCTGCATATCCTAATCGTATATTGTGCATTGCATATGTGAATAAATATATTTCTATGTGCCTGCATTACTCTGCTTTTGAAAACAAATACTGCATAGCCACTGCTACTAGCCATGAAATAATAAAGTATAATACAATATATCAAAGTACATTACATACACTGTAGCGGCGAGCTCGTTCCTTCCAAGTTTCCCTTACACTCGAAGATGTTTCGGTAATCGGCGGTGCTATTTACTGATGAAAAACACACAACTGCAAATTAACATAAGAAAAACGCCAGAAGCGATGCACGGATTGCCAGCAAAACACAGTGCAGTAATAGCTAGGCCAATTCGTGTGCGTTTCGTATAAGGGCCCTCTATCTAATTCTTAAGGGGCTTTAGCGGTGCACGGAGGCGAAAAGGCATAAACACAACAATGCGCGTCATGATTAAAGTATACGTGGCAACGTCGCGTGCACGGTTTACGAGAACAGTCAACCGCATTCACACACGCACACACACTACGCTCAATGTTGGTGGCAGCCCGAACACGATCCATACCGCCGCTTTAGAATGTCACGACAGTTGCACTGGCTCGTAGCACTGAACCACAAAACACAACAGTCGTCTTGTAATCGCTACACGATAGACACACTCAGCGGCAGGAAGGCTGTTGGCGCACTCGTTTCCACACATACGCAAGATGTTGTTTATAGTTGCCGTAAGGGTCGCACGTTTCAGCGAAGTTCTGTCGAAAGCTTCTCGGTCCAAGCCACTGTAAGCCTTCTTTTTTACACGAATTCTTCGTTCAAAGTAACCGCTATGTGTACGCAGCACACTTACAAGCAAAAGAGTTCACAGAGCAATCACCAAGGCTCGCGCGGATAGACACGAAACACGTCTCGCGTTGTCTTCGGCTCCGACTCCGTGTTGTTCACCCGTCAAGTGCTTCGACTCTTTTATGAAATGCAAGTAAATCAACACTTTACGCTTTTCTTAATTATCTGCAGATAATTTAAGCTGTGAACATGTAATGTAATTTAACATGAGCGCAAAGGAACGAAATGTAAACATGCGAATTGAGGCGATGAAGCACTCATTCCGCTCTTTTGAGCGTTTTTCTTTCAGCGCTCATTTGAAATTAAAGGACTAGTTTTAGCAGTTCGGGCCCTTCTTTCGTTTTTCACCACAGTCAGGCACCAGTAGGTTTTATTTCCGCGCATGTGCAGATATTTTTTCAACTCATGAATGCCGCGGCGCCGCGGTTTAGCGTGGGCGCCGTCTGTTACAGGAACTTCCTAGGTGGCGCGCGTGGCAGATGTCGCTTAAAGTCCCTTGATAATTTGAAAGTACCGCCACTCTTTGAACTCTGCCGCCGCCGCGCGACCTCCTCGCCTCCTCCTCGCCCCTTGCGCGTCCCCCCCGCGGCAGCCAGTTTTGCCCCCATTTTTCTGCACGACGATTGGTCTCCCTGCCGTTGCCCTTGGAAACGCGCGGATCTTGCGTTTTGTTTGTTTTTCGTTCGCGCCATTTCTCTCCTCAGCTTGGCTGGCTGAGCGCTTTAGGTCGGCGTAGCGAACGTTGTATGCTGTGTTTACTGCTCTATGTGCTTGCGCTATGCCATGCTGTTGCGCATATAACTGCAGTAAGAACCCTGAAGGTGGTTATGCCTTTTTTTATTATACCACAAGGAAAGCGTGACGGCTTGCACAGGAAGCAGTGGCTGCATAACATTCGCCGAGGGAACTTTATTCCAACAAAGAACAGCGTTGTTTGCGAGGTGAGGCGTCTTATTGCTCGTAGCAAAGCATCCCGTAATGCTGCATTTTTTTTTTCGTTCTTCCGGCCTGCTCACCAGCGTTTCTTTTTTTTTTTTTTGAGGCAATTTGTACGTTGCATAAAAATGCGGTTGTCCTCAGTATACTTAATATCCTGCGGCGGCTCAATCACCTGGCACGTCGCCAACTGTTGTTATTCAGTCGGAAACGCAGCACTATAGATTCTGCTTTCCGCTGTGAACAATTGTGCGCGAAGATACAGCCTTTCAATCGCGCTTTTCGCAATTGTTAGGATCCGCTGCCTGTTTTACTGAAATTTGAAATAGCGACTTGTAGAGGCGCGATTATTTCTAGCCTATGTCGATCTGTGCGTTAGATACAATGAATGCAAGCTCTGAAAAAATTAGTGGCATGTATACCTGTGGTATTGCAGGTAATGAACGCTAGCTAGTCCACATTGCGTTTAAGTTTTAAGGCGAAAGCTTTTAGATCTGTTTCAAGGTGGCGTTGTGAACAGAAAATATCACGTGACCCAAGGAAGACCAGAGGCGACCCAAAGCACGTCCACCCCTGTATAAGAGAATTACTATCCAAGTTAAGTTATGATTCATTAGCGATGGAATGGTGGATTAGAGTGTATTAATGAGGATTAAGGTGGATGAATAAGGATTAAGGTGTATGAAAGAGTATTAAGATGGATGAAGGAGGATTAAGTCTGAATAGGGTGAATTAAGGTGAATTAGGGTTGATAAAGGAGTATTAAGACCGATTGGGGTAGATTAGGGTGCATGAACAAAGGTTGGGGAGGATTAAGGTTGATTAGGGTTCATAAAGGAGGATTAAGACCGATTAGGATGGATCAGGGTAGATTAAGGTGTATTATGGTATATTAAGAAGGATTAAGGTGGAATAAGCTGCATGAATAATGATTAAGGTGTATGAAAGAGGATTAAGGTGGATGAAGGAGTATTAAGGTGGATTAGGGTGTATTAATCTAATTTAGGTTTGATGAAGGAGTATTAAGACCGATTAGGGTGGATTAAAGTGAATTAGGGTGTATTAAGGAGGATTAAGGTGCATGTCCAGGAACTAAGGGGGATTAGGGTGGATGAAGGGGATTAACGCTGGGAAGCTTACTGTAATGAACCTTAATCATTGCTAATCCTTCATCTATCTTAATCGGTCTTAATCCTCCTTAACGTACCTTAATCCATCTTAATTCACCTTCATCGACCGTGATCCACCCTAATCCATCATAATGCACCTTAATCCTCCTGAATCCACCCTAATCCTCTTTCATTCACTCTAATGCACCCTAATCCACGATAATCCTTCTCAATGCACCCTAATCCACCTTCATGGACTTTAACCCACCCTAACCCTGCTTCATTCATTTTAATTCAGTTCAGTTAACTTTTATTACCTTAAAGGCCCCTTTTTGGGGGCATTACATAAGGGGTGCGTTTTTATTTATATAATGAACAAGCAAGGAAGATTCATCCACCCTAATCCTCCTTAATGACATTAATCCTCCTTAAGCCACCCGAATCCCTCTTCATTCACTTCACTCCTCCCTAATGCACCATAACCTCCCTAATGCACCTTAATCCACCTTCATTCACTAATCCACCTTCATCGACTTTAATCTACCTTAATTATCCTTAATACCCCCTTAATACACCTGAATTCATCTAAATTCAATCACTAATCAATCATTACTTAACTTTGTTAATCAGTAATCATCTCTTTACACGGCTGCACATGCTTTGGGTCGCTTCCGGTCTTCCTTCGGTCACGTGATATTTTCTGTAGCTGACAGCGCGACCATGAAACAGAGATCTAAGGCTTTCGCTTAATAAGCCACACACAAAGGGATGTGCCACAAGCAATACTAGATCAAACTCACTAAGTAAAGCGTCTCATCACGTGGCAGAAAAATTGTCTGGAGTGTAGAACTCACCTTAGCTCCTTTTACATCAGTATAGCCCGTTCTAACGGCTTTAAGAAAATGCCAACCTCCTCATAAACGTTGCCTTCAGCATTATCGATGCTGTTATCAGCATTTCTCAAAACTTTCGACACCACTGGGGCACGCAACTGGTCCAAATTTACACGTCTCCATAGAATGCTGCGGCCCGTCCGCGGAAGCCCAGGAGAAAAAGCGTGCCGTGCGCAGCCGGCGGGCGAGGAGAATCGAGGAGGAAAGTGCCGCAAGGGGAAGAGTGTCACTACTTTCAAATTATGAAGGGGCTTTAATGTCGCTACCTTAAAAATTATGGAGGGACCTTAAGATTAGGCCCGCGCAGGCGCGCCCTTTGGCCACGTCGCGGATCGCTTTGAAGATACGGCGCCCGCACGGCCACGCCGTAAACCGCAGCCGCCGGAAAAGAACGCCCCCCTCCTTCCCTCCCTCCCTCGCTCACTTAACTCCCGTGCCTCGCGCGCGACAGGAGAGGGCACGCTTCCCGCCTGCCTTCATCGCTCGCGCACGCGAGATTGAGCCGCATTCGCCGGCCCACATTCGCGAGCTTTCACTCGCACATACAGCATGCGGCGCGCGAAGACGATTTTATCGTCCTTGGACTTTATACGGAACCTCACGGCGACGGCAGAAACGCACCTGGAGTGTTCATATAATTGATATCGCAGTGAAAATTGAACGCGGCTTACGGGCCATAGATTAGTATATATAATAGTTAAATAAAACTATTTCCGGCATCCGAGTTCCGACTCGATAAAAAACCCCGTACCAATTACTCCTTATCATGTTACGTGAGGAAGACGCAAAAATAAACGAAATGTCGCGTTGGATCTTTTTAGTTCGAAAGCACTACTTGGCTCATGCGGCGTTTTGCTGGAGTCCGGCGTTAGTGGCAGATTTAATGGCAGGAACGCTAGAAGGTAACTATATTATATATGAGATCGATGTAGAGTACAGAAATAGGTCATAGTGTATGGAAAGTGGGTATGTAGACATATCCAAGTGTAATAAACGAAGATATTTTCAAAGAAAATTCGGAGTGCGTTTTCCCGTAGGCGGATTCGCGCCCAGGCCACCGCAAGGAAGCTTTGCAGTGAGTGGCAGAGGCGTTACCTCTACTCCACACCAGGAGGTGTTATCTGCGAGACGAAGGAGCGTCCAGTTCGCGCCACGCGCCTAGCGGTTGGTGACGCCACGGGAGAGGGCTTGCCACTTGTACATAAAAGGACGTGCGCATTGGCTTGCCTCCATTGCGTGTTGCAAAATGGACCCAAGAGCATTTACCTCGGCGGCGCCTGCGAAGCCACGTACTTATTACAGTACTACAAAATCCCGCTACAAAATAAGCATGGTTACTTACGAGCTTTCTTTACGTAATGAGCTTACTCGCAACTCCAGTCGTAAATCAGGCTGTTTCCTAAACTTGCACTGAATTCTTTTTGTCTTGGCGTAATGAACAGCCGGCTACAACAATGTTTCTAACATTTGCTCTCCTTTTAGTTTGGTGTCTACATTTTCAAAATTTTTATTATCTATTTTTGTTCTTTTGCTAAATTTAGGTCACCACGACTCGAAAAGAAAAATCAGCAAAGAAAGTGAACGTTACACCCCGAGTACTGTCTGGCGACGAGTGTTGTATCAGTGTGTTAATGTTGTTCGCGATAGAGTATATGACCCTACAATGTAATCGTATTACACTGGCTTGATGACATTGGCGTACATTACTGAATAGTGACTCATTAATGCGTCTCATTGGTACTGCAATGATTTTTAAAGGGAGCTGCACGGGTTTGCTGAAGCAGGTCACTGATAAATTAAAGAACAATCTTGGGGCTCGGTCGATAACCGAAAACATTAAGAAATCCTTCAAGTTTTTTTTTAAATTTCAATATGCTGTTCCATACTACATGCTAGAAGAAAACATTCGCCGATTTTTGCCCCACTTAAATATTAGACGCCAAAAGACGCAAACGTGCTTGCCAAAAAAATAAAATAAAGGAGAAGCTAATTACCCTTTTTTACAGAGGGACGCATAACAGATAACACGAAGCAGAAATTAAGAAGTCATGGCCACATTTCGAACCGTCTAATAAACGAGGTATTTTACACATTATGAAGATATTGAGCATTGTGATACATACGATAGAGCCCAACATTATTATAAACAATTAGGAAAACTCAATGTTCGTGTTATATTCGACTTTCCGGCTGACCAATTATTTAAAGTGTATATCCTGAATATTCGTTTTTATAAATCCGGATAACCGGTTTTCAAGGCCTAATTTATATCTCGACGGTTACACAGGACAGCCGTTATGACGGATATTGAAAGAGCTATAGTACCCACATTACGGAAACAGCTGTCACGGAAAGTCGGGAGAGCAAAATCGGTGTCGTGTCGGGCTGGTGTGACATGACCGTAAGTATTTCAGGAACGCCACGAAATTATTCGAGGCAATAAAAAAACAAAAAAAGAGAAGCTAAAAAAGTGTACAGTCATTTTATCATTAGCTAAAGAAGATGAAGGCGAAAGCCTATGTTCTCAAGAGTCATTTATTGCATTACTTGTCATTTTCATTCTAATGCGTCGTTGCTTTCTATTACTTGTTTTCTCCAACCAAAGGTCGTGAGTTCGAGTGCATTAACTCTACCTTAGTCAACTGTACCTTAATCAACTTCGCCTTAACACCAAACGTAGTGGGGGTTCGAATCTCACGATGTCAATTGGCCTTGTCAAACGACCTTCACAATAATATTTGGAATCCAACTTGAAGATATGGCCGTTTCGCCCATATCTCCATTTGGGTCGTTGGTTCGAGTGTCTTAATCAACTGTCTTAAAGAACTGTGCCGTAATTCACTTTGCCATAATTAACACCAAGGGTCGTGGGTTAGACTTCCACCAGATGTCGAGGGTTCGACCCCCAATTTCGGTGCCATAAACCGGACAGGTCAAATTATCGTTCCATGAACTGCCTAAGGCTTTCGCCCTAATATATATATTTCTACTAACATTTATCACTACACACCTTAGGGAAAAAGTTGCACGGTAAAGGAAAAAAAAGAAAGTAATGCAGGCTATCGTTCGAAGCACCCGTTTTAGCAGGATCTAAATTGTATGTTATTCTTAGGGTTCGTGCCCTAGGAGAGCGTGAAATAATTTAAATGCGACGCAATTAAGACATTATATATTTGAAGCTTCGCCATAATTGGAAACAAATCATGACAATGCTACCGAGAACCTGCCACAGACGACAATGATTTTGCTAGCAATTTAAGATGTCTACCCCAGATCATATCCGTGGAATATGCAACGCCTGAAACTTTAGACTGACTTACCATCCTAGTTAGAATTACATTAATCAAGAACTCTTTATACGGGCCTATTTTCCACTATTCTCGAACAAGACCTGTGGCTATCAATCGGTGGCAACACCAATAGATAAAGCAGAAAGTGAAATGCTAGCCTTTTGAAGAATTTTCTTAATACCACCACCGGAGACAAACAATATGGAGTTACCAGCACATAGCACACAGAAAAGCAACATTTGCGGCTACCCCATATCGTTAACCTACGCCTCGAAAAGAAGTGGCCCTAAAAAGCTGCCCTATGGGACATCAGATAGAAGTGCTTGATAAGTGAAAGCATAGTTTTGTATCATCTACATACTACTGACGCAATCGGATAGGTAAGACCGAAACAACTATTTCGGCACACTACAAATATAATACACGTGTAATTTTTTAGGATTACAATAAAAATTGACAGCGTCATTCAACCTGTCCTGATAAACGTCATAATAGCGTTGAGTGGTACTACATTATATATATATATATATATATATATATATATATATATATATATATATATATATATATATATATATATAGAGAGAGAGAGAGAGAGAGAGAGAGAGAGACAGAGAGAGTCATGAAATTGCGTCAGATCGAACGCACCTCGTTGGAACCTAAACGTAGCGAGGCGTTTATAAAGAGTTGAAACCTGTTCATGAAACCTGCGTTAGTGCAATGCCAGTGCAAGGTCATACCGAAGGCACTCGCTCAAACCACACCATCCACGTTACAAGCTGTTCAAACGCAACCCCATCGCACGTGCGCGAGCGCACGTGCTCGAGTGCGCTCGTGTGTTGTCTCGCGTGCACCCATGCTGCGAAACGCGCGGCGATCATGACGCGGCGCTCATTTCAAGGAGCTAGTTGGCGTTGGCACGATATAAGTAGAACAATTGAGTACTGGTAAGCGCAATTCTAAGACGGGACCGAAGATAGACGCAGAAGGACAGGACAAGCGCTAACTCGCAACTACACTTTATTCTGAAGACTTCGCCTACATAAGTACACAGCAGACCATGATCACGCAAGCGCACTGCCCATCAAGCCAACCAACGCATCATATCAAGGAGCGTACTCTTACAAACATTTTTAATGCGTTTTTTTTAGAAAGTCTTCGAATTTGTTCTATACAACTGTATTGTGTATATTTTGATTGCCTATAGAATTTTCCTATAGAGTTCTAAAAGTTATTTGGCCACGACATTCTTATAGGAACTGTAAAGACACATTTCTATAGAACATTTCTATGCAGTTACATTTAAGATCCTAAAGACAAATTCCTATAGAACATTTCTATCGAGTTTCAGTTTATTTCTTTAATAAGGAGGAGACATACATGCTTACACTAGTATACAGAAGGTGGTCCTAGAGCATGTGGCTGAAAGGGGACCTCCTGTCAGAAAATAAATACATTAGAGGAAATACACAGCATAAAACAGCAATACAGTAGTCACTAAGTGGAAGATTATGCAAAGTAAATATAGTAACAACTGCAAACTTATATAAAGTCAATAGCTAGTCGTAGAATTAAAACAGTAGTTTAAGGCATTCGCAACAGAACAAACCAAAAATACTTATAAAGGCTACAAATGGAGAAAAAACTAAGAAAAGGAAAAACGGAAAGGAAATGAACAGGAGTGAAGTGAATAGCTTAGATATGTGGATTACTTTGGCTATCTAGTAGAAAAGTGAATAATGTTTTCTTGAAGAAACCTAAAGACGAAGAGAGCTTGACATCTAGTGGGAGGCCGTTCCAAGTGGATAATGCTGCCAAATATCCAGATTGTTTTCCATAATTAGTATGTATTAGTGGCAATAAGAAATCACTGTTAGCTGCAAATCTTGTGCGGCTTAAGTTAACCAAAGTACCCTCAGAAAATATATTTACTGGAGGAGTATTACGTGTTACCTTAAATAACATTACGGCTAATTTATATTTAACAAGATTTTTTACTGAAAGTATTCTGTGGTTGAGAAGCATATCAGAAGCACAGCAGTAGAATGAGCTGAACGACAATATCCGGATGGCTTGATTCTGCAAATGCTGTAGTGGTGCTATTGGAGTTCGATATGTGTTACCCCATGCTGTAATGCAATAATTGAGATGGCTGTGAATAAAAGGATAATACAAGGTTACCAATGTTGCTTTGCTAAAATAATATCTAGATTTGTGTAAAATTCTAATGCCGGGAGAAATCTTGTGCTTCAAACAGGCGATATGCTTCGTAAATTTTACGTTTCAGTCAATAATTATTCCAAGAAATGAGCATTCATCAACTGCACTGATGTCAAGAGAGTTTAGGTTGACAGTGGGAATGAATTCTGGTATTCTATGATTCGAATGAAAAAAACATAAAAGACCTTTTGGTAGGATTTATTCTTAGCGAGTTACGCTGGCACCACGTTAAAATATTTTTCAGATCAGTGTTTAGCTTAGTGTCGTCAGCGTAAAGGATGGCCTCCATTTCTGTTAAACAACCGGGTAAATCAATTATATAAAGCAGGAATTGTAGTGGGCGAAGTACAGACCCCGGCGGGACCCCTTTATTGTTTATTCTGAAATTAGAAAGTGAGCAACTAAAATACACAGCTTGTTTTCTATCTGTCAGGTAACTTCTTATAAGTGCTAATGCTGGGCCATCGACGCCTACTGCCCGTAGTTTAGTAAGATGACGTGGTTCATGGATTCAAATGCTTTGGATAAATCGATAAAAACTGATCCTGCGTAGAAACCGGCATCTATAGCGCTTTTTATTTTATCCGTGAAAGAAAGTTAGAGATGATAAAGATAAATTTCTGAGGAATATTTCTATCGAGTTGCTTTAGGATGCTAAATCAACTTTCTATAGAATGTTTCTATGCAGTTGCTTTCCAGTCCCTACAGGCAAATGCTCATAGAAGCTAGGCCGATGTGTGTAATGTGCTTGAAATTTACCAAGGTTCTAGAGAACTGTACTGTAGACAGTAAGGACTACAGTATATGCAATGTCAAAAAAAATTGTTGCTACAACCGCAAGGTATTCAGTTTGAAATGTTTACTGCACTTCAGACTAGATACATGCTTCATATACGTTACACACACGCTTCAGACTAGAACTTGCAACACAAAAACGTTAGCTGCCAACATGCTTCTCGGATCAAGCTGGTGGTGGGAACGCACGAAACATGAGGTAAAAAAAAAATCTGTGGTAGACTTGATTACAGTTGACACCTGGCAATAACAGCCTTGACTAGGACAAGAAATCTTACCAATAAAACTGCAAAATGACCGCCTGTTCCAGCAGTGCACATTAAATGGTTTTATACTAAAGCCTCAAAATAGACTGATATGAATGTGCACTGCAATGCGTGAGCCTGACGAAACCACACATAATTTTAGTCTTTGTTTAAGTGCAAAAATAACACTGGCAGTCCCTGCACAAAATGTGGCAAATAGTGGTCGTCATAGATAAGTAAACCATATACCGAAACAACATCATTTTAGTCTATGTCTATGTGTAAAATTAGCACTGGCAGTTCCTGCCAAAATGTGGCAAATAGTGGTCTTCATATAGAAGTACACCATATATCGTACAAAGTTTAAAAACTTGAATTTCGTTGTAAGGGACACAATTTTGAGATCAAAGCCAACATTCTAAAATTAGGGTGAGAAATACAAACCAGACCGACACATGGAATGCCTAAAAAAAGGATTTAGCTCAGGAGCTCCTATGTAATGCACATGAAAAGTAAAATCGTTTTTCTCGGCAACTATGGGACCAAATTTGAAGAGGTTTGATACCTTTAAAATTTTAAAATCAGTGTTTACATTAACGCCATCAATTCTTATTAAATATTGCTGATTATCGCGCCTTGAAGGAAAAGAACTTACTCAGTTTGTAACTGTAAATTACAAAAAAGAACTAGCACAATTCCGTTAATTCTGTAAATTTGCCTACTCAAATACATCCAAAATACAGAAATACCTTTGAGACAACCACATGACTAATTTGAATTAGGTTTGTGGCATTTGAGAAAGTTAACTTCTAGTCGTTGCAGGAAGAACTATTTGATTTAGAGCCTAGAGGTAAAAATTATTGAAAATTGGCAGGTTTAAGAAAAATAACACCACGAAGCTAAACAATCCACGTCTCTGTGCCAAAAACAGATATCGCAGTTCTGCAGGCTCCATCTGCTATGTCTAAAGTCAACAAATTGGATATATGAATATACAGCTTACATGAAATTGTTGCAATGTTAGTGAGTTTTGCGCATCTACTCGCAAATTAGTGATTGTATATTAGAGCAGCATATGATATCTCAAATTTGCCAGAATAAATTATGGTATTAGGTCCAACAAAAATGTGATCTCGTTTTTTACTTATGAGTAAGATTTGTTAACCTTACAGCTTTGTTTCTTGAAATTTTGCAGTTTTCGTGATTTCGTATCAAAAGCAGACTAGTTGCTTAAAAACGTTTCATCGTGGTACTGTGCTACGTGAATTATGCTTTTTCGAATAACATATTTACTTTGATGCAACAATATTTCTTTATTTTACCCGATTCCTTGCTGGAAACCTGTAAAGCATTCATGAGACTTGAATAAATAAATATTAAATGAATAAGTAAACAAATACATATTGCGGTTTCTCTTAGCATTCCACCACCAGCACGACCTGTATGAAGCTTTGGCTACTGCTCACATGTTGCAAGTTCATTCTTTCATGATCACCTGCTATTTCACTTCCCAGGAAAGGAGCGAGGAAAGGCTAGTTTCTAGCCTCATTTGGTCCGTCTAGTAATGGGCGACGGTGCACCCTGAAAATAGAATTGAAATGAATTTTCAAAATGTGTAATGAACATTCAGCCATAATGTATTATCAGGCACAAACATGCGACAAATATCTGTACAGTTGTAGCACTATTCTAAGTTTCATTTCAGTATTTCAGAAAAAATTATAACAAAAATGTGGCGGAACGCCCCACACGCCCCACCTTCCTGACCACTCTGCCAAACAGGGGCAGTTCTTTTGAGAATCACTTTTGAGAATATTTTCACTTTCCCAAGATTCTGTGACATTAGCACTGGGTCAATGTGCCTGGCACTAGAATATCATTGCTAATGACAAAAAGTATGTCCAAATGACAACAGCCCAGTCACACATTAATCTTATCTTGCAATGACAAGACATTCCGATTTATAACATAAGCAAGTAGGAACACCCATGAGCTAAGACGTCACACTATACAGACGTCACACTATGCGCAGCAAACAAATTTTTTGAAAAGAAGGGAATGACCTTCTGGCTTCTATTGTTGAGCAGTAGACAAAATTAATATTCCATCCGCCGTTAGCCATAGTTGGTATTTACTATGCTTAATATGCCAATAATAAATTTATCACATGGAGCTTGTGATTGAGCAATCATGATAATGCATGGAAGTGTCCATTGCATGGGGACCAATAATGTTTTAAGTTGTTTTCGCAAATTATGTTCGATAACTGCCAATTTGTGGAATTTGGAACAGTCACAGTGTCACTGCCAGATACAATGGGCACAGTATATTTCTGCTATTTGAGTTATCGAAACAATTAGTTTCTAATCTAGTGCGGGTATGTAGAGTGATGTGTATCCTGAGCGCAATTATGAGACTTCCCAATTGTAATTGAAAAGTTTTTTCAGTTTTAATTTAAAAGTGTCTTTCTTGCAACATAGCCTGCGAAAAACAGAAAACAAAAATTATACTCAGGAATTACGAAACTTTGAAAATTGATTGCATAACTGCTCTATAGATCAAGCAGATTTCAGAAGAAATAAGGTGCCTGAAACTAGTTGCAACAAACAAATTTGTTGCTACTAGAGGTTGCGGACAATGCAGTAAACAGACTGTGACCCATTCTTTTTATGTGGCATTCCTCAGCAATTTTGTTGGCGAATTGGTGGCCGTAGGTGAACAAAACAAATGAACAGTCTAAATTTCGCGCGCAGCCCCAGTCCCATTGGTGCATGGTCAAGTGAAACGAACACATTGGTCCGGTGAGTGAATTATGGGGCTCTCTTAGGCACGTGTTGAGGCACCGGCCAGTCTGCTGCATGCACATTTGACCAAATATACACATGATCACAGGAATAGACTACACTACCCCTGACAGACACAAGACAAATTTAGTGGTATCTTTAAGCAAACCTTTCTTGTCAGGGTGCCTATATATCCAGTGAAAAAGAAAGTATGCAGCATATGCACGGCAGTGTGCAAGTGAATTGAGAAAGGCAAGCAGGCAAGGGAGGCTTGCTCGGTGAAAGATACCACCAAATTTGTCCAGTGTGTGTCCCAGGCAGTGTACTGTATCCCTTTCACATGTGGTCAAGCGTACATAGGGAAAACTGGCCAGTGTGTTATCATATGTATAAGACATCATCATATTTAATTCAAAAGACCAGTATGGTCATCCAACTTGGCCGTACGTTTTCACGACGGGGCTTCATATTGGATTACAATCGTTCATCTGTTTTCATCCACCGTAAAAATTGACAAGTGAAATCAATGAGGCGTACCACATATATAGCAAGACATGCGGGTGAGCCCCTATTTTATATGCAACAAAAACAAAGGCATTCTGTGTAGGTCACAAGGGATTCAAATCAGTCTGTGCTTATTTACTACTGAAGTAAATGCAGCATAGAAAATACTGACCTTCACATTAATTTTCAAGAAATTCAAGCTCATCAAATGCGTAATTGCCAGTCGCTGTTACTATGGGAACACAGAAATAACTGTAAAGCACATAATAATTGTAAATGACTGCATAAATAACTGTAAGCATAAATTACTGTAAAACGCGCCGACCATGACCCCGATACCGACGCTTGCGTTTTCTACGTTTCTCAGCTGCTACACATTGCCGACGAGCAATGCCGTGATGCCACTTTGCGCGCCATCGTTGATGGCTTGGAATCTTCGCCTTCTGATTCGTCCCTTCACCTGTTTGTTCTCCACGATGGTGTATCATACCGCCACAATGTACGCCCCGACGATCCTGTCCTACTCCTCGTCATTCCTAAGCACCTCTGGTCAGCTGTTCTCCAAGAACTTCATGATTTACCAAGGGCAGGCCACCTTGGCGTCTCCCGTACCTACGACCGGATTCGCCGACGCTTCTTTTGGCCAGGCCTTACCCGCTCCGTCCGGAAATACGTTGCAACGTGCGAAAAATGCCAGTGCCGAAAAACACCATCGACGCTCCCTCCCGTGCGCCTTCAACCGCTCGACATTACTCCGGAGCCATTCTTTCACATTGGCTTGGACTTACTTGGCCCTTTCCCTCGACAAGTGGGTCGCTGTGGCGACAGATTACGCCCCGCGCTACGCCATCATCAGAGCGCTTCCAACAAGCTGCGCCACAGATGTCGCCGATTTTCTTTTACGCGACGTGATTCTGCAGCATGGTGCTTCACACCAACTGCTCACAGACCGTTGTCGGACATTTCTTTCTCAAGTCATCGCCAACATCCTGCACTCCTGCTCCACCAAGCACAAGCTGACTACGTCTTACCATCCACAGACGAATGGTCTCACTGAGCGTCTGAATCGTACCCTAACAGACATGCTTGCAAAGTACGTCTCGTCCGACCATACTGATTGAGACCTTGCCCTACCCTATGTCACTTTTGCTTATAATTATTCGCGTCACGACACTGCCGGTTATTCCCCGTTCTTTCTGCTGTTCGGCCGAGAACCCACATTGCCACTGGATGCACCCTCTATCATTGCCACTGGATGCACCCTTTTACAAACACGATATTAAAGCAGGACAGGACGTGGACGGACGTAGCGCAACGATGTTGCGCTACGTCCGCCCACGTCCTGTCATGCCTTAATATCGTGTTTGTAAAACTGAGCGCAATATAACCATGAACGCGACATTGCACGTGCTCGCCTCCTGACCTCTCAAGAGAAGCAACGCCGCTTGTACGATCGTCAACACAGAGACGGCCACTTTTTGCCTGGATCTCTGGTACTCCTGTGGTCCCCGGCTCGTCACGTTGGTCTGTCAGAAAAACTCCTGTCTCGGTACACAGGCCCATATCGAGTGCTGCGGGCCGTGACTCCAGTTACCTACGAAATCGCCCTAGTCAGTACGATCCAGTGGCTCATCTGTCCCAATTTCCACTGACGTTGTGCATGCCGCACGCCTCACGCCATATTACTCTCCGGTTATCACTGGTATTTAGACGCCCCGGGACGGTGCTTCTGCCGCCGGGGGTAATGATACATGCATATTGCGTGTTTGTGGTGGCCGATGCACGCGGACGCCCCGACGAAGACGACAAGTGCTCTCTGGCTCTCGAGATGTCGGCTGAACTGGCCAGCGCTGCATTATTCCTTGTAAATATGCTTTTTAAAAGTCCCCAGTCTTAATCCTCAGTTCAAGTAACAATATCAATGATAAACAATGGTGTGCACGCTACGTGCTTAGACCTGCGACATATTTAGCCCACTACATTTCGAATTCCTACATGCACAGAAAACTGCACGAGATTGTAGCACAAACAGAAAAAAAATCTAAATAAGAGGTACAGCATAGGAAATAGTTTTCAAAGAATAAAACCACAATAAAAAGTGATAGATATACTACGTACAAAGCAAAAATAAAATTTAACTTGCAGCCAAGCAACTTATGCAAAAGAAATACTAAACATCAGGAAAGGTTAGGTACAGTTTCATACAGAACATGATAATGCGGGCATAATGGCTATGCACACAAACAAGCAGCAAGTTAAGTAAAGCCGCATAAATATTTAGTCTCTTTAGTGGGCTACGTTCAGTAATGTGTTGATAAACTTCACCATGAATGATACCAAGCCCACTTTATGGAACACGTACATTTCATACACACCTGACATGACCATCCAGATCACACGCCATGCTGCTGCAGCCATATATCCACAGGGTCTGCATTTATGGGGCCTCCTCGATCTTGTGGTTTATGTTGCGGGTCACGGCCTCACCCCTACAAAATGAGTTCTATGTTAGCTTATAGCAGTGGCACAATAAAGGTGCGATATCGTGAAAACATGCAATTAACACCTAAAAGAGTGATGAAAGCAATGTCTGCACTAATGTGGAAAGAGAGCAAATGCTTGAAATCATCGAATGTCATGATAATAGGGACCTCTTGATCAAACAAAATTTTCGACACGCCGCAGCAGCACATTACAATTTAATCTTCTAGTTTTTTCCATTACTTAGTTTAAGCAACTTTCCCCTGTCATGTTCAGTTAAGTCAAAGTTATGTCGACACATCTTGTCTTGAAAATAAAGCTGTACTAGTAGCAAGCTGTGATTGGCTTACATTTTTTCCCTAGAACTGTTCCTTAACCGAAAACCTCGTAAGCATAGATTGTGCACAACGTCGAAGCATTTATAAGCGAGGAAACGTCATTGAAGAAAGAATCGGCGAAAAGGTAGACGGGTCGTTACTATGCAACTATAGCAGACAAGCGGGAGCTCACGCACAGCTGCACAAGGTTAACACAATTTCTGAAACCTTCCTCAGCGGAAGGAAACACTTATGAGGATTATCAATTCCGCACTGGGGCAATAGAGCTGCGTACACAATTCTGACAAGCAGCGCGCAGCAAGCATCAGCACATGTTTCACTGTTTTCGTGAGTGTTTCACTTCCTACGTTTGCAAGGCACTCGATCTATACACACACGAGAAGCACACACAACACAGATGAACGCACATGTAGTTGGAGAGCACAATTGCTTACCGTTTACACAGTACGACGAGGTGGAAAGGCGCTCTCCAAGTTTCCAGTGCTGGGTCCACGATGTTACTCGCAGCATACATGCCGCTGCGTAGTGGACGAGCTGAGGCACGCTAATAATACACATTACTTCTTTACGACGTCCACCAAACTTTCCACGACAACCAGCCGAGACAAAGGAAACGCCTTCCATGGCATGAAAATCGTTGGTCTACATTTACCCGCCGCGCCAGGCATACGACGTGTTTACAGCGAGACGCAAGCCATCTTCTAGCACTTTCGTGCACGCGAACTATGTCTCATTTCATTACATCAAACCTAATAACGCACGATCAAACAAACACATCGAATCAGCTTGCAATCAATTGAAAATGGAGCAATAACAGCACGCCGTATTTTCGTATTCTACCGGTCGCGTGGAACCGGCGCCGGCAGCGCCGTCTGCATAATTGTGCGGCCGTTGTGGCCTCCGTGATGCCTGCAATAATAACCACTACAGCAGGTTTTGTGCCATTTTGGGCCCAACTACTTACGTTGCGAGACAAGGACAAACATTGACATGCTCATATTGTATGTTATAGTTTAGTGTAGAAATAAATTACACGCAGTAGTCTTTCTTTTGAATCGCTTATGCTGCATGCATGCAGTCAGTAAAAGCATGGCTTTCAAGATCTGAACAATTTACCCTGAGAAAGCTATCGCTGGGGGGTGATTTTAACGATTTCAACTTCGGTCACTGGCCTTAAAGTGCTTAAAGCCCTAAATGACGTTATGCGCAGCCGTTACTTGCACTACCTGCCGCGCCACTTCGTTTCTCTTTGAAGTAAGTTACTGTTGTCGTTTAAATGTGGCCCAGAAATTGTTGACACAATCTCGGAGGTGCACGCGTGCAGTGTGTGATGTTTCCGTGCGCTTTGTAACTGTGTCCGTCGCAGAGCAACAAATATACGATGAATTTTAATTTTACCCGCGAGGCGCAGGTTACGCTTATGTGTTACGCTTGCTCTTCCGTATCTTGCTTTCATGGCGGTGTGCTTATCGTGCGCGGATCGCGCTCATGACGTCCGTGCCTTCTCTGTGCATTGTGTGACCCACGAAGATTCCTCGAAAAAAAAAAAAAAACTTCACGTTTTTGCAGCGTGCATTTGTAGCATTTGAGTGGTGTGTGCCAGAAATGTGCGGCGGCGTTCGATGTGTTCCCGCCCCAAGTGCTGCAGTCACTGCATTCCAGCAAATAGATATGACGTGGCCGCTAACGTGCAGTTTTGCGTAGTGTTCTTGGTTATCTTTGTGATTTACCTGCATATGCGATAGAAACCACAACGCGTGCTTCCATTACATTACTTTGGTTTTTCTAATTTCGATTAGTGTCTTGTTCGCCTTCGTCAATGAGTGTCTCTTTAACGATGCTCTTGCTTGATAGTAAAAAGCCTCTGAAATGTAGTTGAAATAATCAGGTTTTTTATTCCTCGAAAAGTGTGTGAGTGGGAATTTTACAAGAACTTAGTGATACAGCTCTGTTCATCGAACTAAAAAACAAAATGTCCAAACGTCTTACAGTGCGTGAATCTTACTATAATGTGCCAATATCTCAGTACGCTCTCAGTGCTGTGGGCCCACAGCACTGAGACACAGCATATATTTGCTGTTAACGTTGACGCTACTGTCCAATTCGCTCTGAAGTAATGTACATCACTTTTTCACATCATTTGTTCCATGTACAGAATTTTACATGGGTGCATTGTTGCCTTCCCAAGTTAGAAAGAACTTTGAGATATTATTCAACAGTATTCAACACCTTCTGTTGAATGTTTATAGAGTGCAAATATAGAGCCGTTCTTAGACCGGCCGCACGTTAGCTTATTCATATGCCCTGTAAACGTTCCTTTACAGCATTCAATACATATGTCATATGATGGCACATATTTAGACTGGGTATGGAGAGCCAGGCTATAGACAGGCCGCATTGAAAGATCTGAAAACGTTCAATAAGCATTTTTCTATAGAATTTGGTACGTAAGATGTCAATACAACCTCTATAGGACGTTTATGGAGAGTGGATGTAGAGCCATTCTATAGACAGGCCGCATTAGAAGTTCTGAAAACGTTCTATAAACATTCTTCTATAGAATGTTGTACATATGATGACAATAAACCCTCTATAGACCGCTTATAGATTGTGAATGGAGAGTCAGTCTATAGACCAGCCGCATTAGGTGTTAAAAACTTTCTACAGATAGTATTTTATAGAATTTAGTACGTATGATATCAATACACCCTCTATAGAACATTTATAGAGGGCGAATGGAGAGCCATTCTATGGACAGGTCGCGTTAGAAGTTTTAAAGACATTCTATAAAAATTACTTTATAGAATTCAGTACATTGACGTCAATACACCCTCTATTGCACATCTATTGCGTGTGAAATGACTTCTTTCTATAAAGAGGTTTCTTTAGACTTCTTATAGAGATTCTATGCGGACGACTCTATAGATTGCGAGTTCCTATAGAGTCCCTTTTCAGTTTCAGTTTATTGATGCGATTGAAATTTTGCACAGAAAGAGTAACTCTAGGAGGTTCCATAATCAAAGACTGGGGAGAGACCTCCAACAATAAATACATCGAAAAAGTACACTTAATGCGGTTAACGGCAGTAGCAATCCTATGAAAACAAAAAGTATTAACACCAAAAAAGTCAAGTCATGGCAATAACAATAAAGTATACAAAAGGCAGATCCTGGGAATAATATTCTACATAGAGAAGCGCAAAATAAACAAAACAATCATTTTCCCAACAAGTGGTGACGAAGTTTCCTCTTAAATAAATGAATGGAAGGTGATGATTTAACGGGCGGCGGTAGTGAATTCCATATTGATGTTGCCTCAAAGTTCGCAGTAAGTTTGCCGTAGTTAGTCCTTGGTTTCGGTAGCGGGTAGTTATTATGGTGTGAAAATCTAGCGCCAGTGAAATGTGGGGTTTGGTCTTTTGTTATCAACGAAACTTGTAATTCTCATCGACAAAGTTATACGTCAGGACACCAAGAGAACATTTATTTAAATCCACTACTGACAGAATATATGTGCGGAGTAATGGCAAGGCACTAGATGAAAAATGGCTGTAAGTGATTATTATCAAAGCATGGTTTTGTGTGTGCTGCAGGGGCGCCAAGTGAGTTACGTAGGTATTGCCTTAAGAAGAAATGCAGTAAGAGATGTGGCTGTGCAGAAACGCGTAGTAGAGTGAAATTAATATACGCACAGGAAAATAGGGGCGGACTTTGATTAGTATTCTGCTACCATATGCCGCATTACGGGTTAATAAAGATGTGTGAGTTGTAAATTTCAAATGATTGTCGAGGTCTACTCCAAGAAATGTTGCTTGGTCAAGAGCCTGAAGCGAAGTCGGACCAATGTTAATGCACGGCTTCTCCTGTACACTTTCTTGCGATGATGAAAGAATTACAAATTTCGATTTAGTTGCATTAATATTAAGCATATTATCTCTCCACCAATTAACGATTTTAGCCACGTCAGCATTAAGGTAAGATATTAGCGATTTTCAACGCGTGTTAGAAGAATAAATTCTTGTGTCGTCAGCATATAAAATACAACTAGAATGTTTAGTGTGTTCTGGAAGGTCACTGATGTACACGACAAATAAAATTGGTCCTAGTATTGGGCCTTGTGGAACCCCTATGTTAGTTAGTTTGGTACGAGAATGAGTATCAGAAATAGAGACGACATGTTTTCGATCATGTAAATAACTGCGAATAAAGGAAAGTGCTGGACCACATACGCCAACAGCGTACCCCTATGTTAGTTAGTTTGGTACGAGAATGAGTATCATAAATAGAGACGACATGTTTTCGATCATGTAAATAACTGCGAATAAAGGAAAGTGCTGGACCACATACGCCAACAGCGTACCCCTATGTTAGTTAGTTTGGTACGAGAATGAGTATCATAAATAGAGACGACATGTTTTTGATCATGTAAATAACTGCGAATAAAGGAAAGTGCTGGACCACATACGCCAACAGCGTACCCTTATGTTAGTTAGTTTGGTACGAGAATGAGTATCAGAAATAGAGACGACATGTTTTCGATCATGTAAATAACTGCGAATAAAGGAAAGTGCTGGACCACATACGCCAACAGCGTACCCCTATGTTAGTTAGTTTGGTACGAGAATGAGTATCATAAATAGAGACGACATGTTTTCGATCATGTAAATAACTGCGAATAAAGGAAAGTGCTGGACCACATACGCCAACAGCGTACCCCTATGTTAGTTTGGTACGAGAATGAGTATCAGAAATAGATACGACATGTTTTCGATCATGTGAATAACTGCGAATAAAGGAAAGTGCTGGACCACATACGACAACAGCGTACCCCTATGTTAGTTAGTTTGGTACGAGAATGAGTATCAGAAATAGAGACGACATGTTTTCGATCATGTAAATAACTGCGAATAAAGGAAAGTGCTGGACCACATACGCCAACAGCGTACCCCTATGTTAGTTAGTTTGGTACGAGAATGAGTATCAGAAATAGAGACGACATGTTTTCGATCATGTAAATAACTGCGAATAAAGGAAAGTGCTGGACCACATACGCCAACAGCGTACCCCTATGTTAGTTAGTTTGGTACGAGAATGAGTATCATAAATAGAGACGACATGTTTTCGATCATGTAAATAACTGCGAATAAAGGAAAGTGCTGGACCACATACGCCAACAGCGTACCCCTATGTTAGTTAGTTTGGTACGAGAATGAGTATCAGAAATAGAGACGACATGTTTTCGATCATGTAAATAACTGCGAATAAAGGAAAGTGCTGGACCACATACGCCAACAGCGTACCCCTATGTTAGTTAGTTTGGTACGAGAATGAGTATCATAAATAGAGACGACATGTTTTCGATCATGTAAATAACTGCGAATAAAGGAAAGTGCTGGACCACATACGCCAACAGCGTACCCCTATGTTAGTTAGTTTGGTACGAGAATCAGTATCATAAATAGAGACGACATGTTTTCGATCATGTAAATAACAGCGAATAAAGGAATGTGCTGGACCACATACGCCAACAGCGTTTAGTTTAGCAATAAGTATGTCATGATTTAATGAATCGAAAGCGTTAGAAAAATCAATAAACAAGGTACCAGCCAATTTACCTCTGTCAATGGCTGGTTTAAGATGATCAGTTAAAGTAACGAGCGCTAATTCAGTTGAGTAACCAGATCGAAAGCCAAATTGATTAGATGACAAAATACTGAACTTTTTTGAAATAGCTAGTTAAATGTACTACGAATAATTTTTCAATTACCTTGCTGAAAAATGATAATATAGATATAGGGCGGTAGTTTAATAACAAAATTTTGCTACCCTTTTTGAAAGCAGGAATAACTTTGGCGATCTTTAAGCAGCTACGAAAGACACCAGTTTTGAAAATTAGATTTATTATATGTGAGAGTGTGTCACTGATAAGAGAGTGTGTCACTGACTCCATAGGAACTGATTAGGAGTTTTAAAGGAGCTCTAAATCCATTTTCATAAGGGTATAGATTACAGCCTCATTTCTCAAAACTGCTTCTCTTCGCTACGCAAAACAACCGACGTATAGCTAATACAAGAACTTATTTTCTTTTTAAAATGATATGCCTTCATGCTTTCTCTCGCCAATGTATTGCCACTCCTGGCTAGAATTCGTATACCGGAAAGAAATGGCTGGCAGAGACAGGACCTACAATGCATAGGCATATGAAAAAAAGCTTTAAATTATTGAATGATGGGATTTTATGTGCCAAAACCACTTTCTGATTATGAGGCACGCCGTAGTGGGGGACTCCGGAAATTTCGACCACCTGGGGTTCTTTAACGTGCACCTAAATCTAATTACGCGGATGTTTTTGCATTTGGCCCCTATTGAAATGCGGCCGCTGTGGCCGGGATTCCATCCTGCGACCTCGTGCTTAATTAGCAGCCCAACAAAAAAGAAGCTTTGTTAGCTACAGAGCGCTCATTCAGAACATAGTACGGTGATGAAACGAGCAATCGCAACACAATGTCTTGAGTCGGTGCTGGCGAAGTCTTCTGCTCACTTGGCTCAGGATACCTTCATTTGCCAGATTGAGCGCCAACAGGCGGCTGGCTTCCCTCGTTCGATTTTGACAGTCGGTATTCTGTGTTTATGATACATACATACATACATACATACATACATACATACATACATACATACATACATACATACATACATACATACATACATACATACATACATACATGAAGACTGTTTTGCTCATGCGTTTACAACAGCGAGTTTACAACAACTTCCGATCACGGGCCTTATCAGTCTACTGCGTCGGAACACAAAGCAGGTTTTAATTGGTTACACTGTACGGAAAGTCTATTTTTAATTTTTTGAGATAAAAGACATGCGCATTACGCTTCAAGACTAATACATAAAATTTTTCCTAAAACTTACGGCAGTCTTCCCTTGTAGAACGGTCGTTATGTACAGAGGAAAGGCGAAATGCGAAAACACCCATGTACTTAGATTTCTATTTAGGTGCACGTTAAAGAACCCCAGGTGGCCGAAATTTCCGGAGTCCTCCACTACGGCGTGCCTCATAATCAGAAAGTGGTTTTGGCACGTAAAACCCCATAATTATGTACAGAGTAAAAGTGTTTGCATAAATTTTAACGCACTGCTACTACTCGATATCGACGCCAATGCCTTTCTTGCTCGCTATATTCAGCAGGCCACATCAATGAGAAAAACCGGAAGCTGTCTAGTGTCTATGCTTGTAAACAGCGAAAGGTTCTATAGGCCATCAGTCATAAGCTAGCGTCGAGATGAACAAAGAAGCTAATCGAAAACGATGGCATGGAAAGATGCTTTCTATTTTTTAAATGTTATTTACATAAAAAGTAGAATTTGCATCCGCCCAAGAGGTGCGCGAAGCGGGAAAAGAAGACACCTTTTTTTTTCACGAAACCTTTTCCACTTGTGCGGAATTCCACGCAAGTGACTTGCCGTATGCAGTGTGTGTGCTTGAAGTTGCGGATTAATTGTCCCTCGCTATGCAATTCGCTAGTCTCCTTCTAAGCTGAGATTGTAGAGCAACCGCCCTGCAGAAAAGGTGTTGGTCCCCGGTTCGATTGCCCGACAAAGACTAATTTCTCTTCACTTACGAAACTGTTTTAAGAAACGCGCACCAATTTCCTTTGTAGCTCCCTGCTTTGTATAGCTGTTGTCGTCCCCTTGGGTGGACATCAATGGCTTACACGAAACTCCCTCCATCGTGCGCGTATCTGTTGCGCTCATTTGGCTCATCTCGTTATTGCGTCTATTCTCACCGTGCTCCTCTTAGCCCATTTCCCACAATTGATACTGCCATGCACACTGGTAGGTCAGACAGCAGAAGAAGTATACATAGAATAGAGGAAAGTGCAAAGCGAGAAATCGGGTTTGTCGCTTTAAGCCATATTGTTATCCCGACGCTTTGAATACTTTCTGCAGATGACACTGCACAAAACAACTTTCGCTGTCACAGCTACGAACTTCGGGTAAACTCGAATGCAGCGCTGTTGTCATATTTTTTTAAAGCAGACACTATGATTGACGACATATTGAGATATTTCTTTTTGTAAAGATTGTGGCCGTGCACAAAGCACTTAAAGGGACACTAAAGGTTAATATTAAGTCAACTTGGACTGTTGAAATACCATCCGAGAAACCTCGAAACGCTTGTTTCGTGCGAAGAGAGACTTATTTTAAGAGAAAATGCGTTCTGAAGCGCCCACGTACCTCTAACGCAGTTCAAATCGCCCGCCCTCCGATTGAGTAGTGGTGACGTCATGGTCTCATGGTGACGTTGCGCCGTCGGTGAGTAAAACGGCGCCCACAGTCAGCGCTACGGCTTTTCTGCGCGCACGAGGTCGCGGGATCGAATCCTGGCCACGGCGGCCGCATTTCGATGGGGGCGAAATGCGAAAACACCCGTGTACTTAGATTTAGGTGCACGTTAAAGAACCCCAGGTGGTCAAAATTTCCGGAGTCCCCCACTACGGCGTGCCTCATAATCAGAAAGTGGTTTTGGCACGTAAAACCCCATATATTATTATTATTATTTTCTGCGCAAAACGCCAACGCGCGGCCAGAAACAGAGCCAAGACAGAGCCTACACCAGCGCGAAAGCGGAACTACGGTGGCTAGCGGAAGGGAAAGCGCGCGACGATAAGCTGGTTCTTTATTTTATGACGCCAACTTCAACGCTCGTTGCAATGGACAACTCTGACAACGATACATTGGCTCGCGATGCTGGGGCGCGATCGGAGATATTCTGTTCGATACGCGTTCTGTTCAGTTGCTGCAACGTCACAAAGTTGCAGTATGCAAAATTTGTGACAGCGGGGCGGAGAGAGCAGCCACTCAGGAAGCGGTGACCTCCCCGGAAGTTTACTTCCGTCGTTTGTCGTCTGCTTGCAAAAGGTATCAGCGTTGCCAGATTGGAAAGTCGGCACAACACCAGAAACTCGCTAAAATTTCCCCAGATTTCACCAGAAAATAAAATTGCTTTTAAATGCACAAAAATGACCAAGAATTAACATTCGTCAAGCACTCATCTTATTATTTATATAAAATCACGATGAGAAGCCTTTAATTATACCTTGGAGCATCGTAGACGCCTGAACGAAACCTGCGTAGCATATCGCCCGTGATAGTGAACTTCACGCAACACCCCTCTCTCTGGAGGCCAACGTTGTGCGAATTCGTGCAATGGAATCCAAAGTTTTCAGCGACATCTTGTTCCTGTACTTCGTCTTAACACACGTGACCTGACTGAAGACTCGCTCCACCACTGCATTCGACACTGGGCAAGAAAGACATGCCAGTGCATACAATGCACAATCCTGGTAGGGTTTTTTCCCCATGGCATTTTTAAACTTGAAAATTCTAGCCCAGAATGTTGCAGAATCCTCAGGAAGTTTCCTGTCGAAGACGGCCTGCGCAACAGGTTTTTGTGACAGCGAAACGAGCGGAGCGTCAGCACGTGTGTCGGCTGGCCACTTGACGCATTGCCGGTGGCCCGGCGTTGCTCTTCCCGTGCTTCCCACGGTGAATTCATTCCTCCACTAGAACAGCCGGTGCCGTCTATTGAAACGACTTATAACTATACGTGCGTTGAAACCTAGCGCTAACCCCATCACACGCTAGCACAAACCTTAGCTACAGTAAGCTTTATATAGTTCACTGTACCCTAGCAGTAGCACAGCAACACAGGGATTTCATGAGGAATAAACAAATACAAATATAGGCCTTAGAATCGTGGCGGCCGCAGGCGCTACCTAGTGTTAAATGTTTGGATGAGCAGCGCGGGTAGACGGTAATTTCGGTAGAGTGGTTTTCCCCAGATATCCCCAGATTTTGTCTGGTGTAGTAGTTTGTTGGCCTGGCCACCAGGAGCTCTACATTTTCACCAGATTTCCGAAATCTGGTGGCCAATTTCACCAGATGGCAACGCTGAAAGGTATACTACAAAACCAAATGTTTCTCGTCTTCCAAATGAATTAAATCTTTATCTAAAAAAATGTATTTTTTCTTCTCAAGCCCAAACACGTTTTCAAATAGTAGTACGTGTGACTACTGCAATTTATAACTATTGGGTTCTTTGCGTCGTCCCTAGGTGGTGTCGCGCACAGCGAGAAGAAAAAAGAAAAAGAAAACGACGGGAGGAGTGGCGCACTTTTCAAGGGGCAGCGATAACATTCCAGTGGCTCGCTGGCACCAATGATGTTGTCGATTTCTCTGTACAACCAACGAATTATTTGTTTCGAGAAACAAAAACGACGCCGGAATTCACTTTCTGCCATTTCTTCAAACGCGTTTCGCACCGCCACCCGCTGTCCTCCTTCCTCTAGAAACGCCAGCGCAACAACCTAAGTTCCCAACGGAAGCGCCATTTTCTGGAATTAAACTATGGATTGGATTCAAACGTGCTATTCCGCAGCCGAAAAGGCCGCCTGTTGGATCCAATCCAATCCACCAGACGTGCCATGCGAAGCCGTATGATCGCTCCAAACTTCTCAACTCCCGTCGCGTTCGGACGAAATGCTCGGTGGGCGGATGATTGACAGGAGCGTGTCGTCATTTTGACGTCACCAAAAACGGGGCGGCGCCCCGCGGCTGGCGACGTCGGCGCGGAGTAGGCCAATCGCGCGCGCCGGTAACCGAACGAACGCGCCGAACAACGATCTCCGATCGCACCCCTGGGCTCCACTTCAGCGATTTAAGCACTGATGAGCGTGACCTGCTGCTGAGGGCTCGCGCTGCCGGCGTCGTTGCGTACTACTACGACGGCGGCCTGCTTTGAAAGGCACTCCACACGACTTCAGTAAGTCGGCGTTGAACTCGTAATCCTATGGACGAAAGTGCAGCGAGCACATTATCCGATTTTTCGGCTGTTTGCCAACGCGCTGTGGAAGAGGTACGGCACTTAACCACTTCGAACGGAGAGGGTCACTCGTTGGCACACAGTGATAAGTAACGTTGGATTCGCCGCTGCAACTGTCCTTGGCCAAGTTCCGCGGACCATTCGCGCATTCCACGACATCACATGGACGTGGCATTCTCGCTGCTTATTCCAAATGCAAGTTTCGCGAGCCAGCAGGACCAGCGCAGCACGACGCGATAACGAAACAACTGAAACTCAAAGCGCGCGCGGCGCAAGGTCGAGCGCGCAGGGTCGAGCGAAAACGAAACCTTTCGATCACCCATACTACTCAAGGGTAACGTCAAAATGTCATTTTTTCTTAGAATCGAATAGAAGTAGACAAGCAGCATTTTATTCCGTCTTATAATCTAATGAAATGATATTTTTATACGAGTAGTTGAGTACTAGTGACATAAATTGTGATGAGGAGTGCATTCGTCATCGGGCTAGTACCGGTATGTCGCTGGGGAGTCTCAAATCGTGTCGTGCATTTACCTCAATTTCTCGGTTACTAAAGCTCTGTTCGCGATTATATTGACGCCTTAGACGTTCTACAACATTGCTTTATCACTTTATCTTGACTTCATAGTAACCTTTAGTGTCCCTTTAAGCACGCGGCGCGGGACGTTTCGTCTTTATTCGTCGAACACAAAACGGGTAGCTTTCTCTGTAATGCGCATTAAACTTTGACTGCATCAACGTCCATTTGTGACGACGCAATGAAATCACGCAATCGTATACTGCCCTGGAACAACGTTCTTTAATCGGCGATCGTAATTCCGGCCTATTGCTATTTTTTCAAAGGACAGCATCTACGAACTGTGCTTAGAAAATATAATCGTCCCCTTTTTACCGGCCCAACAATGGAGCGTTGTTGCAGAGTGCATGGTTCCCTTAAGTCAGCATATAGTGACTCGGTAGGTCAAAGTGCCACAAAAATGTATTATTCCTCGAAAGCGAACAGTTTATCACAGTTGATGCACGTTTTCACGTGCCGAAATTACAGTTCGCTTAAATGACTGGTCTTCGGACAAGATTTGTATTTGACATAAAAATTGTTACAGCGCAATCACATGCAACCACAAGTATGAAGGACGGAACACAAGCGCTGACTGTCAACTAAATTTTATTGACGGAAGACGGATACCTTATATAAGGGGAAAGGCAGAAGTGAAGGGGGAAGGGAGTGATACAATCGGGGAAAAAATGACAATGCGCATCGATGAACGAACGTGCCAGCAGTCAACGGAATCAGGCGCAGAAAAAACAAGAAAACGAAAAAACTAGAAAAACTATCAAAAGGCGAGGGATACTAAACATACATTGAAATCAGTAAGCAGTCGCTTCCAAAAAATGAAGCTCTGCAGCAAAAAGGGATACAGAAGGGGTGCTTACGCACTTGCTGCCATATTTGTGTATGTGGAACGCTTCCAAAGAGACGCGCGCCGTCGCGTCGGCCTTCTCTTGCCTTCATACTTGTGGTTGCATGTGATTACGCTGTAACAATTTTTATGTCAAGTATGCACCAACTCGCCCAGAAAGAAGTTTTAATGAAGATTTGTATAGCATTGAGGTGAAGGCATTCATTTGCGCTCCATTAACACTGTAGCTTTAAGCTATGTAAAAGGTGAACTTCGTCTACATCTAGCAATCATACCCATCACGGCGCCTCATTGAAACCGTACGAAGTGGCAGCGTCTAAATTAATATGAGAGAGGAATGCAGAAACACTTGTTACAATGCTTTAGGAGAACGGTAAGATACCCCATGTGGTCAAAATTAATCTGGAGCCTTTCCTTACAGCTTCCCCCATAATCCGCTGTGCAGCTTAGGGATGTTAAACACAATATGTTAATTTTATTTACTAGTCATAGTCATGTCAATGTATAAAGCAAAGCCGCACATAATTACATAATCCGTTGCGCGGTAACTTCGCTGTGTCTGCTGCCTCTCTTTCCTGCTCTCAGCTTTATAAGACCCAACTTCTGCATGTTTATGCGCATCATCACAGCATGAATTTCGTGCCGTAAAGGTGGGTATAACAACAAAGAAAAAAGAACAGGAATATTAACTCTTAAGACCGGTGAGGTCTGCATTAAAGTGCGATAATTTCAGTGGTTTGCCTTTTGGGCATTCCTAGTGGTGACTTTTATACATGCAGTTTAGGCAGTAGTCAAAACATGCTAGGAGCTCATTTATAGTCATATCTGCAGTCGAAAGACTATGCTCACACGAAGGTTTTTTTTTTTTTTTTTTTTGCACACAGCGCAGATGGGACCGAGATGCATGCGCTCACTAACCATCGCGTCCCATTCATTCTCACCGGTTCAAGAATTACGGGGCCTGAAATTCTGTCGGCGCCTCATTACTATGACTGCCCTTATTGCGCGCGTCAACAGTCTGCTATTACTAATCATGTAGCGGGCTCACGCGCGCACACACACGTAATGTGGTCAGTTTGCTTACGCAAAGATGAGCCGATATCGTCCCTGTTTTTAACGGCACACTTTACCACACCCCAACAAACATGACACACTTCCATGAAAAAGCCGATATTCTTGATCGCACAATCCATCACAGACCACCACGTGGTTCACATTCGCAAGTAAAAAAAAGCCAGTTACCAGATTTCCATCACGCAGTTTACCAAACGCTGATGTTCCCTGACACACAATACTGTTAATCTGGCTGGCAAGAGAATTGCGGGGATCCGCGTAGGAAAAAAGAAAGAAAAACAAAGGGAGACGGAAAGAATAAAAACACGCGTTCACATGGCGCACCTACACCAAGCACTGCGCGACTGCACCACGCAGAAAGCTGGTGGTGGCTGATTTGCCAACGAGGGTCACTGCACGTGCGTTGGTGACGTCACGCTCTGACGCCGCCGGCACGGTGTAACGTACCCCAGAGGAGGGGGCGAAATGCAAAAACGCTCGTGTGCCACGCATTTGATTCATGTTAAAGAATCCCAGGTGGTCCAATGAGACGCGCCACTTGGCGCATGCTTGGGGCTTACTATAGAGCACGCCTTCACAATTATTGTAGCGCTGTGCGTAACAGTGAAAAGGCAAATATTTTGTGCGCAGCTGATTCCGCGTGTGATAAAGCTGAAACACTTGTAAGAGGGAATGTCAGGGAATGATGGAAAATAAAGATTCGATTCGATAAGCACCCCTATACTAACCGTAATACTGTGCTAACACGTTGAAAATAAACGCATTGTGAAGTACTTCAGTAAACATTATTTACCAGAGGAAACATGGGCGCCGCTCACTTAAAGGAATAAATCTCGTTCGCTCTCAAAAGCTAAGACCTTAATTTTTTTATTGCCAAAAACACGGAATTCTGGTTTGTACTTTATTGCATGTCCACAAGGGTGCTTTGCTCCGCGTGGTGATAAGGTATTTTCTCATTGAGTAAATTTCGCGAAATGAAGAAAGCGATAGCACTAACAAAACTATCATGCCATGATGTTGACGCTTCCGCTTAGTTGATGCCATGTAGGCAATTTCTTTTGTCAATCTATCGGCTTATCTTCCGCGATAGTTATGAATGAACATATGGTAAAGGTTGAGGAGATTATATTTATATGCTTTTGCCGGCGACGTAGCAAAGCGTGTTTAACCGAGCAATGTGCCTATGCCGCTGGTATCAGTGGGATATAAATAAACGATATAAATTTGGCGCGGATAGCTAAACGGGAGTTGTCATTGAATGCCAGCAAGCTCTTGAACTGCACGCAGAACTTCAGAAGCTTCGCATTCGTCCGTTCGAAGCTCTTCATTGTGACCTGACTTCCCCCTTCGCTCACTTCGAAGAAGACACGGAAGCTGTGACCGAGTAGGCAGCATCCGTGTTCGCAGGAAGATGGCACCAGTATTGAGAAGCAAAAAGGGCGATACGGCTTCGCCCAATCCGACTATCTCGGCCCGTCCAACTGGTTCGATACGTCCTGGCGGTGATACGGCTTCGGCAAGTCCAGCTGGCTCGAGACATCCTGGCCGTGATACGGCTTTACCCCGTTCGACTAGGTCGGCCAGTCCAACAAGTTCGAGACATCTTGGCAGTGATACCGCTTCGACTAGGTCGGCCAGTCCAACAAGATCGAGACATCCTAGCGGTGACACGCCGTCGCCCAGTTCGACTAGGTCAGCCAGTCCAACTAGTCTGAGAAATGCTGGTGGAGATGAGGCTTCACCCAGTCCAAGTAGTTCGAGAAATCCTGGTGATCTGATTAACCCTAGCTATTCTATTCCCCCAATTCGTAGGCCCCGCAGACTTCGCAGGCTTCGTCACTGCACTGGAAGATGTTTGCGCAGCGCGGCCAAGGGACTCTTCGACAATCCGCTCGGGATTTTACTTATTGCGATAGCAGTCGTTTTGATTATATTGATGTTATATTACTGGCGCCAAATGCGGACTGAAGTGGTGACTCCAGCTCCTTCGGCGAACAAGCCATGGACAGACCACGACGTCATGGGGCCCACCGACGTCACCACTTCCAGCAGTGTACTGACCGTGAGCAGCACCATCTCGACTTTTCGCAGAGTCTTCAATCCTCGTATCCTGCTGTGGACGGAGCCTGGCACGAAACGGCTCGTTGAAGGCACACACTTGCCAGCCTCAGGAGAAAGTGCTTTGCGGTACTGTTCCTTTCCAGTGCGAGATTCCTTGCCTCGAGACCCGTTCGAAGACTTGCTGCTGAGCTGTTACGTTACCCAGGACCGTTCTCTGCTCGAACGAAGCGACGCCGTGGTATTTGACGCCTCAGCCATTCACGCCACGCTTCCTCCTGAGTTCCGGGATCCGAGACAGGTTTGGGTTTTCTGGACGCACCGCGGCAGCGTTCCTACGAAAGATCTCGGTACGATGACTGCCGACTCATTTAATTGGACCATGGCACACCGGACGGATGCCGACGTCGTCATACCCTTCGGCAACTGGACAATAAGTGACAAGCCTGCTTCAAGTGACTATGTTAAGAAGGAGCAAATCAAGAAGGGCACCGCTCTTTTCTTCACCAGTGATTGTGATGACGACGACACAAACCATGTACTCAAGGACGTGATGGGAGCCCTGGAAGGCGCGATGATGCACAGCTGCGGCGTCACCCATTGTGGCTGGTTTCAGATGTGCCTGGCCGAGTACGCGAAGGACTTCTACTTCTTGCTTGTCCCGGAGTCGTCGGGCTGCTACGAGCACCCATTGGAGGCAATTTACGATGCCTTAAGGGTTGGACTGGTGCCAGTCTACTTCGGGAACAAGGAGTTGAAAGGCCTACCTGAGCATTCGTTTGTGTCTGCGCTTGCTCTGATGCCTTCGCAGAATATTACCAGCTATCTGAAGGCGCTGATGGACGATCTTGACTTGTACAGTGACTTCTTCAAGTGGAAAGAAACGTACGCGCTTAGCCGCCGTGACGACCTCTGCTATCTGTGCGACTCGCTGCGAGTCCCTTTTGAGAAGCGCAGCGCTGACGTCCTGTCCTGGTGGAAGAAGACCAACCTGTGTCCACTAGATCACAAATACAATCAGGCACATAGCCGCCCTCATGATGCATACATGCTCTGAGAAGAACGCAAGCTTCTCTTTGATGGCCGGAAGCCTTTGAATCTTGGAAGAGACTGCGAATAAAGCCAATGTGTGGTTTTAATGGGCTCGTTTTTCATTTAGCTATTTGATCGCTCTTTTTTCCTTATCTGTGGGCTCTCAGCCTTCCTGTGTGACGTGACAGCTCAAGGCCACGTGCCCTCCTATTATCTGCAGGACAAGTTGAAATAGCTTCATTAACCTGTGACGTTCGTTTATTAGCCAAATTTGTTAATTCAGTAAATTACTTCAGATATCTGGTGCAATTGCGGAGTTCAAGCTAGCAAGTGCTCGAGGCATGTCCTGCCTGCGTAACGATATGATTGTGTAACCACTGAATTCAAGAAAAAATACTAAGCTTCCTATGAATCCTTTTTATTAGGGAAGATTTGCCGTAAGGTGCATGGAGAATACAAAGTAGTCTTAAAAAGCTTCCAACTGTGCATCGTGCAAGAACTGCCTCAGTGTGTTTGCATACTTACTGTCCATTAGCCAACTGCAGCTTTCGGGTAGGTCTGGCTTCAGTCCAGCCTTTCTTAAGACTGATCGCCCGTGGTTCAGGGCACATCCAAAGCAGGTGTCGAGATTCTGACGTTGTCAAAGGAGCAGAGCACTTGGGGCGCATTACTTGATGTCTTTTGTGGCTATGGTGTTGGAGTGCTAAGCACGAGGTCGCGGGATCGAATCCCGGCCACGGCGGCCGCATTTCAATGGGGGCGAAATGCGAAAACACTCGTGTACTTGGGTTTAGGTGTACGTTAACGAAACCAAGGTGGTCCAATTTTCCGAAGTCCCCCACAGTGGCGTGCCTCATAATCAGAAAGTGGTTTTGGCACATAAAACCCATAACACAATTTTGTTTTTATGTCTTTTGTCAATCCCCAAGCCCAGGTGACGGATAATGTTAGAGCCGCTACAACCCTTGCATTCATTTCCAGTGTTCTATACGGCGCGGCTAGTATGCTGTAGCTAAAGCTGTAACGCCATCTGCAGAAGCGTAATGTTGAGACATAATGCCGCTATAAGAGGACGACCAAGATAACAGACACGAAGGAAAAAAATATCACCAGGACGACCCGCCGCTCCCATCGGTATATACGAATACCAACAAGATCAACAAAGCAAAAGCAAGTATCAAATAGGGCGAAAGCAAAGTCTGCAAAAAAAAAAAAAAAGTTGGCAGAAGCTCCACTCGCGATTGCAAGCGTGGATCCAGCCGCGGTGAGAGTGGCTTTCGGCCCTTCTGCTCGACAGTCAGCTACTGCGCCACTCCAGCGCTTGCTAGCGGCTACGGAAACGTGCCTACACACGCGTTCTAGCGCGCGAGGAGTCACGCGATGTGAGATGGGCGCCGCGTAGTGTCGATACGGGCACACTTTCCATTGTTGTTGCATAATATAGCACCAGGTGGCACGCCATGTAGCAGTTGCATAAGTAGCCGTACCCAGTAAATATAGAAGTTTTGAGGAAGCAACAGAAGGATAAGGCGATGTACGCAAGAATGCCAGAATGTAAAACATGTACATCATAGCTAATTCAATCAAGTAGGCTAGGTTTTCTCACCACCCGGTTTCAAAGTTGATGCCAATAAATCATCATTATCAGCAGCAGAGCAGCAGTGTATCGTGTCACTTGTCACGCGATCTGAAATGCGCACCGCCTAGCGTCGATACGTGCAAACTTCGCATTGCAGCTGCGTTTTATTCCACCAGGCTTCACGACATGAAGCAGTTGCATCGTATCGTGCCACGTATCAAGGGACGTGACATGCGCGGCGCGTAGTCTCGATATCTGTGCTGCTTACGCTTCGGTACACGATATGGCGCCCCCTCGCAAGGCACGAACCGCTGCTGACGAAGCGTATAGTAAAGCTACGTGCGCCGCTGCTACAGGCAACGTCGGGTTCATCAGACCGCTGTGCAGAGGGCAGCACAAGCCGCAGCTTGCCGTCAATGCCGGTCGGACAGTTCGGTTCGTTCTCGTGAAAGCGAAGCAAAGAGATTTCGCCACGAAGACTCTCTAGTGCGTGATGCCGAAAATGGAGCTCCCAAAGAGCAGCTCCTCCAGCTTACGCTGTGACTGTGCTGCGTGTGTCCTGCAAGCCTGTTACTTGTTTAAGCGAAGTTTTTTAGGCATCACTCCCGCACTTTGATGTCCGTTTCTTCTTTTAACATGTATCAACTTCGCAGGTGCCCACTGACGTCAAGTCTTGCATCGGCTTATGTAGTGCCGAACTCGGAGACAATACGTGCTAAACCCTTTTCGCACTCTTAACTCTAACGAATATGCAATCAGCCTCAGTCGACTGTGGCGTTTGACTAACGCTCGTGCGCTAGACATATTCTTACTTCCCTGATGTGATTTATGACGCTTCTACCTATAGTAGCAAGCGCAGATGTAGAACCTGAAGAAGCCCCTTTCTTTTAGATGGGAATGGTGCCCCTCCCCCCGCAAGATCCAGACGGCTACGGAAAAAGAAGAAAAGAAATAGTCCAATACCATGGACGCGTCGCAATCTGTAAACAGACGCGCACGTTGTACAGGGCTCAGCGAATCAAACGCGATAATCGGGCCGAGATGGTGGCCGGTGCTTTTTGTACCACCGGAGTGCGCTGGGTACAACGAGCGGATGTATTGTCGTATACAATAAAAGCGAGGGCTTTCGTGACGCATTTTGTGACTACACTTGCTCCTACCCGCCCTTCAGCTATGGTGGCTAGAAGGGGAGATGGGAGCATCGCGGCGGGCAGTGCGCGGCGCTGAGTGTAGCATGCTAGCGCGGCTTCGATAATTAAGGCTAATTGAAAGTGTAGCTCGAAAGCCAGGAGCCATAAAAAAGAAAGTGAGAGAAACAGAAACAGTTAATTGGATGCAAAAGAGGCAAACAAAAACACCACGGAGATTTACAAGAATGGCAAGAAAGAAATTAGAAAGGAAACCCAAAGGAAATTAGAAATGAAACAATGGGCGGTGCCTTGCTTTTGAAGTCTGAGCTGGTTGCCTGAGGGGAAAAATATACCGGAGGAAATAGTCGTAACAGGACGAGGCGCGTGTGTGCTGTAGCAAAAATTCGAAGACAATTCAGTGCATCCCAATGGAATTCGAAAGTATTCCCCAAACGAGACCCGTAGGAAACGTCGACCTTCAAGAGGCGCTGGGATTTAAATAAATGGAAACAGTAACCGGTCGGTAGCTGAGATTAGCCAAAGACGTTTAAAGTATTGGTGGAAAAAAAAGATGGAAAGATATTGCTGGCGCCGGTTCCGTTACAGACATACAAGGTAGATATAGACTTTTAAGGAATAGAGGAAGTATGAAAGAGACATAGACAAAATGCAAAACCGATAAATATCTGTAGATTACCTGGTTAGCTCAAGGAGGAGGCAAAGAGATAAGTAGAAGGCAGGGAGGTTAACCAGAATAACGTCCGGTTGGCTACCCTACACCGGGGGAATGGGAAAGGGGGAAACAAAGGTAACAGGGAGAGAGAGAGAAGGGAAGGAAAGAAGGAAATTGCGGTGAGTTCGCTGGGTAGATGGCTATTGGGCGCTGCTTCGTTTCTCAGGCAATGCCAAGAAGTCATCATCATCAGATGCCTGCTTTCTTACTTTTTTGGGGGGGGGGGGGGCACCGCAGTAGCTGACTGCTGCGACGCGGAGTCTCCTACTTTCTCGGCGTCTTCCGTCGTGTCAGTTCGTTTAGAAAAACTGCTGTGCTTTCTAGCCACCATACCCCGGCTGCCCCAGCTATCACCAAGCCCTCACCGGCGGCGCAAAAATGCTGGTAGCCATGCGGGCCGATTATCGCGTTTGAATTGCTAAGCACTGTATACATACCATGTGTTGTGTTTCAGTGCACAGTTCTCCAAAACTAAGAAAGCCTCGCTTCCATGGACAGACAACAGAAATGTGTTCTACTTATTTTTTTTCTGCTGCTTATCACTGGTTTCCCGCTCACGTAGGATCGGTCGAGGGTGCTCCCCCGAACCTCAATGAGTCTGCCCACGAGGCTGCGCGTGACCTCACCGACCGCGCTTCCTCTATAAGGAGCACTGACTCCCCTCCTCTCTACGGTCACAGGGACGCTCCCGCTACTCACAATGAGATTATTAAATATTTCTACATGTCCAGAAGGGTCTTTCCACCCCCTCACCCCAAGTTGAATAGACCGCAAGCGGTTTCACTTAGGCTCCTACAGACCAGCACATATCCGTGTCTGTCCGCTCTCCACGAGGCTTACCCCGACGTGTATCGCGACGACGCCTGCCCGTCCTGCGGCCAGACCTCCACTCTACCTCACATGCTCTGGGAGTGCGGGTCGACATACCCCAAGTTCATCAAGGAGGAGTGGGACTCGCTTTTGCGTAGCCCCGCTCTAGAAAAGCAAATCCTTGCCGTCCGGCGTGCCCGCGACCGGGCCGGTGGGCTAGACCTGCCGGTCCCGACGTGGGACTAGCCGGGTGCGCGACGAGTTCGCGTCCTCGCCGGACCTACAATAAAGTTTATTCACTCACTCACTCACTCACTCGCTTATCACGAGGTATACGGTTCCCTTACAAGCCACACTACCACATTATAACCGTATAGGGGCGGATATGGAAATGCAAGTGAACTTATGCTAAAGAAGCAAACAGATTAGGCTGGTACCCTATATTTATTTCCGCTGTGTCCCCCGCACCTATATGTGAGATATTTTTTCGGTGGTCAGCCAGGACCTTTTGTTTCAATGCAAAAATTTTTTGCGACAACTAAGGCTGACATAAAGATGACAACAGTTGAGTGCTATATATCTGAATCCCGATTTACAGTCGAGTGCTTCTGCAGTGAACGCCTCTGCAACGAAATAATCTGTATAACGAAGGAATAATTCGGTCCCGTGAAAAAAGCCTGCGGATATATGCAAAGTGCCTCGAGCGGCCAGTTGCGCGACAATTCTGCGTGCATTAGTGGGATTCTTTCACGCACGGAAAAACACGTTTATGTAGCACGTATATAGGAACAGAAAACCTTCTTGTCTTTTTTTTTCCCCGCTCTCTATCATTCTCTCTCTAATCTTTTTCTCCCCACTCCCCTTACCCGGTGCAGTGCTGTTGAGGTGTCCTCCCTTGAGAGACAGTTACGGCACTGCACTTCTCTCTTCCTTTCATTCTAAAAATCACTACACACAAGCTGCATCGGGAGTATTTCATGTTGCTCTACAATTTTATCATTGACACTTTCCATCTAACTATAATATTTGAGAAGTTAATTAAATAATTAAGGCTAATTATCCAATTAGGCGCAATGAAAAGAATATGAGTATCGCCAAGCGTCGGCAAACAACATTACCTTGGTTCTGTCCAGTTACGTGGCATTCGCATATTTTAAAACTGGCTAAGGTTAGCTGGGACACCCTGTATATGCTTACTGAAGCAAGAGCTTGACAAGAATGCTCTCCGGCCAAAGAGAGCTGAGGCGCATGTATCGTCTACGCGAGAAGAAAAACGGTGTACGCATGCGCTACTATGAGGGCTAGCGAAATGTACATGGGTTTTGTGACGTTAGTTTGCATGCTTGCTGGGGACTCGTGATAGCGAAAGTGAGAGCATTGCTTTTCTGCTGACTTTGAAGATACTCTCAAATTTTCGATTCGTATTCTTAGTCAAAGTCACAGCGAAAATTGCAATATAACTATTATCACGCTCCCTGTGTCACACTAGGGGGGTGTTTCATATCTCTGCCGGCGTCCCTCGCTGCCACCTATCAAGCTGTTAGTTGTTTTCTCTTTGTGCTTGTGGGAAAAAACCATTAGGCGGGCGAAATCGCGTGGTACAACCAGCGTCTAGTGTGCTTCCGTGGACAGAGGTTCGCCTTGAGGAAGCAACCAACTTGGAGCTTATCCTTCCGTCTTGTGTTAAATGGCCCGTCCATATATAAGAGACTGCGGAACGGTCCCGAAACGGCCATCGCGCGGACGCCGTGCTACTAACAGGCGCTCCTATCGGTACCAGCGTTGCATTCCACAACTCTTGAGCGCACTACGCCCTAGCGCCTATACTTCAAGCGAGGCGGAAGACGACATACCACCTCCGCCTCCCGTGCCTCAGTCGTCGCCAGCGTCACCTGAGGGCTCCTTCATATCAGATGAATGTTACATCGAATACATCGATGATGGTCAAGTAGAACCTTCACCGTCACCAGCGTCCACCGTGCCAACGTCGTCATCGTCATCACCTGACGACCAAGGGGAATATTGCGCAACCCCCGGATCGTCGCATTTATCGACATTTTCTTTCGAAGAGTCGTCTCCCGAGCGATGCGAACTGCCGTGCAACGGTAACGCCATATTGCGCGAAACGCCTCCGCCTCCGGCGCCGCCGCCACCGACGCCATCATCAACGTACCGCAGAAGCGGCATAGCCTGTGAAACACCTTCGGAGCAACCGTCATCATCGGCGATTCCTACAAGTTTCTTCCGCACAGAAGCCGTAGCGCGATACACACGAGACGGCCAAGTGGACACGACCAGCCATACGCACCAGTATCAACTGGCGGGGCTTCAGGAGTGTGCTGGCAGTGTTGTCGACTCCGAAGTTACGATAGATTTTCCGTTTAATGAAGGTGAACCGAAAGACCACTGGCGCCGGAAGACCCTACAAACCCGAATATTTCGTGATTGGTTTGCAATATGTCGCGAAAATCCATTCTCTTGCTGCCCGTCATGGGTCATCTTCACCATTCTGCTACTTCTTTTTGCCGTAGGTGTGTGGGTGATAGTTACCAAATTCGCATATGGAAAGTAATCTGGACCGCTATTTTTAATATGCGCGTCGTATTGACTGTGATTTTGACAAGGGTGGCACACGGCGAGTCGGAACGAATGGCACTAATGACTAAAGCACTCGCATGTGCAGTTGTATGCATTGTAGTGTCCCGTTGTAGTAGCGTTGAGGAACCATAAACCATAAGAACCGAAATGCAGGCAAAACTCTGAACTCTACGATAGCAGCGAGCACTGTCGTCGTATCTACGTTCCGGAGTGCGTAGCGCTGCTGTCACTGCGTAACAGCTTCAGGAACGACTTCGTAGTACACTGCAACAGGATGCTCGAGCACTAAAGCGAATCTTTCTTTGTGGTGTCGGATGGGTTTCGATGCCGTCGTCGGTGGCGGGTTTCAACTGTGGAAAAGAGCGTCCGGGCGGCGATGAAGCGGAGAAGGGATTGTGCAGCGAAGCAGGTCTTTTGACTACACGCGCCGCAGCCATCTTCCTTTTCCTTTTTAGAGCGCAGCTCTTTGGCGTCCGTTCCTGGGTTTCGCGTCGTCGTCGGCGTTGTCGTCGGCCTCGTAACCAGCTCCGCCCCGCTTTCATCCCCCCAGCGCTAGCAGCGACCGACTGATACCGCTGGATGCCGCTGACGCCGCTAGAGAGTCAAGATAACGTGACTGCATAGAACACCGTCGCCGCCATGCAGAAAGAGGAGGAAAGGGTCCCCCCCCCCCTGTTCTTGTGTGGCGGATAGGGTGCTCTTCAGTTGCCGACGCGCCGGTTATTTCACGTAGGCCCCGGCACGTCGACGAATACGTGACCACCTTCCCACGGCTAGACCTGGTTCTTAGCGCTGCGGAAGCGAGGGTATCATATTGTTTGTGTCGGCATCGGCGGCGTTGTCCCTGAAACCAACTCCGCAGCTGGGGTTGACTCACTATCGGCGTCAGCGGCATCAGTCAGTCGCTGCTATCTCTTCCCTCCTCCCTTTATCGTGTTGTCCGCTTGCTGCGCGCGCTTCTGCCCCCATCGTTTGCCGCTGGGTGTACACGCCGCCCCCCTCCCCCCTCTTCCTGCGAGTCTCCGGTTGTCAAAGCGCCGGCTCGAACTTAATTCCTTTCTTCGCTCCTCCTCCAATGCAACCCCTGTGCGGTGGCAATCAGAGAGCCAGATCGGTGGCGGCGGATCTGTATATGTGCACCGCCCGAGCCGAAATTGCCGCTGCCGTTCGCCCTCTGCGGTGGCAATCAGAGAGCCAGATCGGTGGCGGCGGATCTGTATATGTGCACCGTCCGAGCCGAAATTGCCGCTGCCGTTCGCCACTGCGAAATTATCTGCCAGTTCTTTCTGAGCCATGAGCGAGACGACCGATGGAAGTCCTCCGTCTGCTGCTGCTGCTGCTGCTGCTAAACGAGCTGCCAGAGCAGAGGCCCAGCGCCGTCGCCGTCAGAATCCAGAGGTGCGTGCCGCCGAAGCAGAAGCTTACCGTCGCCGCCGTCGAGATGATCCAGGAGTACGCGTCGCCGAAGCAGAGGCTAAGCGCCGCCGCCGAGAAGACCCTGCCGTTCGCGCCGCCGAAGCGGAGGCTCATCGCCGCCGTCGAGAGCAACCAGCAGTAAGCGAGGCTGAAGCAGAAGCTCATCGCCGCCGCCGAGAAGACCCTGCAGTTCGCGCCGCCGAAGCGGAGGCTCATCGCCGCCGTCGAGAGCAACCAGCAGTAAGCGAGGCTGAAGCAGAAGCTCATCGCCGCCGCCGAGAAGACCCTGCCGTTCGCACCGCCGAAGCGGAGGCTCATCGCCGCCGTCGAGAGCAACCAGCAGTAAGCGAGGCTGAAGCAGAAGCTCATCGCCGTCGCAGAGAAGACTCTACCGTTCGCGCGGCCGAGGCCGAGGCCAAACGCAAACAAAGGCTCGCAAACAGTCAGGGTGCAACAAATGCAACAAAAAAATTCTGTGATAGCGCATACATGTGTTGCTCGATTTCTTTGCCTCAATCTATCGAAAAGGTGAAACAGCTTATTTGCTGCGCTCAAATTTCGCATTAGGAAGTAACGTAATCGTCGGTAATTTTTTTTCTCGCTATCAACCTAAACGTGAGCCAAATGGACAGAAACTTCTAGGATACATGGCAGTGTTACATTTGGTGAAAGTTCATCTAGTAGGACACTTGATTTCATTAAGCCTCATGTGTTTTCCGATGGAATGAAGTGTTCTTTGTCGATTCATAAAAGCTTTTTTTTTTTTCCTTTTCGTATCATGTGTATTGAGGACAGCCTATTAAAATGTGTAGGATTTTCAGTGCTTCTTGAGTGTGTTTATGCGCTGTTTATTCAATAGTAGGTGACTGGTTGTTAAACATGCGTGCCGGATAATTACACGGCACAGAGTGATCTCGTATAAGCGGTTCCTATAGCTACAACTTCTCCATTCTCCTAACACTCCTTTGTTAGAAAGCATGAAGTTTGCAAGCGCGTGGCCCACCTGCCGCAATTTCATGGTAAGCAGAACCCGTTCAACCGGGTTTATCTCCTTCATAGAAGCTAAATTGCAACGATTAAGATTGCTGTTATATGGCAGCTGTCTGAAGTGACAGCGCCTGTAAATTATGCCTAGAAAATATGGTACTGTTTATAAAGTGGAGTGTTCACGTTTTACTAGCACAACAACGCAGTGTTCTTGCCAAGTATACGTTTTCTTTAAATGATTTCTTAAGTGATTTCTTAAAAATGCTTCGTCTGTATCACACACATGCAAAAATGTATTGCTTTTCGAAAACAAGTGTCTTCTCGCACAAGATGCACATTTCCCGTACTAAAGTGACACTTTGCTTAAATAAGTGGTTTTTTTGGACAAACAATTTACATTGCATCGCTGTGTAGCCCCTTGTGTGCGTGTCAAATTATGGAGGAATATGTTGCAACAGATTTTTTTATCGATCTAGTCGGCGTGGAAACCCTGTACACTGTCGTCCTAAACGATACACAAGACGGACTTCGTCTAGAACTATCAGCATGAGAACGCACAAAGATGCACAAATACGTAATTCATTACGCGGCAATTTCTCTGCTTCTGATGCCTATAGCGTATTCTTTGCCTCGCTTTGCTGTTTTCAACTTGAGGAGACCCAATTTCCCGTGTCGAATACGTATCATCACAGTGTAATGTTTCTGTCGTGAAGTTAATGGTGACTTGATGGTAACAAAAAAAAGAAGAAAAAATAAGAAAGAAAGGTTCGTTGTTTTCCTTGAACCCTAGAACATACGCGATTAAGCGATACAAATTGAGCGTGTCGTCTTTCATGCATTCCTCGTGGGTATGCGCACACGCTGTTCTACTGGCAGTGCGAAAAATTAAAGGCGCTTCGGTAAAGACGGGACTCGCCGTCTTTCGCCTGGACCGACGCTGGCTAACTCTACGAGCGCTAATTTTGCAGGCAAACACCCAAGAAAGTGGCCGGAGGGATGGCGTGGCGGTAGCGCAATAGGGGAAGCGCCGCACGCGCGAAGATGTAGATTCGGCTCAGCCGTCTGCATGCGGCACGTTATCTTTTCGCACGCTTTCATTTCCGTTTACCTTATTTCAAAATTTCAGTTATTCATTACGGTAAATTTACCCTACGCTTTAACTGGCTTCATTGTCTGTCACTTCGTATGTTCAGACGGCTTGAAAACGCACCGCCCCCATTCAGGTATGTCTTTAATGAATGGAAGGCTTACGAAATTTATGTGTTTCTGTAATAACCAAAATGTAAATCGCACAAAACAAAATGACGGACTGCAAATTTTCGGGATCACCCGATTATAGCATGGAATTACAAAGATAGATACCGATTCACGGGAAAGAATGCTATAGGCTACAAAAATAAAATAATTAAAAAAGTGTCCACTTCTGGATATGAAACCCGCCACCGTCTCATTGCCAACTGATCCAATTAGGAAGCACGTAGTTTGCTTCGGAATGGACATTAACTGGCCACCTAAAGTCCAGGGACATTAAGGAAGTTCCGCGTCTTGTGGAACCAAAGCAAGTTGTAGGGAGGAATATAAGTTTCGGAGCGTAAGTGTTTTGTTCCAGTTCAGAGAAAACGGTGCAGTTCCGATTCAGCTCCCGAGGAACAAAATAACAGGTCAAACCGATTTCAACCAGTGTATAGTCGATAGCGTAATCTTAGAATAGAATAGAAAAGCAGCATAAATTTATTTCGTAAAAAGGCCTACTATTCTCAGCTGCACGAAAAAAAGTACGTCTTCTGTTGTTCAGGCGAGAGCAATTCCAATATATATATATATATATATATATATATATATATATATATATATATATATATATATATATATATATATATATATATATATATATATATATATATATATATATATATATATATATATATATATATACGTGTGTGTGCGTGTGTGCGTGCGTGGAACATTCAAGTACTCACGAGTGTATCTAGGCAGCTTTAATTGAGCATACACAGCTGCTCTGTGCGCAGTACGCAAACGCTCTGTGTCCGGAAGTGTATTCTTCGTCAGACCGCTTTTAGTTTGCTCGTTTCGTACGCGTCGTAATGTGGATAAACCTAAAAAAATTTCCTTGATTGAGTGCATTCATCAGTGCCATCTATAGCAGCTTGGAGCATCTTAAAGAGAGTGATTTTAGTTCAACCAAGTCATAACTCATTCGCCTACAGTCGATCTGCTTATGTTTAACGTTTTACTGCGAAGCTGTATATTGCTTGAGTTCCAGGTATTTCTCATGTTGGTGTGTCAACAATACAAATATCAGCATGGGCCGATCGTGGAGATAGTGCAATACCGGGCGAAGCCGCGGCGGAGGTCGAGCAGGCTTTAAGCACTCCGCCCCCAATAATAATAATAATAATAATAATAATAATAATAATAATAATAATAATAATAATAATAATATATTAATAATAATATATGAAAAAAATATTCAAGATGCATCGTTTCAAGTCGATTGGTGTACTGGAATTATTTGTGAACAGCACATGGACTCACGAGCTGGTGGCGTTGTCACGCAAGCAAAGGACAAAATGCATGTCCAACCAAACACCCTTCACTTGCAAGAGGACAATGCCACCCACTGTGGGGATGTCTGTACCGTTCAAACGAAAGACGGAATTGTGATATCCACTGTGCATATATGTCCAGGCACGCCGAAGTGCGATATCGAGAAGTTCATGACCGCGCACTTTGCGTGGGTTAGCGGTGATGACACTAGCCCCGTGATTTTTGTTGCAGACTTCAATGTGAAAATATTGTTGCGAGACGGAGACAAGCACGAATGTTGTTTATGCAAGGCAAGCACTGAAGGCATCAGCTGAACGTGTGCGTGCGTGTGTGTGTGCGTGTGCGTGTGCGCGCGCAGATCGGGTTTTGGTAACGCAAAATCAGCGCGGTTCAGTTCGCGCATTTTTATTTATATTTATTCATTTTGGGGACTAAAGGGCTGATACCCACATGTCGCTGGAAAAAGATAGCTGACCTGCTAATGAGGAGCAAGGAACATTGAATTCCCACGCTAAGCCAAGCAGTTCCTGTAGCAGGTGATCCCACTCTTCCTGATCTACCTCTGTTCTGGATCTCATGGGGGCATTGTGTACGCGGGCCAATTCAATAAAGACGGAACAAGATTCAGCGTTTCTACCGGCGTCACATCGTTAGTGTCAGCACAACTGGCTTACAGACGTAAGACGCGTTGCGTATAAGTTAAACTAAAGCTGTCAACTAACATACCTGCTTCTCGAGGCAAGACATTGAAACTTGCACTAACGGTACCACCAATTACCACTTAAATGGCAGCGAGTGCGTATGCATTCACAAATAAAGTATATTTGAGCCACAATAGTGTACGCACTGCATGGATGAAAAGCATACACAGCGACCAACAAAAGCTGAAAGCTTTTTGATGCGAAAGCATGAAATGGCCCACCGAGCGAAAAAGCCGGCGTCTGTGGCAGCGAAATGGCACCTCAATTCCAATTGGCTGCGATTCCACGTCACGTGCGCTCCTCGACAAAGCAGAGCGGGTGAAAGGGAACGCCTGTTGCCGCGCTGGAGCGCCAGGTGTTGCGTGGGGGTAGAGAGCATGGACGCGAAGCCACGTCACCCGTGCTCTCGCAAGCCTGTGTTATCCGCGCGCTCCTTGTCCGCGCAAGCTCTCCCTTGCGTTCTAACTTCGCCTCGGTATTCGCTATAAAGGAATTAGTGTATGAAAAACAGAATGAATTAGACAAAAGAAAAACGATGGCGGTAGTGAGCAATGACCACAACTCATGTTAATCGTGGCACAAGCTATATGTGTGTGTGTTTGTGTGTAATTTACATGTACGATGGTTGCTTTCGATCCTGGTTTCCCCAGCACAGAAGCCCGAAGCTCTTACCATTATAGGCCACCGACACATGACATACCGAGGAGTCTGGTAGCTATTATAAAAAGTTCGAAGGTGATTCGACCACTGTTCACGTCGATCAAAGACAGATCTTCCTGAGCAAGTTGAACGTGACAGTGGGGTTATGAACTATATATATAAATTATTGTTGAAGCTGTGCTGTAGCGAGAACGTTCGATCGACGTAAACTAGAGATTGACTCGCCTTCCAACTTTTTCGAGCACATGTCTCACTTCGAATCGAACGGCTCGAATAACCAGACGGTATTGAAGCTCACCAAGAAAACGGACAATACCATCAGGTTTATAAGAAGGGTTACCAACCGGCAGCAAGGACTGAGTGAGGACAACCTCGTCCGGTTGGTTAATGCTTTCGTGATGAGTCACTTTACCTACGTCGCAGCCATGTACAACTGGCAGAGGTCGGAACGGGACAAGCTGAACGCGTTGATAAGAAAGGCAGTCAAGAGAGCCCTCGGGCTTCCAATGTACACCAGCTCGGAGCGACTGCTCCACCTCGGCATGCTCAACACGCTAGACGAGATAGCGGAGTCACAGGAGAGGGCGCAGTTTACCAGACTGTCTACGACCAGTGCCGGAAAAAACATCCTGAGAGAGCTTGGAGTTCCCCCAACGGAGATCAAGACCAGCTCCGGCAGCATACCTCGAGAACAGAGAGAGTGCATTACGGTTGTCCCCCATTCCTTGGAATGTCCCCCCCCCCCCCCCCCCGAGTACAACGGGGGCAAATGAAGGGCTACAGCTAAAGCTCTCCTTGAAGAGGCCGGTGCACGCGCCCGGAGTTGCTGTTTCGTCGATGCAGCCCGGCACCATGACGGAAAGGCGTTCGCTACAGTTAGCGTCGATCAAGAAAGGAAAATAATAAACTCCTCGACCATTCGGACGACCGCGGCCGAAGTTGCGGAACAGGCCGCAATAGCGTTGGCCCTGCTTGACGACGCTCGGAGAACGACGATATACAGCGACTCGAGGTCGGCGGTCCGAGCATTCGTCAAGGGCACCGGAAACCAAGGAAACCAAGGAACACACAATCGTCTGGTTCCCCGCTCACATGGCACAGATCAAGGGCGCCCCGTCGAACCCCAACGAGTCATCCCACAGAGCTGCGCGAGGAGTCGTCGACCACGTAGCTATCGGGTGGCGCGGCGCTGAGGTTCCGGACAATAGAGATCCCCCTGCCTTGTACAATGAACTCACAAAGTATCTGGGGAGGCAGAAGTATCCGCCGCCACACAGTAAATTGAACAGGCCTTAGGCATTGACACTCAAACTCTTGCAAGCCTAGCCCTCTTGCAAGTACACCCTAGCCCCTGCCCTCTTACACCGGATATATCCCGAAATTCAAACACTTGCACCCTTTGCTCAGGCTTTTCCAACTTAGATCATATGCTCTGGTGGTGCTCCGCGTTACGGTGCGGCGAAGATGTTGCGTCGTCTAAGTGGGAGCCTGCCCTACGCAGTCCCGATTTTGAATAACAACTATGAGCAGTTCAACGGACCTGCGACGTGGCGGAAAGGCTAGGTCTTTCTGTCCCGACGTGGGAACAGCCCGCTTTGTGCTAGTGCACGTCCCGATGGACCTTAATAAAGTTTTTCCATCCATCCATGCCTCACTTCGGTCAGAAATTTCCTCGGCTGCAGCATGGTGATGCGAAGGCGAGTAGCGAGAGAGTGTGCGCTTGTCCCCCAATGTACTAAACTTCTGCCCGCGCGAGCGGGTGTAGCGCTGCTCCACGTGTTCAAGACGGAGTCCATTTGCACGGCTGTCTATCGTGTCACGCCTAGCGTGAGGTAAGAAGGAGGAGCGTCAGACTCTAATCTACACTACCTTTGGGATCAGCCCAGATTCTTAGAAATGCATTACCTCCGGGTTCGGCCCATGAGAGAGCCTAGCAGCAGAGACGGAAAAGTGAAAGTAACCCGTTAAAAAAAGACCATGCCTTTAAAAGGTGAGCATCTTTTAGCTGACGATGAAGATTGAAGTAATAGGATGAGTTCGTTGCTGAACTTTGCTGCAGGACATTCTGGCACTGTGACGCGTTTCTACAAGGTCGAGCACGTGGTGTCTTGCAATTCAACACATTTTGAACTGAATAAAACTTGCTTGCGCTGCAACGTCCACCATGCTAATTGAAAGACGCATTCGTCACGGAAATCTGCAGCGCGTCTCTTGTCGTAATGCGCCATTTTGCTTTGATGGTTCACGAAAGCTTCGCGTGCGCTCATTCCCACAGAGCATGTGATCTGCATAATTATAATCTGTACTGGCTTTGAACTGGTGAAGAAACGCATATGGTTCAATATGCTCATGCTCCAACAATATCAGTGTGGTACAGCACGTTGGCTGTATAAAGGCCGAGCTCATTTGCGGCGCTTGCTATAGGAATAAGAAAGATATGTTACGTTATCACCTGCCAATGCTTCTGTTCATTCTGCAGTTTCCGATAAAAGGGTGAAAAGCAAACGTCACAACCGCTATATATGCAGTACGTGTATTGCGTGTATACCGCACCATTTCCATCAGCTTCGCACAACATCGACATCCTAGAAACGAAGGACTTCACTGAGGTGCCTTCACTGACTTCTGCGTGAGTTTCTGCGAAGGCGCACCGACCTGCTGATTCGCATCAATCCAAGTTCTGCCACGCTTTCAAAACCCGGCTTTTCGACCTGAAGCTTCCATGACCGAGCACAACAGGGCAGTTATTGCAGCTCGTTGTGCGATCGACGCACGTCTTCTGCCTGGGCGCGGCGCCACATGGTTCGACGTCGGCGGCCGCGACCAGAGACTGCGTGGTCAACGTATTGTGAATAACAGGGAGATACATCCTTCGGTGCCAAACCGCATTACCCCATCCGCGTCTTCACCGGCGCCCCCATACTCGACGGAGGTGACTGCCGTCCCTGCGGAGATGCCGTCCTCTGAAGGCGACGTGACGCGCACTGTTGGTCATATAGGACGCTTCCGCCAGACGCCGCGGGTGCGGTTCTCCGATATTGAAGGCAGGTGGATATACGACCCGGACGAACAGACGTCGCTAAGGTGCCCGGATTCCGGCTCTCGGGACAGGGAGTGTCGACGGTCGCAGTTCCAGTGGAAGCAGCGGCCGAACTATGTGTTCGCGTGTACGTTGCTTTCACTGCTCAGTTTCTTTACACTTGTCCTGCTGTTACAGCTTTTTACTCACGCGTTGCCGATTTTTACACGCCGGCAAGGGTCACCCAATGGAACGCATGTCTGAGTTAAGCACAACTTGTGGAAATATGTCGTGCGTGTTGGACAGACGTGCCAGACTGCAAAAATGTGACATGGTGAGCTGCGGAGCGCGTGCCTGGAACATTAGGCCTACATTTCAAAAAAAAAAAAAAAAAAGCTTGCGCAGTTTCCCTTGTATGTCCTGAGACGCGGCAGATGCAGCCTTAAATTTCGGACAACAATGCTAGATCTTTGCTGCATTGCAGAAATTTGTAGTGATGTCGTATTCCCTTAGATCTCAGCAGGCTCTAGTTACAGGTTAATTTGACCGGAATGGAAATTGTGTTTTTAACGTAGTGACGTTTTTATATATGCCAAAGCCAAGCTCACTTTTGATTCGCATACCATTCAGATCACCGTGTGTTACGTGCCATACACATTTTATTCATACGTATATGTGCGTTTTAGATGACAAGCTCATTTTACGCTAGTTTGTGTGCTCAGCATAAAAGGCAACAATAAAGAATTTGAGGAGTGTGTGATAAGACAAGTGCATTCTATCAGGCCTTTTTGTTGTTGCAAGCTTCGTCTTGCAAGACTGCAGTTATATACTTTAAAGTTCTGATATGATGGCGTTTTAACAGTGCGACGACTGAAAAACCAGAAAATACTTGGTGTGGGGAGGTACCTGGAGCTGTTTACACTCGAAACAATCCTTTATCAGCGGTACAGATCGGCGGCAAGCACAAGCAGCTCTTGCCAGAAGCGTTTGCTTTTCTTGCTCCTTGCACGTGCGGCACTTCCCATAGTTTGTTTCTTGAGGCATGTGACGATCCCCCTTCTTAGCACGCAATGATCGCCCTTATATCGCAGTGTCGCCTGGAATTCCGTGATGGTGGTGGTGCCGCAGTTGGGTGATTTCTAGGCGCGATAGACTCCTGTGTACGTGCGGCCAATTCGAATGCTTTATTCAGTAGTACAAGAAACTTATTTACAAATGCGACAGCATAATTTTTTGTTTCAACACCGAAGCTCGGGCAGTGACTCGCGCCGCGCGTGCAGCTTGGAAACGCATCTAGCAAGAGCTGCAGCCGCCGACAAATGGTTACTGCAAGCGACAAAGCTCCTCTAGCGTCAACTGCCAATTCTTTCACCTGAGCAGTCCACAAGGCCGTAACCAAAAGCCACAGCAGATTTGTTTTGCGCATGCCCTATAGCATGGAATGCTGCCACTAGCACACGGAGATGCAATTCGGCTAGCGCTCGCGTGCTCCGTTTACGCTCTGGACCACCTGTACTGTACCGAGATTTTGTGCTACTTGCATTACGTTGACGTAGCATATAAGAGTGCGACAGATGCTTGCAACGGGCTGTTATGCTAAAATCATTAGTGTAAAGCCCGAAACTTTTGTGTCTTCAATAAGCGGCCGCTGTGATATCGAGAGTACGGGAAACTCAAATGATGTAGATACCACTACCATTTGATCGAAGTTGGTTTGGGCTACAATTATGCGTCCGAATTAGAGAATTTCTTCGCTTCCCGTGTGGTAGGAAGCGCAAGTGAGGAGTGCCGGTGAAACGCTTCGGCAGCAGAAACATTCGCGTATCCTGCCAGGATAGGATGACTTGGCCCTGTTTGATTTGTCCATTACTAGTCATATAGGCAGCAGTGACTTACGGTAACAGCCCCTTCTTATTCCTGCTTTTGGCGAGGGGAGAATAGTGGGTCCTAATAGCTTTGATTTGGGAATATAGTGCTGCCAATTAGATCTAGATTTCTAACAGTAGCAAACTAATGTGGTGAATTTATAGCAAAATTAAAATTTAATTTCTGTGATTTGCTATTTTCATCTTCCTAAGTTTCTTTCACTTGGTTGTTTGGTTTCCTGCGCGAACAAGCAGCGTTATCGAAGTGGTCGGCGTATGCAGCCTCTTAAGCGGTTCGTCTCACCAACAGTATGACATTTCGGCCGTTTAGGTATGGCCCCTAGGGACCATAGTTTAGGTGTTGACGCTCACGATGTCGGAGAGCCCGGCCAGATGCTGCAGCGCTCCCGCTGTCACCGGCGTTGGCGGGTGTACTGGCTGCACCACTGCTATGTCAGCTGGTATTCGCTCCAGCTAAACGGGAATCGTGTCACGAGCACTAGTTATTCCCCTGGTGCCTGGTAGGCGGTGCTTCTGAGAAACAGATATTTAACAATTAGAGGCTGCTGTCATGGCAACACTTTTGTTGATGTTCGAGGGGGAGACACCTGTTACGTCTCAATACGGCGATGAGCATTCCTTAGACGTTTACCACGAGGCAGTCCATTCTCCAGCGCGCGCGCAGACGACGACGGGGCCCGCCACAGACTGTGACGCGCAAACTAAGGCGCTCACTGCGAGGCGACAACAGCCGCAGCCCTCCGTGGAAGCGGTGATTACTGCGAAGATCACTATGCCTGACCCTGACAAAATGAACTAATTGAAAGGATCCCACGTCGAAGGCTAGCGGGGGAACAGTGTCGACCTCGGATTCCCAGATTGCTACGCGGGTCATGTCCTCCGCAAACATGGCGACGCTCTCATTCGGCTTTTGTATAGACCGTTTTTTTTCATGGGCACCACCATATTGCTACGCAGTGGCGCCATCTATTGGGAGTCTGCATGCTGGCTTGGGTGATCGCTCCATCTTGCACGGCAGGTATACGCTTGGCGGTAGTTTCTGGTATTTGTTTTCGCACTCATGCGGTCTATTTAGTATAACGTGGCGTCTTCTACGTGGTAAACGGTTCTGCGAGACGTACTGAAGTGGTTTAAGTCGGCATGGCCCGACTTTCTGCTGGCGTTGAGGCGGACGGAGCACGCAGCACGCAGGTTCTGCAGTTCTCAATGATGCACTACGTCTAATCACCGAAGCTGTCAGAATGGAAGGCCAGACGCTCAGTTCTCAACTGGGCGATCTTGAAGAGCGATCCAGACGAGATAAGCTATTGTTCTTTGGAATACCGGACTGCCCGACTGAGACATGGGCTCAGTCAGAAAGTCTTGTTCAAGATGGTTTTGTCTCGTCACCTTAAAATACAAATTTCCGACTCGGAAATTTCTCCGGTGCACAGGTTAGGATCCTACACCGATAAAAAGACTCGACAAATCATCAAGTTTTCGTCGTCTAAAATCAGGGATGCAATCTCGGCGCAGAAATATAAGCTCAAGGGGACTGGTGTATCAGCTAGCGAAGATTATTGCAGAGCTACTTGAAACTCAAGGAGGAAACTAACAGAATTTGCAAAGGTAGCCGGGAAGCCATACTCTCTTCGCATGAGTAAACTGATCAAGAATAAAAAAAAAAAAGAGGTACGTTTGCTGCGCAGTAAGTGACAGCGTATACGCCAAATTGCTTTACCGCGATCGGAAGATACGCATGATAGCGCGGGCACTGTATCTGAACGTGCTGCACTTCCAGTGAATCATAGCTATGTCTGCCCGGATCCTGTGCAAAAAAAAAAGAAAAGACTCTATTTTTCTTTCCAATGTACGGAGTGTCCTGAATAAACGCGTTGAATTGTCTTCCGCTATTTATTCCTGCTCTGCTGATATTGTTGGTCTGACGGAGACTTGGCTTTCTGCAAAAGTAAAAAATGAAGAAATTATGGACTGTCAAGAGTGCTACACATTTTACCGATGTCATCGTGATTAGCGGTCTGGTGGCGGTGTTCTGTTGGTGGTTGCCGATAGTATTGCTTCTCATGTCATTCCAATTGTATCCTCGCTTGAGTTTGCGCGTGTGCGCGTGCTCATTGATTCTCGTGAAATAATTTTCCGTGTCTGTTATCGGCCACCAACTGCATCGCTGTCCTTCTGTAATACACGACGTTGTCAATCAGCTGTTCATCAGATACTCAAAATCGCCCCTCTTCATACTTGGCGACTTCAATTTTCCTGACATAAGGCGGGAATGAATTAAATTAATTAAATTATTGGGTTTTACGTACCAAAACCACTTTCTGATTATGAGGCACGCCGCAGTGGAGGACTCCGGAAATTTCGACCACCTGGGGTTCTTTAACGTGAACCTAAATCTAAGCACACGGGTGTTTTCGCATTTCGCCGAGGTTGGAACGAGACTCGGTTTCTATGAAACACAAGTCAGCTGAAAGCAAAGAATTTTTAACTTTTTGTCAGGAATTCAATTTACCTCAGCTCGTTCACCTTCCCATTTGCATAACTTCCACTTCTGCTAATATTCTAGAATTAATACTTACCACTACAGGAGACCTAGCTTCCAGCTGAACTCATTCTCCGGGAATTAGCGACCACTCTATAATTCACTTCGCTCTACGGGCAGAGGTTTCCAACAATAAAAAAACTCGGGTGATCCAAACCCGCCGTGCTTGCTCAGTGGCTATGGTGTTAGGCTGCTGAGCACGAGGTCGCGGGATCAAATCCCGGCCACGGCGGCCGCATTTCGAAGGGGGCGAAATGCGAAAACACCTGTGTGCTTAGATTTAGGTGCACGTTAGAGAACCCCAGGTGGTCGAAATTTCCGGAGTCCTCCACTACGGCGTGCCTCATAATCAGAAAGTGGTTTCGGCGCGTAAAGCCCCATAATTAAATTTAGGGTCATCCAAGATTACGGTAAAGCAGACGTTACTGGAATGAATAGGGAAGTGCAAGTCTTTGCTGATCGGTACCTCACCGGTTTTGAGCAGCGATTGGTTGAGTACAACTGGTTGCTTTACATAAACAAACTCTTGTCCCTTAGTGATCATTTGTACCTAAACGAAAAGTTTCATCGAGTATTCGCTCTGCATGGTTTAATAACACGTTAATGTGCACGCGCAGCAAAAAGAAGCGGATATTACGACGCGCAAAGTTAACACCAGAACAGAACACTGGTCTTGCTATGAAAAATTTAACAGAGAAATCTGTACTGCGCTTTCAAAAGCCAAGAAGGAATTCGTTGATAAAACTCTTCATTTGCTACTGCGTTCTAACCCCCGTAAATTTTGGAGCATTATTAACGCTACTAAAAGGACACACATTCAATTAATCCAATATAATGTTCCAGTGGTTCAAAGCGAATGCTGCAATGTTCTGAACGATGTGTTTGTTAGCCATTTTCATAAGGGCACCCCCACAGTATTTCCGCACATACAAAAACCAACTTCTTGCCAATAGATTCCATCGCTATTGATGCAGCTGGTGTCGAAAGGCTGATATGTCAGCTTAAAAGTGTCTTCATCGGCTGGTCCAGACTGTGTCTCATCAAAAATGCTGAAGTGTACACAAGTTTATTCTTCATTGATATTGTCAAAGCTTTTTGAGCAGTCATTACAGATGTCTACACTGCTCTCTGATTGGAAGATAGGGAAGGTGGTCCCTGCGCATAAATTTGGTGATGTACATTCCCCCAATAATTACCGTCCCATATTATTAACATCCGTTCCAATAAAAATCCTAGAACATATGAGTTGAGTTGAGTTGAGTTGAGTTGTTGTAGGCTACTGGTGGGATTAGCCTTGCAGTTGCTGCCGGCAATTGCTCCACCGTAGCGACACTTAAAATAAATAAATCATATAATATACTCGCACCTCATTGAATTCCTTGAGTCCGATTCCTTCTTCAGTATTTATCAGCATGAATTCCGTAAAGCAGTTTCGTGCTAAACGCAATTGCTATGTTTTACGAACGCATTGTTTATTAACGCGGATCATAACTTTGATACCGACTACATATAATTAGATTTTGCCAAAGCATTTGACTCCATCTCACATGATCTGCCTATCTTCAAGCTTAATCAACTTACCATAGACCGCAATGTACTTGCATGGATTAAGGAATTTTCCTCTAACCATAGTCAGTATGTGACGGCTAATGACTTTTGTTCACCTAATTCTGCCGTAACATGTGGTGTCCCGCAAAGGCCCGTTTTGGGCCCTCTGTTTTTCTTGATTTATATTAATGATATTCCTACTTGCATTTCTTGCTCAACTGTCTGACTGTTTGCAGATGACTCTGTAGTTTAGCAGAAAATTACTAACCATGTCGATTACCTCAACCTGCAACGTGATCTAGATAGGGTATTCGAATGTTGCAGTAGATGGCTCATGACACTTAATACAACTAAATGTAAAGGTATGCAAGTTTCTCGCCAGAACACTAACTATTGTCCGCGTACTTACTGCCTCAATAATATTCCATTACCATCAGTTGACAGTTATAAATACCTTGATGTTCACATTTCTTCTAATATTTCGTGAAATACGCATCATGTCGAATATGTAACTAACAACGTGAATCGCATGCTTGGTTATCAGCATGAAAACTTTTTTGACGCCCCATCGTGCATGATGTTAAAAATTCACAAAACCTTGGTACGTTCTTCATTAGAGTACGCATGCGCCATATGGGATCCTACTCAGACTACACTCATTCAAACTCTTGAAGCCATTCAGAATCGCGCAGAACATTTCTTATCGAATTATTCACATCATTCCAGTGTCACATCTATGAAGAAAACTCTAAACTTGCCTGGACTTTCGTTGCGTCAAAAGTCATTTCACCTTAACCTTTTTCATAAAATATATTATTGTAACAACGATTTGAAGGACGTTCTGTTTCATTCACCTGCTTATATATCTTCAAGGACCGATCATCGCATCAAGGTGGGTCTACCGTCTTGTCGCACAAAATTGTGTAATGATTCTTTGGTTCCTAGAACAAGCGTCGCATGGAACCACCTTCCTTCCACAACCGCTAGCATAACTGATGACCATGAGTTCAAGATCGCTTTACAAGATGCCTTGTAATATTTTTTTTTGTTAACTGCACGTCTTGCCATTTTCCCCCCACTGATTTCTGTTGTGCCTTTGGGCTCTGAAAGTATTTTTAATAAATAAATAAATACACGCAAAATTGCTGCGTGACTAGCCACTCGAGGCACTTTGCGTATATTCGCGGGCTTCTTTAGTGCGCCGAAAAGGACTTTTATGTAGCGCGTATTGAGTAACGGAAAAGCTCTATCGGGGGTTTCTCACGTACCTCTACAATTTTTTCATTGAAATTTTTCGCCTAATTATAACACAGGAGAAGTTCATTAAATAATTGAGAAGTTGCTTAATTAATTAAGACTGATTATGCAATTAGGTGGAATGAAACAAAATAATGTATCTCCAAGCGACAGCAAACATTACCTTTGTTCTGTCCAGGTACGTGGCATTTGAATATTTTTAATGTTTGGCTCAAATTACGTGGGACAGCCTGTACATGCACCTTGCTCCGCAGTCTGCACGAGTTCGTGTCGCCGCAGCGTTACCACTGGCGAATTGGGAGCAGCTCCGCCACTAGATGCACTCCACGGAGCAGCGGACTCTGCAAGAATTGACGAGAGTCGACCGGAAGTCGTTTGATGTCAGCCCCCCAACAGCCAACGTATCGCCATGCCGCGCGCGCCCGTGAACGCGAATAGCGGTCTCTCGAAAGAAATGTACGTACACTGATTCGCATCGTCAGCTTGCGCTTTTACTACTTGCGGAGTGTTATGATTCATCCGGCTCAAGTTCCGAATCGACCAGCGGAGACTCAAGCAACGAAGAAGCTTCGGAAACTATAGTGCACTCAAGCAAGCTTTCGACAACAATGTTTCCGCCGCCGGCCAAGAGACCGAAAGTTGCGCGTTTCGTCGACGACATCGTTCGCAAGTATTCGTTTCAAGCGGTGACAACGGCTCCTTACCGGTAGTTCGCATTTTAAGAGCCTTTGATTTTGTTCGTGAAATGCAGTTGCGAAGGCTCTTCAGGCTGTCTCGTTGTGTTGCCACCGAACTGATCGCTGGCTTCGCTGCCTTTCCGATGTTTGCGACACACTCACGGCGGACGAGAGAAGCAGACTTGCATGCGTTGTGGCTTCCATCAGAACGCAGGACCGTAAAAGGAAACACGAGACTTCTCAATACAACACGCGCGCGAGTTCAAGCCGAAAACGAAGAAACACGCGGGGCATGCTGGGCGCTTTCGGAAGTGGATGTGCCGCTAGCGCCCCCTGCCAATTGCTTTGGCGGGAGTGCCTGTGTTTCAATGGCAGATTTCATTCTGTTGCCCTCAGCCGTATCGGAGTTCTCCGGCGCAGAGTTCGTCGGACACTCTGAATCTGCAATTTCAAGTCCCTATCACTTATGAAATTGGGCAGGCGCATATCTTCTACCTGACGATTAAGACAAGTTATGAGAGCGCTTTTAGTCTAAAGGCCGAAACAGGTTGCGCGTGCGTTATTGTTCTGTGGCACTGTGGCGTTTCTACAAGGTCCAGCACGCCGTGCATTGTGCTGCTGAAGAAAACTTCCACTTGCTCTGTGAGCTCCACCATGGTGGCTGAGAAACACGTTCGTCAATGAAATCTACAACGTGGATCTTGTCGTAATGGGCCATTTTGCCTTGCTGGCTCATTAACGCTTAGCGTTCATCGGTTCCCACAGTGGGTGGGGATCCGCATGATTTTGTATTTGTAGGGCTGGCTGTATGTTAGGTTGGTCTCTGTCTCGCCGGATATATGTATATATATATATATATATATATATATATATATATATATATATATACATAGATATAACAATTTTCATCCATATAGAAGAAACGAAACATCCTGAGAACTTCGGCAGGATGTACAAGTCGTACTCGCTATATAGGGCGCGCGCACACACGGCGTCATGCAAGAGTTATCTTGAGATTTTGTGGCGAATGGACGTGCTTTTCGGGGCTCCGTGGCGGCGACGAAATCATAAGTTTTTGTGTATGCTTTGAGCTTGCTTCTGTTTTTGATTTGCTGTTTTTTTGCCTTTATATAGTAATTTTTTTTCTTTTTCTTGTGTCTCGTATTTCGTGTGCACGGGTGTGCGAGGATGGTTAGTGTGTCCTTTCGCGCCACGTGCTTCAACACGTGCAGCCGGGTGTGACGTTGAGTGTTCGTAGCCTTTAAATGGTAGCTTGGAGGTGGCAAAACTAATAGCTTTTAGTGGTTTTATTGTTCGTGTTTTGGCAGGAAAGTGAGAGCGTGGCCGCGTCGTTGAGCGCGTGCGAGAGCGTGTCATACCTTGGGTTTCCGCGGCATTGATTGCTTTTAAAACAGTGGTGAGAGTTGCTTGGCGACATTTTGAGGATTTGGATCTTGTGCGTATCGGTTTTCGCTAAAAGACACGTGCTCTGCGTTATTATAGTATTATAGTTGGCACGAGTAATACCAGTTTTTAAGAAAGGTCTCCGATCTTCTGTAAGTAATTACAGATCAATATCACTCACCTGTTGCTGCTGCAAAACTTTAGAACACATCATAGTCAGTTACCTGGATATTTTTTGGGAGAGAAACAATATACGTCTAATCGGCATCATTTTAGACAAGGATACTCCACAACAACACAGTTAGTAGTCACTGCGCATGAGCTCGCTTCCGTGCTTGATGGGGGCGGTCAAGTTGACGCTATTTTCTTAGAATATTTCGAGGCATTCGATAGAGTTCTTCATTCGAAACTAATATATAAAAGGAAACTTCTCGGAATACCCCTACAGATAATAAACTGGGTAAATTCATACCTGACTGGTCGTAAGCAGTATGTGGAAATAAATGGATCATGCTCCCGGTTTTTTGGGGTAACTTCAGGCGTACCCCAGGAATCGGTGCTGGGTCCAGTACTATTAATATTTATATTAATAACCGAGTTAAAGCTGTGGAATCACCTGTTCGTGTCAAATTCTTTGCAGACGATTGTATTATATTTAGCAGCATTCGAGCTGTCTCTGATCAGCTTTTTCTGGAAGAAACCTTAGATAGGTTGGCAGAATGGTGGAATGAATGGGATACGGTTATTAATTATGACAAAACAGTGCATATGTGTATTACAAATAAGTTACGAAAGCTAGAATACGAAAGCTAGAAATGAACGATAATAAGATTAGGAAAGTAGAAAGCTGCAAATACATGGGGATAACTTTAACTTCGCGTCTATCCTGGGTGCCTCACATAGACAATATAACCTGTGCAGCCCGAAAAAGATTAGGATTTCTAAAGTTCAAATTAGGTGACTCCACATCCTCATTAAGATTTAAAGCCTATAAAACGTACGTTAGACATCTCATAGAATATTCGAGTATCGTTTGGGATCCTCACATAATGGTAGGTATTGAAAAACTAGAAAGAATTCAAAGGTTAGCCGCGCACTTCATTTATAAGCGCTTCAAACGACGTGATTCCCCGACGAGTATGCTGGAAACCGCAAACTTGGAACTACTAACTGATCGAAGAACAACTGCCAGATTAAATTTATTTTGCCAGCTTTAATACGGAAGGCTAGGAATACAACCGCGCGCCTATATTATTAAGGACACATCTCGAATTTCCTGCCAGAAACACAGCCAGTATTTAAAGCCGATCTTTGCACGAACAAACCTTTTTAAGTACTCCTTTTTTCTGAAAACAATCAATGATTGGAATGCCCTACCTGGAAATTTCCACTGGTTACAACCATCCACTTGTATCTTGTTGACTGTATCCCTTGTATATATTTCTATGTTCGCTTTTTTGTATTTGCTCACGTAGCCCCCTCCTGCTTGGACAGATGTCCGCAGTATTGTGAAAATAAATAAAAGTAAGAAATAGTATTATAGTATTTGCATCAGAAAAAGCCGTGCAATACATGGCAAGCAAGCCGGGAAAGGAGGCAGTGCGCAGGGGGTCCCTCAAGGCAGAGGAGGGGACGGATGAGAATGGAGAGGGAACCGAGTCAATCGGCGCACACCATGATGTCGATGCTAGCCTCAAGAAAATGCAGGCTTTCCAGGAAGAGCTTCTCAAACAGGTTGAAGAGCTCAAAAATGAATAAATGGAAAGGATGAGACTGGAGAGGGAACCGAGTCAATCGGCACACACTGTGATGTCAATCCTAGGCTCAAGAAAATGGAGGCTTCCCAGGAAGAGCCTGTGAAACAGGTGGAAGAGCTCGAAAATGAGCTAAATAGGGAGCGTGATGCACGGAAGGTAGTTGAAAAAAGAGTTGAAGCAGCCGATGTAAAGCTGAACAGGGTCGCCACAGTGAACGAGAATGTGCGTGGCAATGAAACGCAGTCCCCCGACGTGACAGGAGAGGGAATGCTAGCAAAGTACGTGGAATGCGTGCAATGTGGTGAAGGGTTAGCTGGAAAAAGCGGCACCTACCTTGAGGCCGCGACGCGGAAAAAGCAGGAGCACAAGGGACAATGTCCATTGTCGAGTCCGAATCACGCGGAAAAGGGCAAAGGGAAGCAGGGAGAGGTAGGAGAGAGTGAAAGGGTGATTATCGCTGGTGACTTAAACATGGCTAGGTTCTCAAAAGCAATTGTGGAGACAGTGAAAGGCGACAAAAAATGGCGGTAGCGACATGTCCAGGGCGGACACTGGGTTCTGTCATGGAGCGAGCAAAAGAAAAGCTCGCGGAAAATGCCCACGTGCGCAACCTTGTGATAGTAGCAGGTGGGCTAAATGACGCCTCAAACAGAAATGGGACAGGACTAGCCCAGCGCTTGGCGAATGGGGTCGACGACTTGCGCGAGCTATCCCCTCAGGTATAGATCGTGGTGTGCACGGTGCCGGAGGTGCCTGTACGCGAGAGTCACGTACAAAAAGCCGTAGTGGCTGCTAATGAGGCAACATAGGAAATGAGCCGAGAGAAAGGCTTCGAGGTTGTCGAAGTAAACAGGGAAGTGAGAAGGTGTGGTGATTTTAAATGAGACGGGATCCACTTCAATTACAGGCTGGCACGAGAAGTGGGCTGGCGACTTGGTGGTCGCGCTGTTGCTTGGGCAGAGATTGAGCAGGCGAGATTGAGGGTAGAGATTGAGGAGGCAGAGATTGAGGATTGAGGCAGAGATTGAAGTGGGCAGAGATTGAGGAGCAGTTACACAGAGAACAAATAGGGGTGTATGCGGTTACAGAAACGCACCTTAGAGACTCAGATGAGCCGCCAGTTATTGAGAATTATGTTTGGGAAGGGTGCAACAGAACTAAGTCGGAAAGAAAGGGAGGGGGAGCCGGAATGCTCGTCCATCAGGGAGCCAAAAGGAAAAGAGTAAATATAATATAAGTTTCGGAGCGTAAGTGTTTTGTTCCAGTTCAGAGAAAACGGTGCAGTTCCGATTCAGCTCCCGAGGAACAAAATAACAGGTCAAACCGATTTCAACCAGTGTATAGTCGATAGCGTAATCTTAGAATAGAATAGAAAAGCAGCATAAATTTATTTCGTAAAAAGGCCTACTATTCTCAGCTGCACGAAAAAAAGTACGTCTTCTGTTGTTCAGGCGAGAGCAATTCCAATATATATATATATATATACGTGTGTGTGCGTGTGTGCGTGCGTGGAACATTCAAGTACTCACGAGTGTATCTAGGCAGCTTTAATTGAGCATACACAGCTGCTCTGTGCGCAGTACGCAAACGCTCTGTGTCCGGAAGTGTATTCTTCGTCAGACCGCTTTTAGTTGCTCGTTTCGTACGCGTCGTAATGTGGATAAACCTAAAAAAATTTCTTTGATTGAGTGCATTCATCAGTGCCATCTATAGCAGCTTGGAGCATCTTAAGGAGAGTGATTTTAGTTCAACCAAGTCATAACTCATTCGCCTACAGTCGATCTGCTTATGTTTAACGTTTTACTGCGAAGCTGTATATTGCTTGAGTTCCAGGTATTTCTCGTGTTGGTGTGTCAACAATACAAATATCAGCATGGGCCGATCAGCATGAGCATGGACCGGGCGAAGCCGCGGCGGAGGTCGAGCAGGCTTTAAGCACTCCGCCCCCAATAATAATAATAATAATAATAATAATAATAATAATAATAATAATAATAATAATAATGATAATAATAATAATAATAATAATAATAATAATAATAATAATGATAATAATATATTAATAATAATAAATGAAAAAAAATATTCAAGATGCATCGTTTCAAGTCGATTGGTGTACTGGAATTATTTGTGAACAGCATGGACTCACGAGCTGGTGGCGTTGTCACGCAAGCAAAGGACAAAATGTATGTCCAACCAAACACCCTTGACTTGCAAGAGGACAATGCCACCCACTGTGGGGATGTCTGTACCGTTCAAACGAAAGACGGAATTGTGATATCCACTGTGCATATATGTCCAGGCACGCCGAAGTGCGATATCGAGAAGTTCATGACCGCGCACTTTGCGTGGGTTAGCGGTGATGACACTAGCCCCGTGATTTTTGTTGCAGACTTCAATGTGAAAATATTGTTGCGAGACGGAGACAAGCACGAATGTTGTTTATGCAAGGCAAGCACTGAAGGCATCAGCTGTGCGTGTGCGTGCGTGTGTGTGTGCGTGTGCGTGTGCGCGCGCAGATCGGGTTTTGGTAACGCAAAATCAGCGCGGTTCAGTTCGCGCATTTTTATTTATATTTATTCATTTTGGGGACTAGAGGGCTGATCATCACATGTCGCTGGAAAAAGATAGCTGACCTGCTAATGAGGAGCAAGGAACATTGAATTCCCACGCTAAGCCAAGCAGTTCCTGTAGCAGGTGATCCCACTCTTCCTGATCTACCTCTGTTCTGGATCTCATGTGGGCATTAAGTACGCGGGCCAATTCAATAAAGACGGAACAAGATTCAGCGTTTCTACCGGCGTCACATCGTTAGTGTCAGCACAACTGGCTTACAGACGTAAGACGCGTTGCGTATAAGTTAAACTAAAGCTGTCAACTAACATACCTGCTTCCCGAGGCAAGACATTGAAACTTGCACTAACGGTACTGCCAAGTACCACTTAAATGGCAGCGAGTGCGTATGCATTCACAAATAAAGTATATTTGAGCCACAATTGTGTACGCACTGCATGGATGAAAAGCATACACAGCGACCAACAAAAGCTGAAAGCTTTTTGATGCGAAAGCATGAAATGGCCCACCGAGCGAAAAAGCCGGCGTCTGTGGCAGCGAAATGGCACCTCATTTCCAATTGGCTGCGATTCCACGTCACGTGCGCTCCTCGACAAAGCAGAGCGGGTGAAAGGGAACGCCTGTTGCCGCGCTGGAGCGCCAGGTGTTGCGTGGGGGTAGAGAGCATGGACGCGAAGCCACGTCACCCGTGCTCTCGCAAGCCTGTGTTATCCGCGCGCTCCTTGTCCGCGCAAGCTCTCCCTTGCGTTCTAACTTCGCCTCGGTATTCGCTATAAAGGAATTAGTGTACGAAAAACAGAATGAATTAGACAAAAGAAAAACGATGGCGGTAGTGAGCAATGACCACAACTCATGTTAATAGTGGCACAAGCTATATGTGTGTGTGTTTGTGTGTAATTTACATGTGAGATGGTTGCTTTCGATCCTGGTTTCCCCAGCACAGAAGCCCGAAGCTCTTACCATTATAGGCCACAGACACATGACATACCGAGGAGTCTGGTAGCTATTATAAAAAGTTGGAAGGTGATTCGACCACTGTTCACGTCGATCAAAGACAGATCTTCCTGAACAAGTTGAACGTGACAGTGGGGCTATGAACTATATATATATATTATTGTTGAAGCTGTGCTGTAGCGAGAACGTTCGATCGACGTAAACTAGAGATTGGCTCGCCTTCCAACTTTTTCGAGCACATGTCTCACTTCGAATCGAACGGCTCGAATAACCAGACGGTATTGAAGCTCACCAAGAAAACGGACAATACCATCAGGTTTATAAGAAGGGTTACCAACCGGCAGCAAGGACTGAGTGAGGACAACCTCGTCCGGTTGGTTAATGCTTTCGTGATGTGTCACTTTACCTACGTCGCGGCCATGCACAACTGGCAGAGGTTGGAACGGGACAAGCTGAACGCGTTGATAAGAAAGGCAGTCAAGAGAGCCCTCGGGCTTCCAATGTACACCAGCTCGGAGCGACTGCTCCACCTCGGCATGCTCAACATGCTAGACGAGATAGCGGAGTCACAGGAGAGGGCGCAGTTTACCAGACTGTCTACGACCAGTGCCGGAAAAAACATCCTGAGAGAGCTTGGAGTTCCCGCAACGGAGATCAAGACCAGTTCCGGCAGCATACCTCGAGAACAGAGAGAGTGCATTACGGTTGTCCCCCATTCCTTGGAATGTCCCCTCCGAGTACAACGGGGGCAAATGAAGGACTACAGCTAAAGCTCTCCTTGAAGAGGCCGCTGCACGCGCCCGGAGTTGCTGTTTCGTCGATGCAGCCCGGCACCATGACGGAAAGGCGTTCGCTACAGTTAGCGTCGATCAAGAAAGGAAAATAATAAACTCCTCGACCATTCGGACGACCGCGGCCGAAGTTGCGGAACAGGCCGCAATAGCGTTGGCCCTGCTTGACGACGCTCGGAGAATGACGATATACAGCGACTCGAGATCGGCGGTCCGAGCATTCGTCGAGGGCACCGTCTCGAAACTGGTATTGCGGATCCTAGTGGACAAGGAAATCAAGGAACACACAATCGTCTGGTTCCCCGCTCACATGGGACAAATCAAAGGCGCCCCGTCGAACCCCAACGAGTCATCCCACAGAGCTGCGCGAGGAGTCGTCCACCACGTAGCTATCGGGTGGCGCGGCGCTGAGGTTCCGGACAATAGAGATCCCCCTGCCTTGTACAATGAACTCACAAAGTATCTGGGGAGGCAGAAGTATCCGCCGCCACACAGTAAATTGAACAGGCCTTAGGCATTGACACTCAGACTCTTGCAAGCCTAGCCCTCTTGCAAGTACACCCTAGCCCCTGCCCTCTTACACCGGATATATCCCGAAATTCAAACACTTGCACCCTTTGCTCAGGCTTTTCCAACTTAGATCATATGCTCTGGTGGTGCTCCGCGTTACGGGGCGGCGAAGATGTTGCGTCGTCCAAGTGGGAGCCTGCCCTACGCAGTCCCGATTTTGAATAACAAATATGAGCAGTCCAACGGACCTGCGACATGGCGGAGAGGCTAGGTCTTTCTGTCCCGACGTGGGAACAGCCCGCTTTGTGCTAGAGTTTTTCCATCCATCCATGCCTCACTTCGGTCAGAAATTTCCTCGGCTGCAGCATGGTGATGCGAAGGCGAGTAGCGAGAGAGTGTGCGCTTGTCCCCCAATGTACTAAACTTCTGCCCGCGCGAGCGGGTGTAGCGCTGCTCCACGTGTTCAAGACGGAGTCCATTTGCACGGCTGTATATCGTGTCACGCCTAGCGTGAGGTAAGAAGGAGGAGCGTCAGACTCTAGTCTACACTACCTTTGGGATCAGCCCAGATTCTTAGAAATGCATTACCTCCGGGTTCGGCCCATGAAAGAGCCTAGCAGCAGAGACGGAAAAGTGAAAGTAACCCGTTAAAAAAAGACCATGCCTTTAAAAGGTGAGCATCTTTTAGCTGACGATGAAGATTGAAGTAATAGGATGGGTTCGTCGCTGATCTTTGCTGCAGGACATTCTGGCACTGTGACGCGTTTCTACAAGGTCGAGCACGTGGTGTCTTGCAATTCAACATATTTTGAACTGAATAAAACTTGCTTGCGCTGCAACGTCCACCATGCTGATTGAAAGACGCATTCGTCACGGAAATCTGCAGCGCGTCTCTTGTCGTAATGCGCCATTTTGCTTTGATGGTTCACGAAAGCTTCGCGTGCGCTCATTCCCACAGAGCATGTGATCTGCATAATTATAATCTGTACTGGCTTTGAACTGGTGAAGAAACGCATATGGTTCAATATGCTCATGCTCCAACAATATCAGTGCGGTACAGCACGTTGGCTGTATAAAGTCCGAGCTCATTTGCGGCGTTTGCTATAGGAATAAGAAAGATATGTCACGTTATCACCTGCCAATGCTTCTGTTCATTCTGCAGTTTCCGATAAAAGGGTGAAAAGCAAACGTCACAACCGCTATATATGCAGTACGTGTATTGCGTGTATACCGCACCATTTCCATCAGCTTCGCACAACATCGACATCCTAGAAACGAAGGAGTTCACTGAGGTGCCTTCACTGACTTCTGCGTGAGTTTCTGCGAAGGCGCACCAACCTGCTGATTCGCATCAATCCAAGTTCTGCCACGCTTTCAAAACCCGGCTTTTCGACCTGAAGCTTCCATGACCGAGCACAACAGGGCAGTAATTGCAGCTCGTTGTGCGATCGACGCACGTCTTCTGCCTGGGCGCGGCGCCACATGGTTCGACGTCGGCGGCCGCGACCAGAGACTGCGTGGTCAACGTATTGTGAATAACGGGGAGACACATCCTTCGGTGCCAAACCGCATTACCCCATCCGCGTCTTCACCGGCGCCCCCATACTCGACGGAGGTGACTGCCGTCCCTGCGGAGATGCCGTCCTCTGAAGGCGACGTGACGCGCACTGTTGGTCATATAGGACGCATCCGCCAGACGCCGCGGGTGCGGTTCTCCGATATTGAAGGCAGGTGGATATACGACCCGGACGAACAGACGTCGCTAAGGTGCCCGGATTCCGGCTCTCGGGACAGGGAGTGTCGACGGTCGCAGTTCCAGTGGAAGCAGCGGCCGAACTATGTGTTCGCGTGTACGTTGCTTTCACTGCTCAGTTTCTTTACACTTGTCCTGCTGTTACAGCTTTTTACTCACGCGTTGCCGATTTTTACACGCCGGCAAGGGTCACCCAATGGAACGCATGTCTGAGTTAAGCAAAACTTGCGGAAATATGTCGTGCGTGTTGGACAGACGTGCCAGACTGCCAAAATGTGACATGGTGAGCTGCGGAGCGCGTGCCTGGAACATTGGGCCTAAATTACAAAAAAAAAAAAAAAATTGCGCAGTTTCCCTTGTATGTCCTGAGACGCGGCAGATGCAGCGTTAAATTTCGGACAACAATGCTAGATCTTTGCTGCATTGCAGAAATTTGTAGTGATGTCGTATTCCCTTAGATCTCAGCAGGCTCTAGTTACAGGTTAATTTGACCGGAATGGAAATTGTGTTTTTAACGTAGTGACGTTTTTATCTATGCCAAAGCCAAGCTCACTTTTGATTCGCATACCATTCAGATCACCGTGTGTTACGTGCCGTACACATTTGATTCATACGTATATGTGCGTTTTAGATGACAAGCTCATTTTACGCTAGTTTGTGTGCTCAGCGTAAAAGGCAACAATAAAGAATTTGAGGAGTGTGTGATAAGACAAGTGCATTCTATCAGGCCTTTTTGTTGTTGCAAGCTTCGTCTTGCAAGACTGCAGTTCTATACTTTAAAGTTCTGATATGATGGCGTTTTAACAGTGCGACGACTGAAAAACCAGAAAATACTTGGTGTGGGGAGGTACCTGGAGCTGTTTAGACTCGAAACAATCCTTTATCAGCGGTACAGATCGGCGGCAAGCAGCTCTTGCCAGAAGCGTTTGCTTTTCTTGCTCCTTGCACGTGCGGCACTTCCCATAGTTTGTTTCTTGAGGCATGCGACGATCCCCGTTCTTAGCACGCAATGATCGCCCTTATATCGCAGTGTCGCCGGGAATTCCGTGATGGTGGTGGTGCCGCAGTTGGGTGATTTCTAGGCGCGATAGACTCCTTTGTACGTGCGGCCAATTAGAATGCTTTATTCAGTAGTACAAGAAACTTATTTACAAATACGACAGCATAATTTTTTGCTTCAACACCGAAGCTCGGGCAGTGGCTCGCGCCGCGCGTGCAGGTTGGAAACGCATCTAGCAAGAGCTGCAGCCGCCGACAAATGGTTACTGCAAGCGACAAAGCTCCTCTAGCGTCAACTGCCAATTCTTTCACCTGAGCAGTCCACAAGGCCGTAACCAAAAGCCACAGCAGATTTGTTTTGCGCATGCCCTATAGCATGTAATGCTGCCACTGGCACACGGAGATGCAATTCGGCTAGCGCTCGCGTGCTCCGTTTACGCTCTGGACCACCTGTACTGTACCGAGATTTTGTGCTACTTGCATTACGTTGACGTAGCATATAAGAGTGCGACAGATGCTTGCAACGGGCTGTTATGCTAAAATCATTAGTGTAAAGCCCGAAACTTTTGTGTCTTCAATAAGCGGCCGCTGTGATATCGAGAGTACGGGAAACTCAAATGATGTAGATACCACTACCATTTGATCGAAGTTGGTTTGGGCTACAATTATGCGTCCGAATTAGAGAATTTCTTCGATTCCCGTGTGGTAGGAAGCGCAAGTGAGGAGTGCCGGTGAAACGCTTCGGCAGCAGAAACATTCGCGTATCCTGCCAGGATAGGATGACTTGGCCCTGTTTGATTTGTCCATTACTAGTCATATAGGCAGAAGTGACTTACGGTAACAGCCCCTTCTTATTCCTGCTTTTGGCGAGGGGAGAATAGTGGGTCCTAATAGCTTTGATTTGGGAATATAGTGCTGCCAATTAGATCTAGATTTCTAACAGTAGCAAACTAATGTGGTGAATTTATAGCAAAATTAAAATTTTATTTCTGTGATTTGCTATTTTCATCTTCCTAAGTTTCTTTCACTTGGTTGTTTCGTTTCCTGCGCGAACAAGCAGCGTTATCGAAGTGGTCGGCGTATGCAGCCTCTTAAGCGGTTCGTCTCACCAACAGTATGACATTTCGGCCGTTTAGGTATGGCCCCTAGGGACCATAGTTTAGGTGTTGACGCTCACGATGTCGGAGAGCCCGGCCAGATGCTGCAGCGCTCCCGCTGTCACCGGCGTTGGCGGGTGTACTGGCTGCACCACTGCTATGTCAGCTGGTATTCGCTCCAGCTAAACGGGAATCGTGTCACGAGCACTAGTTATTCCCCTGGTGCCTGGTAGGCCGTGCTTCTGAGAAACAGATATTTAACAATTAGAGGCTGCTGTCATGGCAACACTTTTGTTGGTGTTCGAGGGGGAGACACCTGTTACGTCTCAATACGGCGATGAGCATTCCTTAGACGTTTACCACGAGGCAGTCCATTCTTCAGCGCGCGCGCAGACGACGACGGGGCCCGCCACAGACTGTGACGCGCAAACTAAGGCGCTCACTTCGAGGCGAGAACAGCCGCAGCCCTCCGTGGAAGCGGTGATTACTGCGAAGATCACTATGCCTGATCCTGACAAAATGAACTAATTGAAAGGATCCCACGTCGAAGGCTAGCGGGGGAACAGTGTCGACCTCGGATTCCCAGATTGCTACGCGGGTCATGTCCTCCGCAAACATGGCGACGCTCTCATTCGGCTTTTGTATAGACCGTTTTTTTCATGGGCACCACCATATTGCTACGCAGTGGCGCCATCTATTGGGAGTCTGCATGCTGGCTTGGGTGATCGCTCCATCTTGCACGGCAGGTATACGCTTGGCGGTAGTTTCTGGTATTTGTTTTCGCACTCATGCGGTCTATTTAGTATAACGTGGCGTCTTCTACGTGGTAAACGGTTCTGCGAGACGTACTGAAGTGGTTTAAGTCGGCATGGCCGGACTTTCTGCTGGCGTTGAGGCGGACGGAGCACGCAGCGCGATGTGTGCGCGCATGTTTGAGCCTGCAATCAGCCTCGGAGATCACTTGTGCACTTCTGGATGTTCTGTTCACTAATGGCACCTTATTGCAGTATTATCCCCTAGTTCTAATCAGTGGTTTAGAAGCGATGAACCATACGCGACGATCGTAACGGCGTGGGTACCGTTCTCATACGATAGGAGCTGTGCTGTTACACTTTGACAAGCATTCAAACTGTTAGCTGCAGATTACATTGCGTGACTACTTGGTTCGGTGGATGACGTTTCTACCCATGAATAAAATAGTTTGTTTAGTACTAACAGCATACCTTACAGTGTGAACTATACTTGTCCAGCAAAGCGACCGTTTACGAACTGCGCGAGCGTGCTAAGCAGTGGTAGGTGCTGGATTACAGATACCTTTGTTCTATATAGCGCATGGTCCAAGCGCACGGTGCTTGGAGAGAAATGTGCTTTATTTTGCATTTTATTAGAAACTTTTGCACAACAAGAGATGTAGTACACGAACAATATTGCAGAGCTGAGCATCTCATATCTGCAGTACAAACTGCAGATTCGATAGACGCAAAAGTACATACAGCTTCTTACTATTTCTGGATAGCAAAAGTTGTGTTTTTTTGCTTGAAACACCGGTTGAAAGAATGAAGTCAGCACATTTTGCATACCCTGACGCATGCAGACAAGTCAGCGATTCAGAGGAGGTGGAGTTGTCCTTGCTGGGGCTGTAGCCTGAAAAAGAAAATGCTTACACATAACATAACATGCTTACACATAACGCAATTGCTGAAACAAACTTCAGCGCTGTTTCCGCGAAGCAGCACTTTCAATTCATGTAGGTCAACTCATTATATTTTGTTGCGGAATTTCTGCTAAAGATATGACCCCAAAATTTAACAAGCCGAGTTATAATTTTCATTGTTCCTATATTGTAGTAACATGTTTGGTAATGCTGCTTTCTCAACATACGTGTTATCAGCTAATCTTGTGCAAAATGAAACCACCGGCCATGGTGCATGGTGTAGTGGTGAACTTGAAAAAAGGGGTACCAGCGAAACACAAAGGACGCGCACACAAGGAAGAGGCGTTAGACACGGACGGACGTTGGAGCTTGCGCTAATGCAGTGCTGTGGTGGCTTTGGCGTGCGCTACTAATTCCGAAGCGGCCGCATTTCGATGGGAATGAAAGGCAAAAAAAAAAAAAAAAACCGTGTACCGCACCTTGGGTGCACGTCAAAGAAACCCAGGTGGTCAAAATTAATCCGGGAGCCCCCAGTACAGCGTGCCTCATAATCATACCGTCGTTTCGCCACATAAAACATCGTGCAGAATTTGAAGAAAGGAAATGAAAGCGCAAAGCTTGATAAATTAATCCTGGACGCATACATTCAATATTCGCAATGTTCTTTTTGAATTTTCTTTGCTGGGTTACCATCCCTATTGCAAAACCCAGTGCCACTGGGACCCAGTGCGCCGGATTATCGGCACAGTATCACGCGCTGGATGCTGGGGCGCTGGCCCCAGGCGCGGCGTACTGGGAGGCGCTGGCTACTCGTGCGAAAAACAGCTCTAGTGGGTTAAATATGCGGTGCCTGGACACCGTATATATTTTTTTGAATACAGAAAGCAACAAAGAGCGTCTTAGTGCAATAAAAAAAAAGAAAAGAAAGAACGCAAAAATAAAACTACTCGGACCAGGGCTCGATCGTCCGACCTACAGATCCCAAGCGGGGCACTTTACCGCTGTGTAGGATGCTTCACGCCTCCTGCGTCCTCTCAACTCAGCAGACACACACATACAATTTACTACAAAATACGAGTGTGACAACAGCCTCCACTTCCTTGATGTGCTCGTGCGGCGAAATGGAACGAGTCTCCCATTTCCCGTGCATAGGAAGGCAAACTCATTCCGGCCGGTACTTAAACTTCAATTCATGTCACCCGGCTTGCCACAAGCAATCTGTTGTCTCATCCCTCGTGACGCGGGCCACACGCATCTGCTCAAGTGACCACGAAATGCAGAACGAACTGAAGACAATTCGTCACGAATTATCCAGGAACGGGTACCCCAAGAAGTTTATTAATAACATGGAAGCCCGTGTCCTCCATCCAAAGCCGTCTCAAGGCAAGTCGTTCACGAAACGCGCTGGCGTCCCATATGTGTCTGGCGTCAGCGAAGCTCTTAGCCGCGTATTCTCTAAATAAGATCTTAGGATAGCACACATGCCATCCAACAAGCTGAGAAATCAGCTTGTTAACGTAAAGGATCGGCTTGCAAGCAATAATTACCCCTGTGTCATCTACAAGGTACCATGCGCAGACTGCAGCTGCAGTTACATCGGTGACACCGACGAATTCATGAGAAGATTAAAAGGGCGCCAAAGGGACGTCTCAAACAAAACAAAAAAGACTCGAACGCCCTTGCCGAACACGCCGATAATCGCAGTCACTGCATAGATTGGGAAAACGCTGCTATAATAGCTAAGGAAATGAATTCGATGACGCGACTCTTGTTACAATCTTTCTTTATTCAAACGACTGACAACAGTATCAACAGGACTGATGAAAATCTTCCTGCTGACTGCACCCGTTCTCTACGTCACATTCTGGCATAAAAATGACTTGCGGCTCTTGCCCGCTTATAGTGTGATCAAGGAATCCGAACGGGTCCTGAAACGTCTCTGTGTTATTTTTCCCTTGACTTGGTCAGTGACCGCAATTTCTTCATCATCATGTTACCTGACCAGACGAACTTTCGTCGAACTCTTGACTACGTTAAGGTACTGTGTTTTATAGTGTTGCAATGACAGGACGCTCAAATAAAAAAAAAACAAAAAAACTTTGAGCTGTCCTCACGTCGACTCGAAACTTAGTAAATTGTGTCACTTGAGTTTTAAAAATTTTGTTCTACGACTGCATCCTACTATTTTCTTAGAGATTCTCTAAGTACCTCTGCTTCATCCCACTAGTTCCCAGTAGGGCGGAGAAATCTACAGGACGAGCTCTAAACGAATGTATTCAGATGCCACAATAATGAAACTCCGGCTTCTGTATTGGCTGGTAACACCAGCACGGCGAAACGAGAACTCTAGTTATGTCTTGATAAACAGTACTGAAGGCTTCCTAGAATTTCAAACGTAATAAGAAAGAAGCTGAGAAACAGGAAGCGGCATATCATAATAACGGCATATCGTTCTTGCCTCTCAGTAATACGCACCTTCTTTTTCAATATGCATGTAGAGAAATTATTACAAAAATCTTTTGAAGCGCTTGCAAAGGTGTACACATGTCCTGTAAAAGCTTTGTCATACTTAATAAAATAAAACGAAAAGTAACTTCCTGTTTTTACTTACTCGTTTCTGTATTTGCCTGCAGGTAAAGAGCGAAATCCGAATTATGAAACAAAACATTACCTGAAAGGTGAAAACAGATTACTTGAATGCAGCGCCTTCTCCTCGACTTCCCTCGGTTCCAAAAAAATGAAAGCGTTGCCCAATGTGTACTGTGCGCCGCCATATTTGCTTTAGCATCGCCTCCAAGTAGCCGAGCACTATATTGTGCCACTGCGAATGCCGATCTCGGAGACTATGGGGAGTATATGAAGATTCAGCTAGAATTACTGCATAGGCTCCCTTTAAGGAACAGTGTTACGCCAAGGGTCCAAATTTATGTGGGAACGCAACTGACCATACGCGTAGGAGCAGCGATCGAGCAGCAATGAAAGCAGTGCTTTTTTAAATGCGTCATTTTTATGCTTACTCAACAAGAAAAACCATCCGTCCGTCCGTCCGTCCGTCCGCCCGTCCGTCCCGTAAGACAATTGCTTTCGAGATAAAGCCTACAGCAGCGAGCGACTTTACCTCAGAGCTGCCTGTCACATCAACGCGAACGAAGCGGCGAGAACATAGCGCTCACGAAAGTCTCAGCGCACGCCGCACCCTGCCGATTTCGCAGATGGCTTTCAAAATACGGTGCGCACGGCCGTGCCAGAGCACGTTTGATCGGTTCGTGCCGCCACCGGAGTAGATTTGACCGCGGTTGACAATGGTTCGACGCAGATGAATAAGGCGCTAAAGAGGAATAACGGCTTATGATGGTCGGAACGTCTTCAGCGCACCTGGCGCCACCACCTGCAGTACTTTGCTTGCGTTATACAGGGTTTCCCACGTAAATTGAGCCGAACATAAAAAATATGCGAATGCCACATAGCTGGACAGAACAAAGGTAATGCTGTTTGCCATCGCTTGGAGATACGGAACCTCTTATTTTCATTCCATCTAATTAATTCATTCATCTTAATTAATTAACAACATTCTCAAATATTATAATTAGATTAAACGTTTTCACTAGAAAACTGTAGAGCGACATGAAAAACTCCCGATACAGCTTTCGTTTGCTCAATACGTGCTACATAAAAGTGTTTTCTCAGAGCATGAAAGAAGCCCGCAAATTTGGGTTCTGCAGTTCTCAATGATGCACTACGTCTAATCACCCAAGCTGTCAGAATGGAAGGCCAGACGCTCAGTTCTCAACTGGGCGATCTTGAAGAGCGATCAAGACGAGATAAGCTATTGTTTTTTGGAATACCGGACTGCCCGACTGAGACATGGGCTCAGTCAGAAAGCCTTGTTCAAGATGGTTTTGTCTCGTCACCTTAAAATACAAATTTCCGACTCGGAAATTTCTCCGGTGCACAGGTTAGGATCCTACACCGATAAAAAGACTCGACAAATCATCAAGTTTTCGTCGTCTAAAGTCAGGGATGCAATCTCGGCGCAGAAATATAAGCTCAAGGGGACTGGTGTATCAGCTAGCGAAGATTATTGCAGAGCTACTTGAAACTCAAGGAGGAAACTAACAGAATTTGCAAAGGTAGCCGGGAAGCCATACTCTCTTCGCATGAGTAAACTGATCAAGAATAAAAAAAAAAAAAAGAGGTACGTTTGCTGCGCAGTAAGTCACAGCGTATACGCCAAATTGCTTTACCGCGATCGGAAGATACGCATGATAGCGCGGGCACTGTATCTGAACGTGCTGCACTTCCAGTGAATCATAGCTATGTCTGCCCGGATCCTGTGCAAAAAAAAAGAAAATACTCTATTTTTCTTTCCAATGTACGGAGTGTCCTGAATAAACGCGTTGAATTGTCTTCCGCTATTTATTCCTGCTCTGCTGATATTGTTGGTCTGACGGAGACTTGGCTTTCTGCAAAAGTAAAAAATGAAGAAATTATGGACTGTCAAGAGTGCTACACATTTTACCGATGTCATCGTGATTAGCGGTCTGGTGGCGGTGTTCTGTTGGTGGTTGCCGATAGTATTGCTTCTCATGTCATTCCAATTGTATCCTCGCTTGAGTTTGCGCGTGTGCGCGTGCTCATTGATTCTCGTGAAATAATTTTCCGTGTCTGTTATCGGCCACCAACTGCATCGCTGTCCTTCTGTAATACACGACGTTGTCAATCAGCTGTTCATCAGATACTCAAAATCGCCCCTCTTCATACTTGGCGACTTCAATTTTCCTGACATAAGGCGGGAATGAATTAAATTAATTAAATTATTGGGTTTTACGTACCAAAACCACTTTCTGATTATGAGGGACACCGCAGTGGAGGACTCCGGCAATTTCGACCACCTGGGGTTCTTTAACGTGAACCTAAATCTAAGCACACGGGTGTTTTCGCATTTCGCCGAGGTGGGAACGAGACTCGGTTTCTATGAAACACAAGTCAGCTGAAAGAAAGAATTTTTAACTTTTTGTCAGGAATTCAATTTACCTCAGCTCGTTCACCTTCCCATTTGCATAACTTCCACTTCTGCTAATATTCTAGAATTAATACTTACCACTACAGGAGACCTAGCTTCCAGCTGAACTCATTCTCCGGGAATTAGCGACCACTCTATAATTCACTTCGCTCTACGGGCAGAGGTTTCCAACAATAAAAAAACTCGGGTGATCCAAACCCACCGTGCTTGCTCAGTGGCTATGGTGTTAGGCTGCTGAGCACGAGGTCGCGGGATCAAATCCCGGCCACGGCGGCCGCATTTCGATGGGGGCGAAATGCGAAAACACCTGTGTGCTTAGATTTAGGTGCACGTTAAAGAACCCCAGGTGGTCGAAATTTCCGGAGTCCTCCACTACGGCGTGCCTCATAATCAGAAAGTGGTTTCGGCGCGTAAAGCCCCATAATTAAATTTAGGGTCATCCAAGATTACGGTAAAGCAGACGTTACTGGAATGAATAGGGAAGTGCAAGTCTTTGCTGATCGGTACCTCACCGGTTTTGAGCAGCGATTGGTTGAGTACAACTGGTTGCTTTACATAAACAAACTCTTGTCCCTTAGTGATCATTTGTACCTAAACGAAAAGTTTCATCGAGTATTCGCTCTGCATGGTTTAATAACACGTTAATGTGCACGCGCAGCAAAAAGAAGCGGATATTACGACGCGCAAAGTTAACACCAGAACAGAACACTGGTCTTGCTATCAAAAATTTAACAGAGAAATCTGTACTGCGCTTTCAAAAGCCAAGAAGGAATTCGTTGATAAAACTCTTCATTTGCTACTGCGTTCTAACCCCCGTAAATTTTGGAGCATTATTAACGGTACTAAAAGGACACACATTCAAACAATCCAATCTAATGTTCCAGTGGTTCAAAGCGAATGCTGCAATGTTCTGAACGATGTGTTTGTTACCCATTTTCATAAGGGCACCCCCACAGTATTTCCGCACATACAAAAACCAACTTCTTACCAATAGATTCCATCGCTATTGATGCAGCTGGTGTCGAAAGGCTGATATGTCAGCTTAAAGGTGTCTTCATCGGCTGGTCCAGACTGTGTCTCATCAAAAATGCTGAAGTGTACACAAGTTTATTCTTCATTGATATTGTCAAAGCTTTTTGAGCAGTCATTACAGATGTCTACACTGCTCTCTGATTGGAAGATAGGGAAGGTGGTCCCTGTGCATAAATTTGGTGATGTACATTCCCCCAATAATTACCGTCCCATATTATTAACATCCGTTCCAGTAAAAATCCTAGAACATATAATATACTCGCACCTCTTTGAAAAGGCTTCGAGGTTGTCGAAGTAAACAGGGAAGTGAGAAGGTGTGGTGGTTTTAAATGAGACGGGATCCACTTCAATTAGAGGCTGGCACGAGAAGTGGGCTGGCGACTTGGTGGTCGCGCTGTTGCTTGGGCAGAGATGAGCAGGCGAGATTGAGGGTAGAGATTGGGGAGGCAGAGATTGAGGATTGAGGCAGAGATTGAAGTGGGCAGAGATTGAGGAGCAGTTACACAGAGAACAAATAGGGGTGTATGCGGTTACAGAAACGCACCTTAGAGACTCAGAAGAGCCTCCAGTTATTGAGAATTATGTTTGGGAAGGGTGCAACAGAACTAAGTCGGAAAGAAAGGGAGGGGGAGCCGGAATGCTCGTCCATCAGGGAGCCAAAAGGAAAAGAGTAAATCTAATATAAGTTTCGGAGCGTAAGTGTTTTGTTCCAGTTCAGAGAAAACGGTGCAGTTCCGATTCAGCTCCCGAGGAACAAAATAACAGGTGAAACCGATTTGAACCAGTGTATAGTCGATAGCGTAATCTTAGAATAGAATAGAAAAGCAGCATAAATTTATTTCGTAAAAAGGCCTACTATTCTCAGCTGCACGAAAAAAAGTACGTCTTCTGTTGTTCAGGCGAGAGCAATTCCAATATATATATATATATATATATATATATATATATATATATATATATATATACGTGTGTGTGCGTGTGTGCATGCGTGGAACATTCAAGTACTCACGAGTGTATCTAGGCAGCTTTAATTGAGCATACACAGCTGCTCTGTGCGCAGTACGCAAACGCTCTGTGTCCGGAAGTGTATTCTTCGTCAGACCGCTTTTAGTTGCTCGTTTCGTACGCGTCGTAATGTGGATAAACCTAAAAAAATTTCCTTGATTGAGTGCATTCATCAGTGCCATCTATAGCAGCTTGGAGCATCTTAAAGAGAGTGATTTTAGTTCAACCAAGTCATAACTCATTCGCCTACAGTCGATTTGCTTATGTTTAACGTTTTACTGCGAAGCTGTATATTGATTGAGTTCCAGGTATTTCTCGTGTTGGTGTGTCAACAATACAAATATCAGCATGGGCCGATCGTGGAGCTAGTGCAATACCGGGCGAAGCCGCGGCGGAGGTCGAGCAGGCTTTAAGCACTCCGCCCCCAATAATAATAATAATAATAATAATAATAATAATAATAATAATAATAATAATAATAATAATAATAATATTAATAATAATAATAAGATATTAATAATAATAAATGAAAAAAATATTCAAGATGCATCGTTTCAAGTCGATTGGTGTACTGGAATTATTTGTGAACAGCACATGGACTCACGAGCTGGTGGCGTTGTCATGCAAGCAAAGGAGAAAATGCATGTCCAACCAAACACCCTTGACTTGCAAGAGGACAATGCCACCCATTGTGGGGATGTCTGTACCGTTCAAACGAAAGACGGAATTGTGATATCCACTGTGCATATATGTCCAGGCACGCCGAAGTGCGATATCGAGAAGTTCATGACCGCGCACTTTGCGTGGGTTAGTGGTGATGACACTAGGCCCGTGATTTTTGTTGCAGGCTTCAATGTGAAAATATTGTTGCGAGACGGAGACAAGCACGAATGTTGTTTATGCAAGGCAAGCACTGAAGGCATCAGCTGTGCGTGTGCGTGCGTGTGTGTGTGCGTGTGCGTGTGCGCGCGCAGATCGGGTTTTGGTAACGCAAAATCAGCGCGGTTCAGTTCGCGCATTTTTATTTATATTTATTCATTTTGGGGACTAGAGGGCTGATCATCACATGTCGCTGGAAAAAGATAGCTGACCTGCTAAGGGGGAGCAAGGAACATTGAATTCCCACGCTAAGCCAAGCAGTTCCTGTAGCAGGTGATCCCACTCTTCCTGATCTACCGCCAATTCAATTAAGACGGAACAAGATTCAGCGTTTCTACCGGCGTCACATCGTTAGTGTCAGCACAACTGGCTTACAGACGTAAGACGCGTTGCGTATAAGTTAAACTAAGGCTGTCAACTAACATACCTGCTTCCCGACGCAAGACATTGAAACTTGCACTAACGGTACTGCCAAGTACCACTTAAATGGCAGCGAGTGCGTATGCATTCACAAATAAAGTATATTTGAGCCACAATTGTGTACGCCCTGCATGGATGAAAAGCATACAAAGCGACCAACAAAAGCTGAAAGCTTTTTGATGCATGAAATGGCCACCGAGCGAAAAAGCCGGCGTCTGTGGCAGCGAAATGGCACCTCAATTCCAATTGGCTGCGATTCCACGTCACGTGCGCTCCTCGACAAAGCAGAGCGGGTGAAAGGGAACGCCTGATGCAGCGCTGGAGCGCCAGGTGTTGCGTGGGGGTAGAGAGCATGGACGCGAAGCCACGTCACCCGTGCTCTCGCAAGCCTGTGTTATCCGCGCGCTCCTTGTCCGCGCAAGCTCTCCCTTGCGTTCTAACTTCGCCTCGGTATTCGCTATAAAGGAATTAGTGTATGAAAAACAGAATGAATTAGACAAAAGAAAAACGATGGCGGTAGTGAGCAATGACCACAACTCATGTTACTCGTGGCACAAGCTATATGTGTGTGTGTTTTTGTGTAATTTACATGTACGATGGTTGCTTTCGATCCTGGTTTCCCCCGCACAGAAGCCCGAAGCTCTTACCGTTATAGGCCACAGACACATGACATACCGAGGAGTCTGGTAGCTATTATAAAAAGTTGGAAGGTGATTCGACCGCTGTTCACGTCGATCAAAGACAGATCTTCCTGAGCAAGTTGAACGTGACAGTGGGGTTATGAACTATATATATAAATTATTGTTGAAGCTGTGCTGTAGCGAGAACGTTCGATCGACGTAAACTAGAGATTGACTCGCCTTCCAACTTTTTCGAGCACATGTCTCACTTCGAATCGAACGGCTCGAATAACCAGACGGTATTGAAGCTCACCAAGAAAACGGACAATACCATCAGGTTTATAAGAAGGGTTACCAACCGGCAGCAAGGACTGAGTGAGGACAACCTCGTCCGGTTGGTTAATGCTTTCGTGATGTGTCACTTTACCTACGTCGCGGCCATGCACAACTGGCAGAGGTCGGAACGGGACAAGCTGAACGCGTTGATAAGAAAGGCAGTCAAGAGAGCCCTCGGGCTTCCAATGTACACCAGCTCGGAGCGACTGCTCCACCTCGGCATGCTCAACACGCTAGACGAGATAGCGGAGTCACAGGAGAGGGCGCAGTTTACCAGACTGTCTACGGCCAGTGCCGGAAAAAACATCCTGAGAGAGCTTGGAGTTCCCCCAACGGAGATCAAGACCAGTTCCGGCAGCATACCTCGAGAACAGAGAGAGTGCGTTACGGTTGTCCCCCATTCTTTGGAATGTCCCCCCCGAGTACAACGGGGGCAAATGAAGGGCTACAGCTAAAGCTCTCCTTGAAGAGGCCGGTGCACGCGCCCGGAGTTGCGTTTTCGTCGATGCAGCCCGGCACCATGACGGAAAGGAGTTCGCTACAGTTAGCGTCGATCAAGAAAGGAAAATAATAAACTCCTCGACCATTCGGACGACCGCGGCCGAAGTTGCGGAACAGGCCGCAATAGCGTTGGCCCTGCTTGACGACGCTCGGAGAACGACGATATACAGCGACTCGAGATCGGCGGTCCGAGCATTCGTCAAGGGCACCGTCTCGAAACTGGTATTGCGGATCCTACTGGACAAGGAAATCAAGGAACACACAATCGTCTGGTTCCCCGCTCACATGGGACAGATCAAGGGCGCCCCGTCGAACCCCAACGAGTCATACTACAGAGCTGCGCGAGGAGTCGTCGACCACGTAGCTATCGGGTGGCGCGGCGCTGAGGTTCCGGACAGTAGAGATCCCTCTGCCTTGTACAATGAACTCACAAAGTATCTGGGGAGGCAGAAGTATCCGCCGCCACACAATAAATTGAACAGGCCTTAGGCATTGACACTCAGACTCTTGCAAGCCTAGCCCTCTTGCAAGTACACCCTAGCCTCTGCCCTCTTACACCGGATATATCCCGAAATTCAAACACTTGCACCCTTTGCTCAGGCTTTTCCAACTTAGATCATATGCTCTGGTGGTGCTCCGCGTTACGGGGCGGCGAAGATGTTGCGTCGTCCAAGTGGGAGCCTGCCCTACGCAGTCCCGATTTTGAATAACAACTATGAGCAGTCCAACGGACCTGCGACGTGGCGGAGAAGCTAGGTCTTTCTGTCCCGACGTGGGAACAGCCCGCTTTGTGCTAGTGCACGTCCCGATGGACCTTAATAAAGTTTTTCCATCCATCCATGCCTCACTTCGGTCAGAAATTTCCTCGGCTGCAGCATGGTGATGCGAAGGCGAGTAGCGAGAGAGCGTGCGCTTGTCCCCCAATGTACTAAACTTCTGCCCGCGCGAGCGGGTGTAGCGCTGCTCCACGTGTTCAAGACGGAGTCCATTTGCACGGCTGCCTAGCGTGAGGGAACCAGGAGGAGCGTCAGACTCTAGTCTACACTACCTTTGGGATCAGCCCAGATTCTTAGAAATGCACTACCTCCGGGTTCGGCCCATGAAAGAGCCTAGCAGCAGAGACGGAAAAGTGAAAGTAACCCGTTAAAAAAAGACCATGCCTTTAAAAGGTGAGCATCTTTTAGCTGACGATGAAGATTGAAGTAATAGGATGGGTTCGTCGCTGAACTTTGCTGCAGGACATTCTGGCACTGTGACGCGTTTCTACAAGGTCGAGCACGTGGTGTCTTGCAATTCAACACATTTTGAACTGAATAAAACTTGCTTGCGCTGCAACGTCCACCATGCTAATTGAAAGACGCATTCGTCACGGAAATCTGCAGCGCGTCTCTTGTCGTAATGCGCCATTTTGCTTTGATGGTTCACGAAAGCTTCGCGTGCGCTCATTCCCACAGAGCATGTGATCTGCATAATTATAATCTGTACTGGCTTTGAACTGGTGAAGAAACGCATATGGTTCAATATGCTCATGCTCCAACAATATCAGTGCGGTACAGCACGTTGGCTGTATAAAGGCCGAGCTCATTTGCGGCGCTTGCTATAGGAATAAGAAAGATATGTTACGTTATCACCTGCCAATGCTTCTGTTCATTCTGCAGTTTCCGATAAAAGGGTGAAAAGCAAACGTCACAACCGCTATATATGCAGTACGTGTATTGCGTGTATACCGCACCATTTCCATCAGCTTCGCGCAACATCGACATCCTAGAAACGAAGGACTTCACTCAGGTGCCTTCACTGACTTCTGCGTGAGTTTCTGCGAAGGCGCACCGACCTGCTGATTCGCATCAATCCAAGTTCTGCCACGCTTTCAAAACCCGGCTTTTCGACCTGAAGCTTCCATGACCGAGCACAACAGGGCAGTTATTGCAGCTCGTTGTGCGATCGACGCACGTCTTCTGCCTGGGCGCGGCGCCACATGGTTCGACGTCGGCGGCCGCGACCAGAGACTGCGTGGACAACGTATTGTGAATAACAGGGAGATACATCCTTCGGTGCCAAACCGCATTACCCCATCCGCGTCTTCACCGGCGCCCCCATACTCGACGGAAGTGACTGCCGTCCCTGCGGAGATGCCGTCCTCTGAAGGCGACGTGACGCGCACTGTTGGCCATATAGGACGCATCCGCCAGACGCCGCGGGTGCGGTTCTCCGATATTGAAGGCAGGTGGATATACCACCCGGACGAACAGACGTCGCTAAGGTGCCCGGATTCCGGCTCTCGGGACAGGGAGTGACGACGGTCGCAGTTCCAGTGGAAGCAGCGGCCGAACTATGTGTTCGCGTGTACGTTGCTTTCACTGCTCAGTTTCTTTACACTTGTCCTGCTGTTACAGATTTTTACTCACGCGTTGCCGATTTTTACACGCCGGCAAGGGTCACCCAATGGAACGCATGTCTGAGTTAAGCAAAACTTGCGGAAATATGTCGTGCGTGTTGGACAGACGTGCCAGACTGCCAAAATATGACATGGTGAGCTTCGGAGCGCGTGCCTGGAACATTGGGCCTAAATTTCAAAAAAAAAAAAAAAAAAAACTTGCGCAGTTTCACTTGTATGTCCTGAGACGCGGCAGATGCAGCGTTAAATTTCGGACAACAATGCTAGATCTTTGCTGCATTGCAGAAATTTGTAGTGATGTCGTATTCCCTTAGATCTCAGCAGGCTCTAGTTACAGGTTAATTTCACCGGAATGGAAATTGTGTTTTTAACGTAGTGACGTTTTTATCTAGGCCAAAGCCAAGCTCACTTTTGATTCGCATACCATTCAGATCACCGTGTGTTACGTGCCGTACACATTTTATTCATACGTATATGTGCGTTTTAGATGACAAGCTCATTTTACGCTAGTTTGTGTGCTCAGCATAAAAGGCAACAATAAAGAATTTGAGGAGTGTGTGATAAGACAAGTGCATTCTATCAGGCCTTTTTGTTGTTGCAAGCTTCGTCTTGCAAGACTGCAGTTATATACTTTAAAGTTCTGATATGATGGCGTTTTAACAGTGCGACGACTGAAAAACCAGAAAATACTTGGTGTGGGGAGGTACCTGGAGCTGTTTAGACTCGAAACAATCCTTTATCAGCGGTACAGATCGGCGGCAAGCAGCTCTTGCCAGAAGCGTTTGCTTTTCTTGCTCCTTGCACGTGCGGCACTTCCCATAGTTTGTTTCTTGAGGCATGCGACGATCCCCGTTCTTAGCACGCAATGATCGCCCTTATATCGCAGTGTCGCCGGGAATTCCGTGATGGTGGTGGTGCCGCAGTTGGGTGATTTCTAGGCGCGATAGACTCCTTTGTACGTGCGGCCAATTAGAATGCTTTATTCAGTAGTACAAGAAACTTATTTACAAATACGACAGCATAATTTTTTGCTTCAACACCGAAGCTCGGGCAGTGGCTCGCGCCGCGCGTGCAGGTTGGAAACGCATCTAGCAAGAGCTGCAGCCGCCGACAAATGGTTACTGCAAGCGACAAAGCTCCTCTAGCGTCAACTGCCAATTCTTTCACCTGAGCAGTCCACAAGGCCGTAACCAAAAGCCACAGCAGATTTGTTTTGCGCATGCCCTATAGCATGTAATGCTGCCACTGGCACACGGAGATGCAATTCGGCTAGCGCTCGCGTGCTCCGTTTACGCTCTGGACCACCTGTACTGTACCGAGATTTTGTGCTACTTGCATTACGTTGACGTAGCATATAAGAGTGCGACAGATGCTTGCAACGGGCTGTTATGCTAAAATCATTAGTGTAAAGCCCGAAACTTTTGTGTCTTCAATAAGCGGCCGCTGTGATATCGAGAGTACGGGAAACTCAAATGATGTAGATACCACTACCATTTGATCGAAGTTGGTTTGGGCTACAATTATGCGTCCGAATTAGAGAATTTCTTCGCTTCCCGTGTGGTAGGAAGCGCAAGTGAGGAGTGCCGGTGAAACGCTTCGGCAGCAGAAACATTCGCGTATCCTGCCAGGATAGGATGACTTGGCCCTGTTTTATTTGTCCATTACTAGTCATATAGGCAGCAGTGACTTACGGTAACAGCCCCTTCTTATTCCTGCTTTTGGCGAGGGGAGAATAGTGGGTCCTAATAGCTTTGATTTGGGAATATAGTGCTGCCAATTAGATCTAGATTTCTAACAGTAGGAAACTAATGTGGTGAATTTATAGCAAAATTAAAATTTAATTTCTGTGATTTGCTATTTTCATCTTCCTAAGTTTCTTTCACTTGGTTGTTTCGTTTCCTGCGCGAACAAGCAGCGTTATCGAAGTGGTCGGCGTATGCAGCCTCTTAAGCGGTTCGTTTCACCAACAGTATGACATTTCGGCCGTATAGGTATGGCCCCTAGGGACCATAGTTTAGGTGTTGACGCTCACGATGTCGGAGAGCCCGGCCAGATGCTGCAGCGCTCCCGCTGTCACCGGCGTTGGCGGGTGTACTGGCTGCACCACTGCTATGTCAGCTGGTATTCGCTCCAGCTAAACGGGAATCGTGTCACGAGCACTAGTTATTCCCCTGGTGCCAGGTAGGCCGTGCTTCTGAGAAACAGATATTTAACAATTAGGGGCTGCTGTCATGGCAACACTTTTGTTGATGTTCGAGGGGGAGACACCTGTTACGTCTCAATACGGCGATGAGCATTCCTTAGACGTTTACCACGAGGCAGTCCATTCTTCAGCGCGCGCGCAGACGACGACGGGGCCCGCCACAGACTGTGACGAGCAAAATAAGGCGCTCACTTCGAGGCGACAACAGCCGCAGCCCTCCGTGGAAGCGGTGATTACTGCGAAGATCACTATGCCTGACCCTGACAAAATGAACTAATTGAAAGGATCCCACGTCGAAGGCTAGCGGGGGAACAGTGTCGACCTCGGATTCCCAGATTGCTAAGCGGGTCATGTCCTCCGCAAACATGGCGACGCTCTCATTCGGCTTTTGTATAGACCGTTTTTTTCATGGGCACCACCATATTGTTACGCAGTGGCGCCATCTATTGGGAGTCTGCATGCTGGCTTGGGTGATCGCTCCATCTTGCACGGCAGGTATACGCTTGGCGGTAGTTTCTGGTATTTGTTTTCGCACTCATGCGGTCTATTTAGTATAACGTGGCGTCTTCTACGTGGTAAACGGTTCTGCGAGACGTACTGAAGTGGTTTAAGTCGGCATGGCCGGACTTTCTGCTGGCGTTGAGGCGGACGGAGCACGCAGCGCGATGTGTGCGCGCATGTTTGAGCCTGCAATCAGCCTCGGAGATCACTTGTGCACTTCTGGATGTTCTGTTCACTAATGGCACCTTATTGCAGTATTATCCCCTAGTTCTAATCTGTGGTTTAGAAGCGATGAACCATACGCGACGATCGTAACGGCGTGGGTACCGTTCTCATACGATAGGAGCTGTGCTGTTATACTTTGACAAGCATTCAAACTGTTAGCTGCAGATTACATTGCGTGACTACTTAGTTCGGTGGATGACGTTTCTACCCATGAATAAAATAGTTTGTTTAGTACTAACAGCATACCTTACCTATACTTGTCCAGCAAAGCGACCGTTTACGAACTGCGGGAGCGTGCTAAGCAGTGGTAAGTGCTGGATTACAGGTACCTTTGTTCTATATAGCGCATGGTCCAAGCGCACGGTGCTTGCAGAGAAATGTGCTTTATTTTGCATTTTATTAGAAACTTTTGCACAACAAGAGATGTAGTACACGAACAATATTGCAGAGCTGAGCATCTCATATCTGCAGTACAAACTGCAGATTCGATAGACGCAAAAGTACATACAGCTTCTTACTATTTCTGGATAGCAAAAGTTGTGTTTTTTTGCTTGAAACACCGGTTGAAAGAATGAAGTCAGCACATTTTGCATACCCTGACGCATGCAGACAAGTCAGCGATTCAGAGGAGGTGGAGTTGTCCTTGCTGGGGCTGTAGCCTGAAAAAGAAAATGGAGGCAGTAAGTTACATGCTTACATATAACGCAATTGCTGAAACAAACTTCAGCGCTGTTTCCACGAAGCAGCACTTTCAATTCATGTAGGTCAACTCATTATATTTTGTTGCGGAATTTCTGCTAAAGATATGGCCCCAAAATTTAACAAGCCGAGTTATAATTTTCATTGTTCCTATATTGTAGTAACATGTTTGGTAATGCTGCTTTCTCAACATACGTGTTATCAGCTAATCTTGTGCAAAATGAAACCACCGGCCATGGTGCATGGTGTAGTGGTGAACTTGAAAAAAGGGGGTACCAGCGAAACACAAAGGACGCGCACACAAGGAAGAGGCGTTAGACACGGACGGACGTTGGAGCTTGCGCTAATGCAGTGCTGTGGTGGCTTTGGCGTGCGCTACTAATTCCGAAGCGGCCGCATTTCGATGGGAATGAAAGGCAAAAAAAAAAAAAACCGTGTACCGCACCTTGGGTGCACGTCAAAGAAACCCAGGTGGTCAAAATTAATCCGGGAGCCCCCAGTACAGCGTGCCTCATATTCATACCGTCGTTTCGCCACATAAAACACCGTGCAGAATTTGAAGAAAGAAAATGAAAGCGCAAAGCTCGATAAATTAATCCTGGACGCATACATTCAATATTCGCAATGTTCTTTTTGAATTTTCTTTGCTGGGTTACCATCCCTATTGCAAAACCCAGTGCCACTGGGACCCAGTGCGCCGGATTATCGGCACAGTGTCACGCGCTGGATGCTGGGGCGCTGGGCAGGCGCGGCGTACTGGGAGGCGCTGGCTACTCGTGCGAAAAACAGCTCTAGTGGGTTAAATATGCGGTGCCTGGACACCGTATATATTTTTTTGAATACAGAAAGCAACAAGGAGCGTTTTAGTGCAATAAAAAAAAGAAAAGAAAGAACGTAAAAATAAAACAACTCGAACCAGGGTTCGATCGTCCGACCTACAGATTCCAAGCTGGGCACTTTACCGCTGTGTAGGATGCTTCACGCCTCCTGCGTCTTCTCAACTCAGCAGACGCACACATACAATTTACTACAAAATACGAGTGTGACAACAGCCTCCACTTCCTTGATGTGCTCGTGCGGCGAAGTGGAACGAGTCTTCCATTTGCCGTGCATAGGAAGGCAAACTCATTCCGGCCGGTACTTAAACTTCAATTCATGTCACCCGGCTTGCCACAAGCAATCTGTTGTCTCATCCCTCGTTACGTGGGCCACACGCATCTGCTCAAGTGACCACGAAATGCAGAACGAACTGAAGACAATTCGTCACGAGTTATCCAGGAACGGGTACCCCAAGAAGTTTATTAATAATATGGAAGCCCGTGTCCTCCATCCAAAGCCGTCTCAAGGCAAGTCGTTCACGAAACGCGCTGGCGTCCCATATGTGTCTGGCGTCAGCGAAGCTCTTAGCCGCGTATTCTCAAAATACGATCTTAGAATAGCACACATGCCATCCAACAAGCTGAGAAATCAGCTTGTTAACGTAAAGGATCGGCTTGCAAGCAATAATTACCCCTGTGTCATCTACAAGGTACCATGCGCAGACTGCAGCTGCAGTTACATCGGTGACACCGGCGAATTCATGAGAAGATTAAAAGGGCGCCAAAGGGACGTCTCAAACAAAACAAAAAAGGCTCGAACGCCCTTGACGAACACGCCGATAATCGCAGTCACTGCATAGATTGGGAAAACGCTGCTATAATAGCTAAGGAAATGAATTGGATGACGCGACTCTTGTTAGAATCTTTCTTTATTCAAACTGCTGACAACAGTATCAACAGGACTGATGAAAATCTTCCTGCTGACTGCACCCGTTCTCTACGTCACATTCTGGCATAAAAATGACTTGCGGCTCTTGCCCGCTTATAGTGTGATCAAGGAATCCGAACGGGTCCTGAAACGTCTCTGTGTTATTTTCCCCTTGACTTGGTCAGTGACCGCAATTTCTTCATCATCATGTTACCTGACCAGACGAACTTTCGTCGAACTCTTGACTACGTTAAGGTACTGTGTTTTATAGTGTTGCAATGACAGGACGCTCAAATAAAAAAAAAAAAAAACTTTGAGCTGTCCTCACGTCGACTCGAAACTTAGTAAATTGTGTCACTTGAGTTTTAAAAATTTTTTTCTACGACTGCATCCTTCTATTTTCTTAGAGATTCTCTAAGTACCTCTGCTTCATCCCACTAGTTCCCAGTAGGGCGGAGAAATCTACAGGACGAGCTCTAAACGAATGTATTCAGATGCCACAATAACGAAACTCCGGCTTCTGTATTGGCTGTTAACACCAGCACGGCGAAAGGAGAACTCTAGTTATGTCTTGATAAACAGTACTGAAGGCTTCCTAGAATTTCAAACGTAATAAGAAAGAAGCTGAGAAACAGGAAGCGGCATATCATAATAACGGCATATCGTTCTTGCCTCTCAGTAATACGCACCTTCTTTTTCAATATGCATGTAGAGAAATTATTACAAAGATCTTTTGAAGCGCTTGCAAAGGTGTACACATGTCCTGTAAAAGCTTTGTCATACTTAATAAAATAAAACGAAAAGTAACTTCCTGTTTTTACTTACTCGTTTCTGTATTTGCCTGCAGGTAAAGAGCGAAATCCGAATTATGAAACAAAACATTACCTGAAAGGTGAAAACAGATTACTTGAATGCAGCGCCTTCTCCTCGACTTCCCTCGGTCCCAAAAAAATGAAAGCGTTGCCCTATGTGTACTGTGCGCCGCCATATTTGCTTTAGCATCGCCTCCAAATAGCCGAGCACTATATTGTGCCGCTGCGAATGCCGATCTCGGAGACTATGGGGAGTATATGAAGATTCAGCTAGAATTACTGCATAGGCTCCCTTTAAGGAACAGTGTTACGCCAAGGGTCCAAATTTATGTGGGAACGCAACTGACCATACGCGTAGGAGCAGCGATCGAGCAGCAATGAAAGCAGTGCTTTTTTAAATGCGTCATTTTTATGCTTACTCAACAAGAAAAACCATCCGTCCGTCCGTCCGTCCGTCCGCCCGTCCGTCCCGTAAGACAATTGCTTTCGAGATAAAGCCTACAGCAGCGAGCGACTTTACCTCAGAGCTGCCTGTCACATCAACGCGAACGAAGCGGCGAGAACATAGCGCTCACGAAAGTCTCAGCGCACGCCGCACCCTGCCGATTTCGCAGATGGCTTTCAAAATACGGTGCGCACGGCCGTGCCAGAGCACGTTTGATCGGTTCGTGCCGCCACCGGAGTAGATTTGACCGCGGTTGACAATGGTTCGACGCAGATGAATAAGGCGCTAAAGAGGAATAACGGCTTATGATGGTCGGAACGTCTTCAGCGCACCTGGCGCCACCACCTGCAGTACTTTGCTTGCGTTATACAGGGTTTCCCACGTAAATTGAGCCGAACATAAAAAATATGCGAATGCCACATAGCTGGACAGAACAAAGGTAATGCTGTTTGCCATCGCTTGGAGATACGGAACCTCTTATTTTCATTCCATCTAATTAATTCATTCATCTTAATTAATTAACAACATTCTCAAATATTATAATTAGATTAAACGTTTTCACTAGAAAACTGTAGAGCGACATGAAAAACTCCCGATACAGCTTTCGTTTGCTCAATACGTGCTACATAAAAGTGTTTTCTCAGAGCATGAAAGAAGCCCGCAAATTTGGGTTCTGCAGTTCTCAATGATGCACTACGTCTAATCACCCAAGCTGTCAGAATGGAAGGCCAGACGCTCAGTTCTCAACTGGGCGATCTTGAAGAGCGATCAAGACGAGATAAGCTATTGTTTTTTGGAATACCGGACTGCCCGACTGAGACATGGGCTCAGTCAGAAAGCCTTGTTCAAGATGGTTTTGTCTCGTCACCTTAAAATACAAATTTCCGACTCGGAAATTTCTCCGGTGCACAGGTTAGGATCCTACACCGATAAAAAGACTCGACAAATCATCAAGTTTTCGTCGTCTAAAGTCAGGGATGCAATCTCGGCGCAGAAATATAAGCTCAAGGGGACTGGTGTATCAGCTAGCGAAGATTATTGCAGAGCTACTTGAAACTCAAGGAGGAAACTAACAGAATTTGCAAAGGTAGCCGGGAAGCCATACTCTCTTCGCATGAGTAAACTGATCAAGAATAAAAAAAAAAAAAAGAGGTACGTTTGCTGCGCAGTAAGTCACAGCGTATACGCCAAATTGCTTTACCGCGATCGGAAGATACGCATGATAGCGCGGGCACTGTATCTGAACGTGCTGCACTTCCAGTGAATCATAGCTATGTCTGCCCGGATCCTGTGCAAAAAAAAAAGAAAATACTCTATTTTTCTTTCCAATGTACGGAGTGTCCTGAATAAACGCGTTGAATTGTCTTCCGCTATTTATTCCTGCTCTGCTGATATTGTTGGTCTGACGGAGACTTGGCTTTCTGCAAAAGTAAAAAATGAAGAAATTATGGACTGTCAAGAGTGCTACACATTTTACCGATGTCATCGTGATTAGCGGTCTGGTGGCGGTGTTCTGTTGGTGGTTGCCGATAGTATTGCTTCTCATGTCATTCCAATTGTATCCTCGCTTGAGTTTGCGCGTGTGCGCGTGCTCATTGATTCTCGTGAAATAATTTTCCGTGTCTGTTATCGGCCACCAACTGCATCGCTGTCCTTCTGTAATACACGACGTTGTCAATCAGCTGTTCATCAGATACTCAAAATCGCCCCTCTTCATACTTGGCGACTTCAATTTTCCTGACATAAGGCGGGAATGAATTAAATTAATTAAATTATTGGGTTTTACGTACCAAAACCACTTTCTGATTATGAGGGACACCGCAGTGGAGGACTCCGGAAATTTCGACCACCTGGGGTTCTTTAACGTGAACCTAAATCTAAGCACACGGGTGTTTTCGCATTTCGCCGAGGTGGGAACGAGACTCGGTTTCTATGAAACACAAGTCAGCTGAAAGAAAGAATTTTTAACTTTTTGTCAGGAATTCAATTTACCTCAGCTCGTTCACCTTCCCATTTGCATAACTTCCACTTCTGCTAATATTCTAGAATTAATACTTACCACTACAGGAGACCTAGCTTCCAGCTGAACTCATTCTCCGGGAATTAGCGACCACTCTATAATTCACTTCGCTCTACGGGCAGAGGTTTCCAACAATAAAAAAACTCGGGTGATCCAAACCCGCCGTGCTTGCTCAGTGGCTATGGTGTTAGGCTGCTGAGCACGAGGTCGCGGGATCAAATCCCGGCCACGGCGGCCGCATTTCGAAGGGGGCGAAATGCGAAAACACCTGTGTGCTTAGATTTAGGTGCACGTTAAAGAACCCCAGGTGGTCGAAATTTCCGGAGTCCTCCACTACGGCGTGCCTCATAATCAGAAAGTGGTTTCGGCGCGTAAAGCCCCATAATTAAATTTAGGGTCATCCAAGATTACGGTAAAGCAGACGTTACTGGAATGAATAGGGAAGTGCAAGTCTTTGCTGATCAGTACCTCACCGGTTTTGAGCAGCGATTGGTTTAGTACAACTGGTTGCTTTACATAAACAAACTCTTGTCCCTTAGTGATCATTTGTACCTAAACGAAAAGTTTCATCGAGTATTCGCTCTGCATGGTTTAATAACACGTTAATGTGCACGCGCAGCAAAAAGAAGCGGATATTACGACGCGCAAAGTTAACACCAGAACAGAACACTGGTCTTGCTATGAAAAATTTAACAGAGAAATCTGTACTGCGCTTTCAAAAGCCAAGAAGGAATTCGTTGATAAAACTCTTCATTTGCTACTGCGTTCTAACCCCCGTAAATTTTGGAGCATTATTAACGCTACTAAAAGGACACACATTCAATTAATCCAATATAATGTTCCAGTGGTTCAAAGCGAATGCTGCAATGTTCTGAACGATGTGTTTGTTAGCCATTTTCATAAGGGCACCCCCACAGTATTTCCGCACATACAAAAACCAACTTCTTGCCAATAGATTCCATCGCTATTGATGCAGCTGGTGTCGAAAGGCTGATATGTCAGCTTAAAAGTGTCTTCATCGGCTGGTCCAGACTGTGTCTCATCAAAAATGCTGAAGTGTACACAAGTTTATTCTTCATTGATATTGTCAAAGCTTTTTGAGCAGTCATTACAGATGTCTACACTGCTCTCTGATTGGAAGATAGGGAAGGTGGTCCCTGCGCATAAATTTGGTGATGTACATTCCCCCAATAATTACCGTCCCATATTATTAACATCCGTTCCAATAAAAATCCTAGAACATATGAGTTGAGTTGAGTTGAGTTGAGTTGTTGTAGGCTACTGGTGGGATTAGCCTTGCAGTTGCTGCCGGCAATTGCTCCACCGTAGCGACACTTAAAATAAATAAATCATATAATATACTCGCACCTCATTGAATTCCTTGAGTCCGATTCCTTCTTCAGTATTTATCAGCATGAATTCCGTAAAGCAGTTTCGTGCTAAACGCAATTGCTATGTTTTACGAACGCATTGTTTATTAACGCGGATCATAACTTTGATACCGACTACATATAATTAGATTTTGCCAAAGCATTTGACTCCATCTCACATGATCTGCCTATCTTCAAGCTTAATCAACTTACCATAGACCGCAATGTACTTGCATGGATTAAGGAATTTTCCTCTAACCATAGTCAGTATGTGACGGCTAATGACTTTTGTTCACCTAATTCTGCCGTAACATGTGGTGTCCCGCAAAGGCCCGTTTTGGGCCCTCTGTTTTTCTTGATTTATATTAATGATATTCCTACTTGCATTTCTTGCTCAACTGTCTGACTGTTTGCAGATGACTCTGTAGTTTAGCAGAAAATTACTAACCATGTCGATTACCTCAACCTGCAACGTGATCTAGATAGGGTATTCGAATGTTGCAGTAGATGGCTCATGACACTTAATACAACTAAATGTAAAGGTATGCAAGTTTCTCGCCAGAACACTAACTATTGTCCGCGTACTTACTGCCTCAATAATATTCCATTACCATCAGTTGACAGTTATAAATACCTTGATGTTCACATTTCTTCTAATATTTCGTGAAATACGCATCATGTCGAATATGTAACTAACAACGTGAATCGCATGCTTGGTTATCAGCATGAAAACTTTTTTGACGCCCCATCGTGCATGATGTTAAAAATTCACAAAACCTTGGTACGTTCTTCATTAGAGTACGCATGCGCCATATGGGATCCTACTCAGACTACACTCATTCAAACTCTTGAAGCCATTCAGAATCGCGCAGAACATTTCTTATCGAATTATTCACATCATTCCAGTGTCACATCTATGAAGAAAACTCTAAACTTGCCTGGACTTTCGTTGCGTCAAAAGTCATTTCACCTTAACCTTTTTCATAAAATATATTATTGTAACAACGATTTGAAGGACGTTCTGTTTCATTCACCTGCTTATATATCTTCAAGGACCGATCATCGCATCAAGGTGGGTCTACCGTCTTGTCGCACAAAATTGTGTAATGATTCTTTGGTTCCTAGAACAAGCGTCGCATGGAACCACCTTCCTTCCACAACCGCTAGCATAACTGATGACCATGAGTTCAAGATCGCTTTACAAGATGCCTTGTAATATTTTTTTTTGTTAACTGCACGTCTTGCCATTTTCCCCCCACTGATTTCTGTTGTGCCTTTGGGCTCTGAAAGTATTTTTAATAAATAAATAAATACACGCAAAATTGCTGCGTGACTAGCCACTCGAGGCACTTTGCGTATATTCGCGGGCTTCTTTAGTGCGCCGAAAAGGACTTTTATGTAGCGCGTATTGAGTAACGGAAAAGCTCTATCGGGGGTTTCTCACGTACCTCTACAATTTTTTCATTGAAATTTTTCGCCTAATTATAACACAGGAGAAGTTCATTAAATAATTGAGAAGTTGCTTAATTAATTAAGACTGATTATGCAATTAGGTGGAATGAAACAAAATAATGTATCTCCAAGCGACAGCAAACATTACCTTTGTTCTGTCCAGGTACGTGGCATTTGAATATTTTTAATGTTTGGCTCAAATTACGTGGGACAGCCTGTACATGCACCTTGCTCCGCAGTCTGCACGAGTTCGTGTCGCCGCAGCGTTACCACTGGCGAATTGGGAGCAGCTCCGCCACTAGATGCACTCCACGGAGCAGCGGACTCTGCAAGAATTGACGAGAGTCGACCGGAAGTCGTTTGATGTCAGCCCCCCAACAGCCAACGTATCGCCATGCCGCGCGCGCCCGTGAACGCGAATAGCGGTCTCTCGAAAGAAATGTACGTACACTGATTCGCATCGTCAGCTTGCGCTTTTACTACTTGCGGAGTGTTATGATTCATCCGGCTCAAGTTCCGAATCGACCAGCGGAGACTCAAGCAACGAAGAAGCTTCGGAAACTATAGTGCACTCAAGCAAGCTTTCGACAACAATGTTTCCGCCGCCGGCCAAGAGACCGAAAGTTGCGCGTTTCGTCGACGACATCGTTCGCAAGTATTCGTTTCAAGCGGTGACAACGGCTCCTTACCGGTAGTTCGCATTTTAAGAGCCTTTGATTTTGTTCGTGAAATGCAGTTGCGAAGGCTCTTCAGGCTGTCTCGTTGTGTTGCCACCGAACTGATCGCTGGCTTCGCTGCCTTTCCGATGTTTGCGACACACTCACGGCGGACGAGAGAAGCAGACTTGCATGCGTTGTGGCTTCCATCAGAACGCAGGACCGTAAAAGGAAACACGAGACTTCTCAATACAACACGCGCGCGAGTTCAAGCCGAAAACGAAGAAACACGCGGGGCATGCTGGGCGCTTTCGGAAGTGGATGTGCCGCTAGCGCCCCCTGCCAATTGCTTTGGCGGGAGTGCCTGTGTTTCAATGGCAGATTTCATTCTGTTGCCCTCAGCCGTATCGGAGTTCTCCGGCGCAGAGTTCGTCGGACACTCTGAATCTGCAATTTCAAGTCCCTATCACTTATGAAATTGGGCAGGCGCATATCTTCTACCTGACGATTAAGACAAGTTATGAGAGCGCTTTTAGTCTAAAGGCCGAAACAGGTTGCGCGTGCGTTATTGTTCTGTGGCACTGTGGCGTTTCTACAAGGTCCAGCACGCCGTGCATTGTGCTGCTGAAGAAAACTTCCACTTGCTCTGTGAGCTCCACCATGGTGGCTGAGAAACACGTTCGTCAATGAAATCTACAACGTGGATCTTGTCGTAATGGGCCATTTTGCCTTGCTGGCTCATTAACGCTTAGCGTTCATCGGTTCCCACAGTGGGTGGGGATCCGCATGATTTTGTATTTGTAGGGCTGGCTGTATGTTAGGTTGGTCTCTGTCTCGCCGGATATATGTATATATATATATATATATATATATATATACATAGATATAACAATTTTCATCCATATAGAAGAAACGAAACATCCTGAGAACTTCGGCAGGATGTACAAGTCGTACTCGCTATATAGGGCGCGCGCACACACGGCGTCATGCAAGAGTTGTCTTGAGATTTTGTGGCGAATGGACGTGCTTTTCGGGGCTCCGTGGCGGCGACGAAATCATAAGTTTTTGTGTATGCTTTGAGCTTGCTTCTGTTTTTGATTTGCTGTTTTTTTGCCTTTATATAGTAATTTTTTTTCTTTTTCTTGTGTCTCGTATTTCGTGTGCACGGGTGTGCGAGGATGGTTAGTGTGTCCTTTCGCGCCACGTGCTTCAACACGTGCAGCCGGGTGTGACGTTGAGTGTTCGTAGCCTTTAAATGGTAGCTTGGAGGTGGCAAAACTAATAGCTTTTAGTGGTTTTATTGTTCGTGTTTTGGCAGGAAAGTGAGAGCGTGGCCGCGTCGTTGAGCGCGTGCGAGAGCGTGTCATACCTTGGGTTTCCGCGGCATTGATTGCTTTTAAAACAGTGGTGAGAGTTGCTTGGCGACATTTTGAGGATTTGGATCTTGTGCGTATCGGTTTTCGCTAAAAGACACGTGCTCTGCGTTATTATAGTATTATAGTTGGCACGAGTAATACCAGTTTTTAAGAAAGGTCTCCGATCTTCTGTAAGTAATTACAGATCAATATCACTCACCTGTTGCTGCTGCAAAACTTTAGAACACATCATAGTCAGTTACCTGGATATTTTTTGGGAGAGAAACAATATACGTCTAATCGGCATCATTTTAGACAAGGATACTCCACAACAACACAGTTAGTAGTCACTGCGCATGAGCTCGCTTCCGTGCTTGATGGGGGCGGTCAAGTTGACGCTATTTTCTTAGAATATTTCGAGGCATTCGATAGAGTTCTTCATTCGAAACTAATATATAAAAGGAAACTTCTCGGAATACCCCTACAGATAATAAACTGGGTAAATTCATACCTGACTGGTCGTAAGCAGTATGTGGAAATAAATGGATCATGCTCCCGGTTTTTTGGGGTAACTTCAGGCGTACCCCAGGAATCGGTGCTGGGTCCAGTACTATTAATATTTATATTAATAACCGAGTTAAAGCTGTGGAATCACCTGTTCGTGTCAAATTCTTTGCAGACGATTGTATTATATTTAGCAGCATTCGAGCTGTCTCTGATCAGCTTTTTCTGAAAGAAACCTTAGATAGGTTGGCAGAATGGTGGAATGAATGGGATACGGTTATTAATTATGACAAAACAGTGCATATGTGTATTACAAATAAGTTACGAAAGCTAGAATACGAAAGCTAGAAATGAACGATAATAAGATTAGGAAAGTAGAAAGCTGCAAATACATGGGGATAACTTTAACTTCGCGTCTATCCTGGGTGCCTCACATAGACAATATAACCTGTGCAGCCCGAAAAAGATTAGGATTTCTAAAGTTCAAATTAGGTGACTCCACATCCTCATTAAGATTTAAAGCCTATAAAACGTACGTTAGACATCTCATAGAATATTCGAGTATCGTTTGGGATCCTCACATAATGGTAGGTATTGAAAAACTAGAAAGAATTCAAAGGTTAGCCGCGCACTTCATTTATAAGCGCTTCAAACGACGTGATTCCCCGACGAGTATGCTGGAAACCGCAAACTTGGAACTACTAACTGATCGAAGAACAACTGCCAGATTAAATTTATTTTGCCAGCTTTAATACGGAAGGCTAGGAATACAACCGCGCGCCTATATTATTAAGGACACATCTCGAATTTCCTGCCAGAAACACAGCCAGTATTTAAAGCCGATCTTTGCACGAACAAACCTTTTTAAGTACTCCTTTTTTCTGAAAACAATCAATGATTGGAATGCCCTACCTGGAAATTTCCACTGGTTACAACCATCCACTTGTATCTTGTTGACTGTATCCCTTGTATATATTTCTATGTTCGCTTTTTTGTATTTGCTCACGTAGCCCCCTCCTGCTTGGACAGATGTCCGCAGTATTGTGAAAATAAATAAAAGTAAGAAATAGTATTATAGTATTTGCATCAGAAAAAGCCGTGCAATACATGGCAAGCAAGCCGGGAAAGGAGGCAGTGCGCAGGGGGTCCCTCAAGGCAGAGGAGGGGACGGATGAGAATGGAGAGGGAACCGAGTCAATCGGCGCACACCATGATGTCGATGCTAGCCTCAAGAAAATGCAGGCTTTCCAGGAAGAGCTTCTCAAACAGGTTGAAGAGCTCAAAAATGAATAAATGGAAAGGATGAGACTGGAGAGGGAACCGAGTCAATCGGCACACACTGTGATGTCAATCCTAGGCTCAAGAAAATGGAGGCTTCCCAGGAAGAGCCTGTGAAACAGGTGGAAGAGCTCGAAAATGAGCTAAATAGGGAGCGTGATGCACGGAAGGTAGTTGAAAAAAGAGTTGAAGCAGCCGATGTAAAGCTGAACAGGGTCGCCACAGTGAACGAGAATGTGCGTGGCAATGAAACGCAGTCCCCCGACGTGACAGGAGAGGGAATGCTAGCAAAGTACGTGGAATGCGTGCAATGTGGTGAAGGGTTAGCTGGAAAAAGCGGCACCTACCTTGAGGCCGCGACGCGGAAAAAGCAGGAGCACAAGGGACAATGTCCATTGTCGAGTCCGAATCACGCGGAAAAGGGCAAAGGGAAGCAGGGAGAGGTAGGAGAGAGTGAAAGGGTGATTATCGCTGGTGACTTAAACATGGCTAGGTTCTCAAAAGCAATTGTGGAGACAGTGAAAGGCGACAAAAAATGGCGGTAGCGACATGTCCAGGGCGGACACTGGGTTCTGTCATGGAGCGAGCAAAAGAAAAGCTCGCGGAAAATGCCCACGTGCGCAACCTTGTGATAGTAGCAGGTGGGCTAAATGACGCCTCAAACAGAAATGGGACAGGACTAGCCCAGCGCTTGGCGAATGGGGTCGACGACTTGCGCGAGCTATCCCCTCAGGTATAGATCGTGGTGTGCACGGTGCCGGAGGTGCCTGTACGCGAGAGTCACGTACAAAAAGCCGTAGTGGCTGCTAATGAGGCAACATAGGAAATGAGCCGAGAGAAAGGCTTCGAGGTTGTCGAAGTAAACAGGGAAGTGAGAAGGTGTGGTGATTTTAAATGAGACGGGATCCACTTCAATTACAGGCTGGCACGAGAAGTGGGCTGGCGACTTGGTGGTCGCGCTGTTGCTTGGGCAGAGATTGAGCAGGCGAGATTGAGGGTAGAGATTGAGGAGGCAGAGATTGAGGATTGAGGCAGAGATTGAAGTGGGCAGAGATTGAGGAGCAGTTACACAGAGAACAAATAGGGGTGTATGCGGTTACAGAAACGCGCCTTAGAGACTCAGAAGAGCCGCCAGTTATTGAGAATTATGTTTGGGAAGGGTGCAACAGAACTAAGTCGGAAAGAAAGGGAGGGGGAGCCGGAATGCTCGTCCATCAGGGAGCCAAAAAGAAAAGAGTAAATCCGAAATGTCAAGAGCATCTTTGGTTATCAGGTACAATGAGAGGGAAAATACTTGGCTGGGCGTTACGTATTTCTGGACCGCGAATAATTGCACAGAGAAGAATGAAGAGTTAGTGGAATGCATAAGCGCTGATATTAAGGGTTTGGGGAATGGTGCTGAAATTATCTTATTAGGTGACATGAATGCCCACATACAGGATTTAGATGGCTGTACCGACAACAACGGGAAGTCAATGTTATACCGTTGTGAGAAACATAACCTCGTTATCATGAATACAGGACCTAAGTGTGAAGGGCATATCACGTGGGAAGTGGGAAACCGGTAATCAACCATTGATTACTGTCTGATAACAGAAGGAATTCATGATAAGTTGAGAGAAATGGTCATTGATGAGGAAGGGTATAGCAGCATAGGGAGTGACCATAAACGCATCATTTTGAAAATGGGATATATAGCTGGGAAAGAGATCACGGAGCGCAAAATGGCAAGTACAAATTTGAACGCTGAACAAATAACAAACTTAGTCACTAGAGTCGAGGAAGAACTTGGCAAATGGCCAAATAAAGAGTGGGAATATAATGAGCTTCTAAGTGTAATAACGACCGAAATACGGAAAGAGAAACAACATATTCGTTGGAAAGGAAAAAAAGAAACCGAAAAGCTGGTGGAACAGGCAGACAGTGGCGTAGCTAGGTCGCCTGGCACCCGGGGCCCATAAGTCTTCTGTCACCCCCCCCCCCCCCCTGATGTATTAGAGGAAGGCGAGGATATCGACAATTTCCGGGTTTCATACTGGGCGCCGCCCGCAGTGCCAAAGTACTGTAGGTTGTAGCACCCAAAACGATTTTGTTTAAGAAGTTTTTGTTGAGTTAATAATATGACTTTGAGTCCTCAATTCTCGAATTGAAGTGCTTCCTCTATAAGTACTAATTACGGGATTATTAAGGATATGGTTATTACTTATCTGCCATATTTTTCGCGCTACCGAATTCCTAGTAATCACAAGAAAACATAACTTCATAGAATCTCGATCGGGAAATATCCTTACAAAATTCACCTTTCTTTTTTTTATCAAATTCTGTGCAGCTGATACAGACACTGTACTTGTGGCATGAAGTCACACAACAACAACAGTTTTCTGAAACTTTCGAGGGTAAGAAGGAAAGCGTGAAACATAACGGCAGGTTTCGCAGCGGCTTCTCGGAGCGAGCGGGAGAGGGGAAGTACAAGCGAGCCGGACGTCACGGCGGGCCCGCGACTACAGCCTGTCGAGTCATACGCCGCCAAACTCTTCGGCCGAACCGAGTCTGAAGACGATCCAGAGAATCCCATTCGCGACTTTTGACGGCCCCATTTATGCAACGTCGCTCTCAACGAACGCTTCACCGTAAACGCGAGCGCCGGGCGCGCTGGTTGAACGCCCTCTTGCTGCTGTCTTTGTTCGTCTTCGCTGCGCGTTCTGAACGGAAGAGGAACCCAAGAGCCCCAACGCCTTACAACGCCTCACTGTATGTTTCGCGACTCCTGTTCCCAGCATGAACGCACAGCACGAGCGTACCCCACATGAAACGTTCCGCTAAGGCGAGTAGTTTAGCGACCATTTCGTGAAATAAATTTGTTAGCCCGCACATTCGTGCAATTAATTCGTGGGGTATTGATAGAGCTGCAGTGGACAATTCTGCGGCGCAACGCATCGGGTGCCTGTGCTCGGGCTACTGGATACCGGAGCATTCTTTGCAATTTGCGCCCAGTCAAGCCGTCGGAAAGAGGGGTGCATTCAGGCGTAAATGACACCCCCCCCCCCACTGGCCCCTTGCACCCGGAGCCCACGGCCCCCCGGCCCCCCCTGTTGCTACGCCACTGCAGGCAGATACAAGAAGCGATCGCCGAACGACAAAAAGCATCCCGAGAGCACAGGTAGGCAAAGAAGCCGAAGGATTAAGTATAACCAGTAAATGGGAAATATACCGGGAGAGAAAGTCTATGGTCCAAATACTGGTGCAAGCAAAATTAAGAGGTGAAAGTGAACGTTGGTTGTCATAAATACGTGAGAAAAAGAAGGCCGCACCTAGAATATTTCGGAACCACATAAAATTATTAGGCAGGAAGTCAACAACAATACAGCAACATATCCTAGACGAAGATGAAAACAGACTGGAAGGAGAAGCGTCAATAAATTACATCCGAAAAATAACAGCCGAATCTTCCTAATGCAATGACGAGGTTGTATTTCAAGAAAAAAAGAGCATGAAAGAGACCCAGGTGGAAAAGGAGCTGGTGCTGACAAATTTCGACTGCAAGAAATCCGAAGAGAAAATTCCTAAGCGCACAGCCGCAGAGCTAGACGAGGTTCCCGTTAGGCTGATTAATGAACTAGGACCAAAAATGTAAGCAAGCTCTGGTGAAAGCAGTGGAAGAAACTTTAAAAGATAGACGAATACCAGACAGTTGGCGACAAGGTAGAATGAATTTAATTTATGAAGGTAAGGGGGAGAATGATAGAACTCACTCGTATAGACATTAACCATTTCATCGGTAATAAACAGGCTAGCAATGCAGGCAATCCAATTAAAGCTTCAAGCATGGGCCGAGAATAATGGCATTTTGGGAGAACTTTAGAATGGTTTCAGAATAGGAAGGCGTTTAGATGATAGCTTATTTGTTCTGACTCAGTGTATTGAAATATCAAACGTAGAAAGCAGACCGTTATATGTGGCCTTTTTAGACATTTGGGAGCATATATGACAACGTAGACCGCAATATTTTGTGGGATATTCTGGAAAGGGAAGGCTTAGGTGATGATTGTCTACAGCTTTTGAGAGAAATTTACCAAGAAAATACCATTTGCGTTCAATGGGAAGGGAGGAGGAGCGAGGAAAAAGTTGATATTGCTACGGGATAGATGATGATGATGATGTACTTGATGAGTTAGTATTTAAAATGACGAAGAGCCGAGCAGTAAGAAGACGATGACGACGATTGGAAGCTAGCACGGGCTGTTGCCTCTTGGCCAACTGCGGCGTATTGCCTTGTAAATATACTTGTAAATAGCTTTTCGTTGGTGTCTTCCTACGTAACATATCTGGTGGAGGTGGACGTTCCCTGTACCTCGTCACGGAGCTTCGCAGTGGACGGTACATCGAGCCTTCCGTCATGGCTCCCGGCGACGACAACTCGACTCCGCCGGCTCCGACACCTGCTGCCACTTCGACGACCTACATCACTCTCCCCGCTCCCCGTGATCCTGGCGTATTCTCGGCAAAAGATGGGGAAGACGTCGATGACTGGATCAGCCTGTACGAACACGTCAGCCGCAATAACCGGTGGGACCCTACTATCATGCTCGCCAACGTAGTCTTTTACCTCGGTGGCACACCTCGAGTTTGGTATCGGACGCACGAAGATGAGCTGACCAGTTGGGATTCGCTTCAGAAAAAGATTCGAGACTTGTTCGGCAACTCCTACGGTCACCAACTTGCCGCGCAGAAGGCGCTTTCCGGTCGTGTGCAGACGTCAACGGAGCCCTACGTCCCGTACATTCAGGACGTCTTGGCTCTGTGCCGCAAAGTTGACGCACACATGACTGAGTCCGACAAGGTCTCCCACATCCTCAAAGGCATTGCCGATGACGCCTTCAACTTGCTCGTATTTAACAACGTGGCGACGGTGGATGCAGTTATAAAAGAGTGCCGCCGCCTGGAACTCGCTAAAAGCCGACGTATCGACCAACAGTTTGCCCGTCTGCCCAACACCCCAGCGACATCTTTCTCTGCCGACGCTCCTCGTCCCAACAACCCTGGCGATGTTACCAGGATTGTCCGGCGTGAAATCGAGGCCGCCTATCCGGCTGCCTTCGACTCCAGCCCCTCCAATGCACCTGCAGTCACTGTTTCCCTGATCCAGGCAGTTGTCCGCCAGGAGTTCGCCAACATGGGTATTCACACCATCTGCTCGGCCCATCGCCCTCATACCCACCCGGCTTCTTCGATTCCACCCCGTCCCGCACCTTCTTACCCACCACGTTTCCGCAACCCCTCTGAATGGCGCACTGCAGACGACAAACCTATTTGTTTTCACTGCCATCGAATTGGGCACATTTCTCGGTACTGTCGCAGTCGCTGGAGTTCCCTGAACCAGTCTGCATATACTGCCTACTCTCGCCCCCCAGGTGGCCTTTCTCGTCCCTATGCTGCCCGCTCAGATAATGCCGCCACCGATTTTCCTGCGCCGAACCGCCCCTATTCTCGTTCGCCTTCGCCCCAACGACGACAATCTCGCTCCCCCCAGCCCCGTCGCTCCTATTCGCCGACTCCCTTCGGACGCCGATCCCAGCCGGAAAACTAGACGATGCAGCGCCTCGAGGTGACGCTGCATTGCTCCCTGCGCCGCCAAATCCTCTCCTGACGTTGCCCACTCATCTGAACCTTCTTGACGTGCAAGTCGACGGTGTTCCTGTATCTGCTCTCATAGACACTGGGGCGCATTTGTCGGTAATGAGCGCTGACCTTCGTAACCGGCTGAGGAAAATAATCACGCCCGCCACGACGCCTGTTGTCCGTGTCGCCGATGGCGGAACAGCCCCTGTAATTGGTATGTGTGCCGCCCGCGTCTCCTTCGCCGATCACTCAACAATCGTGCTATTCACAGTCATCGCTCACTGTCCCCACGACATCATCCTCGGCTTAGACTTCCTCTCCGCACATTCTGCTCTCATCGATTGCTCCGCCAGTACTCTCCGCCTCGACCTGCCTGTTCTGGATCCCGCTGAACAACACCCTACTCGCCTCAGTTCCGTCGACTTCGTTCGCTTGCCACCTTCGGCACTGACTTACGTTGACTTAGTGTCATCCCCACCAGTGCCCGACGGTCACTACATCGCGGCTCCTATGCAAGACGTCCTCCTTACACACGGGATCACAATACCTCATACAGTTTTATCTATTACGGCGAATTGCGTCTGCCTGCCAGTGGTCAATTTTCGCTTGACGACACAAGTGCTGCCACGCGGGATGTCTCTGGCCCAACTTTGCCCCTTCGAGGATCACTCTGTAGCATCGATTTCAGTAGACGACAATTCAGCCGATCCTCCTCTGCCATCGCAGCCGGCAACTTGTACCATCGCCAACTTACAAAAAATGATTGCACCCGACATGCCGTCCGAGCATGCTCGTGCGCTCTACCGCGTTCTGATTTCCTACCAAGATATTTTTGACTTTAACGATCGTCCTTTGGCCCAAAAAACAGCTGTTAAACATCGCATTAATACCGGCGATGCCCCTCCTATTCATCGCCGCCCGTATAGAGTATCACCGGCTGAGCGTCAAGTTATTCACACCGAAGTTCGCAAAATGCTTGCCAAGAACATTATTGAACCGTCATGTAGTCCATGGGCGTCACCTGTTGTGCTGGTAAAAAAGAAGGATGTCTCATGGCGCTTTTGCGTGGATTATCGGCACCTTAACAGGGTTACCAAAAAGGACGTGTATCCCCTACCTCGGATTGATGACGCCCTTGACTGCCTCCACGCTGCTCGCTATTTCTCCTCTATTGACCTTCGCTCCGGCTATTGGCAGATTGCCGTGGACGATCTCGACCGCGAGAAGACTGCCTTTGTAACACCCGACGGTCTTTATCAATTCAAAGTGATGCCGTTCGGTCTATGTAACGCTCCTGCCACTTTTGAACGCATGATGGACTCCCTTCTTCACAGTTTCAAATGGTCCACGTGCCTGTGCTACTTGGACGACGTTATAGTATTCTCCCCAACATTCGCTACGCACCTCGAGCGTCTCTCAGTAGTCCTGGACGTTTTTCGGCGAGCCGGTCTGCAACTCAACGCATCGAAGTGCCAATTCGGCCGTCGCCAGATTACCGTCCTTGGACATCTCGTTGACGCGAACGGAGTGCAACCGGACCCAGGCAAGATCCATGCTGTTACGCACTTCCCTGTTCCAAAGTGCGTCAAGGATGTGCGCAGCTTCATCGGCCTTTGCTCGTACTTCCGCCGTTTCGTGGAAAATTTCGCGGCCATAGCACGACCACTAACCGACCTTTTGAAAAAAGATGCCCCTTTCCAGTAGGGCGACAACGAGGCCTCTGCATTCGCGCTTCTAATCGACCTTCTCACAACGCCTCCCGTTCTGGCCCATTTCGATCCTTCTGCGCCTACCGAAGTCCGTACTGATGCCAGCGGTCACGGAATCGGCGCAGTACTGGCACAACGCCAGCGTGGCCACGACCGTGTTATCGCTTACGCCAGCAGGCTCCTCTCGCCCGCGGAGCGCAACTATTCCATCACTGAGCGTGAGTGTCTGGCCTTAGTTTGGGCGGTTGCGAAGTTCCGCCCATACTTATATGGCCGACCCTTTTCCGTTATCACAAACCATCACGCGCTTTGCTGGTTATACTCATTGAAAGACCCTACAGGAAGACTTGGTCGCTGGGCCTTACGCCTCCAAGAATATTCGTTCTCTGTCACCTACAAATCTGGCCGACTACACAAGGACGCTGACTGCCTGTCTCGCTACCCGGTAGACGAGCCTGACGACGCTGACAGTAGTACCGCCGACGGCATTTTCTCTGTGTCTGCCTTCGCTAACATCGCCGATGAGCAGTACCGAGACCTATCGCTGCGAGTACTCATCGAGCGTCTGCGCTCTACACCTACCGACGCATCCGTTCGCCGATATGTCCTCCAGGGCGGCATTCCGTACCGAAGGAGCTTCCTCCCTGATGGCCCTGATCTTCTTCTTGTCGTGCCAAAACATCTACGACAGACTGTGCTCTTTGAGATGCATGACGCACCCACTGCAGGACATCTTGGGGTAACCCGCACGTACGACCGCGTCCGCCGCCGCTTCTATTGGCCTGGTCTCGCTCGCTCCGTCCGACGCTATGTTGCTGCCTGTGATCCCTGCCAGCGTCGGAAAACACCTCAGGTGCTACCTTCCGGTCATCTCCAGCCGATCACCATCCCTGTGGAACCATTCTTTCGTGTTGGATTAGACCTCCTCGGTCCCTTTCCCACGTCATCCTCTGGGAACCAATGGGTAGCCGTCGCAACTGATTACGCCACCCGATACGCTATCACGCGGGCTCTCCCTACCAGTTGCGCCACTGACGTCGCGGACTTTCTCTTGCGTGTCATTATCTTAGTGCATGGCGCCCCGCGACAGCTGCTTACTGACCTTGGTCGTAACTTCCTCTCGAAAGTTATCGCCGACATTGTGCGTTCCTGCTCTATTCAACACAAGCTGACTACCTCATACCATCCTAAAACCAATAGCCTGACAGAGCGGTTAAACCGTACTCTTACCGACATGCTGTCCAAGTACGTTTCGAAGGACCACCACGACTGGGACGTTGCCCTTCCTTACGTCACATTTGCTTATAATTCTTCCCGGCACGACACCGCCGGATTTTCTCCATTTTATCTACTCTACGGTCGCGAACCGACCTTGCCCCTTGACACGGTACTTCCTCCTGCTTCGACCTCAACAACCGAGTATGCGCGCGACGCCATCGCCCTCGCCGACCATGCACGCCAGCTTGCCCGTGCTCGACTGACGGACTCGCAAACCACGCAGCAGCGTCAGTACAACGCCCGCCACCGTGACGTACAGTTTTCGCCTGGTGCACTCGTGCTCCTGTGGTCGCCCTCTCGTCACGTCGGACTTTCAGAAAAGCTCCTTTCGCGATACACAGGGCCCTACCGCGTGCTGCGCCAGGTGACGCCTGTGACGTACGAAATTTCTCCTGTGTGCTCAACCTCGTCAACTACTCTGGCATCTAGTGATGTCATGCACGTCAGTAGGCTCAAGACCTACTACACTGCTTCAGAGTCCGACCTTTAGTCGCTCCGGGACGGCGCTTTTGCCGCCGGGGGTAGTGCTACGGGATAGATGATGATGATGATGTCCTTGATGAGTTATATTGAAAATGACGAAGAGCCGAGCAGTAAGAAGACGACGACGACGATTGGAAGCTAGCGAGGGCTGTTGCCTCTTGGCCAACTGCGGTGTATTGCCTTGTAAATATACTTGTAAATAGCTTTTCGTCGGTGTCTTCCTACGTAACAATATCAACAAGGAACTGAGGCAGGGGTGCCCTTTATCCCCAGTGCTGTTTATGATGCACATGGTGAGGATGGAGAGGGCGCTAGAAGGAAGTAATACCGGGTTTAATCTCTCATACAAACAGGCGGGTACAGTAGTAGAGCAGCAGCTTCCAGGTTTACTTTATGCGGTCGACATTGTGTTGCTAGCTACCAAGCAAAGTGATTTGCACCGTCTGGCTAATATCTGTGGACAGGAAGGCAACAATTTAGGTTCGGAATTTAGTGTCAGAAATTCAGGTGTTATGGTACTCAATGAAACCAGTGAACAGACAGTGGCGATACAGGGCCAGGAAATACCTCAGGTAACAGAATATAAATACCTTGGTATATGGATAAACCTTTGGTTTGGATAAATATGGATAAACCTTTGGTTCAGCGAGAACAGTGGAAAAGGAAACATGTCCGCAATAGGAATTAGTAAGAGGCGATTAGAGGATTGGTGGAAGAAAAATAGAGAAATGACAAAAAACGGAGAGGTACAAAAGCACAGCTCGCAATAGGGGATCAGAAAATTTGCTTGTGGGAGTTCATTGCGTTTCTTTTTCTTTTCTTATTCTATCACCTAGGTAGGACATTAGGTCGTAAAACAGCAAGAGCTTGCTGGCGCAACCCACCGCCCCGTTCCAAAGGGAACGCTCACAACATCCATCCATCCATCCATCCATCCATCCATCCATCCATCATTACAAGCAGGCAACGGCAGAAACGCGCGCATGTTTATACGAAAAACGAATTACTAGTCAACAGACAGCCCACGTTGCTCAGCTATACGCCACGACGCACATGGGCCGCTGGAGATGACGCGTCTATGATTTCAGTCTAAACAGTATGGCTGGCTGATAAGGACACAAGTTGCAACGTTTTATCAGGCGAGTCGGCGCGCTTGTCAATTTTACTCCGTGCCCTTGACACGCGGGCGAACTGGAGACCTGTGATGTAAGCGCATTTCTTTTTCTTTTCTTTCTTTTTTACGTAGAAGGAACTAGTTCTAAAAGGAATTTCGCCACTCACACGCCCTATGGTGCTGTAAAGGTCTCAGCAATGTAAATGGCTTTGCTTCTGTCAATTAATTACGTTCAGCGGGTCAAATTGCGTCACTGTAAGTATAAGATGGAGTTCCGAGCACGAAAATTATTAAAAAGGCACCAATCTCCAATCGTCAAGTCTTGTATTGCTCAAGAACTTCGCTTGAGGTGGCCCCTCAAGCCCAGTTCGGATAGCTCCCCTTCCGGATGGCGTCTCTACGGAAAAGGGGGTACATTTTGTCCTGCTGTACACCTACATAAACTCCTCTTTCGTAGTTGTCCCCTACTCCGAAGGCCTTTGGAGTGCCCGTGTGTTAGGACAATTAAACTGTCGATTGCGAATGACTCTTCGTTGCGAATTCAGGGAGAACAACAGAAGCTGCCCTTCGTTTGCGCATGCGAATTTGACCGTATCCTGCCCGACTGACAAAAGTTATCATATCACAAAAGAAAACTGAATTGAGCTGCACCAGAAAGTTTCACGTGTGCCAGATCTTTTTGCAACTGACAGACGGCCATGCGCGCGCGTCTCTGAAAATGCCAGAAGGACCTTAACCCGACTCTCTTGTTCTTGGTAGCACATATAGTATACCTATACGGCATTTTTGCTGCGACAAATCCGGCCTTGCTTGACCTATTTTTCTCAGTTATGGTTAAGGCCTTCTCGATCAGTTTCAGCAGACTTGCGTTGAGTAGATGATTTATGAGGAGCCCGAAATATTCAGAAATCATCCGTGTGCTTTCGCGCCTAAAGCCTATCCCTTATGAAGACAATGGTTTGGAGAATTGACCAGGTTCATTGTTTAACAGCGCTGATTGATGCGAATGCTTCATCTCTTGTGGCTTTCCAGATGGAAGTCAGGTTAAACTATAGCGCACTAAACGAAGAAGAACGGGAAGACGTATATACTATACATTGACACTGTCAATTATTATTATTATTATTATTATTATTATTAGTAGTAGTAGTAGTAGTAGTAGTAGTAGTAGTAGAAGTAAAATAAAAAAGTTGATCCCCACTAAATTACAGTAATTTTTTTTATACCAACAGAGAAATTCTCGGCTTCAACCGCACTGGGCCGAGCAGATCATGCGTGCTAGGAGGCATAGATATCTTACGTTATCATTGTCACTCACATTTGTCTGTTCTTTTTTTTCAGATAAAGGCATAAAAAAGTTGGCCGGTATAAATAGCGCCGTTGTCATCCAGTTCGCATTCCATTAGCGTCTTCATAGTGGAGCACAGCACGCAGTGCAAGAGGTGCCTTCACTTCTGCTTCGGGTTTTGCAAAGGCCCCACGCCGACATGCCGACTTTCATCCATCGAAGCTCTGCTACGCATTCAAAGTGTGGCCTTTCTCTTGCTGAGGATTCCATGGCCGAGTTCAACATCGCCTCTGGTATGCACGCGACTCAGCTCCTGCGCGGACGGGGTGCCAGGCGGTCCAGCGGCGGCAACGACCAACGGTCCCGTGGTCAAGACACCGGGAACGAGAGGGGGATACCCATGGCGTCAAGAGGGTACGTGCCATCGTCAGGTACACCACCGCCCTCATACCGTGAGGTGGTGCTCGCCGTCCCCGCCGAAGCGCCTTTCAGCGCAGATGAAGTGGCTCTAGCTGCAAGACACCTCGGTCACATCCGTCAGTTGCAACAGGAGCGGTTCCCCGAGCGTGAAGGGCGATGGATAGACGATGCAGACGAACAGGCGTCCCGGAGGCACTATGGCTGGGACAGATGGTATCGGCGGAGCATCATTCAGTGGAAGCAGCACTACATATGGGTGTTTACCGTTGTTTTGATGACCGTTTTTGTTGTGTTTGTGTTTGGGGTAATGATGCGCTTTCTTTACCAAAGCCTACTTGTGTCGACGAAGGATTTTCCCTAAGAGAAGCGCACCTGATTTCTATGAGACTTGTAGCTGGACCACGTGGGTGTTAACACACGTACCGTACTCGGGAAGGGCATGACAACCTGCTTAGGGCACTACAGACACAGTTGTTTTAGCCGAACGATGTAATATCCCACTGCTATCAAAGGTGAAAATGAAGGAATGAAATATAGTTGCGCCTCGTGTGCTTAATTACTTGACATTGCTGTGAGCGATTGAGGCGGCCCGTACGTGAGAGTTCTAGGGTTCCAAACTTGCCCATTAATGACTGACACCAGCTTCATGCATAATGAATACCTACGCACGACTTCGAGTTGCTTTGCTCGTGTCTGCGCTTCGTTCCGGCGTAACGGCATGTCACTTTACGATGAGCTTGCTGCTTCTCTTTACTCAAATGAAGAAACTGTTAGCTTCCACTGCGTCGCCATTCGGGCAGTGAACTTGTTTCAACTGAAGTCATAAAAAGTATTAATTTCATTGTTCATTTTAACGGGTCGTGGTAAAAATGTCTTCCAACGTAAATGTGTTTGTTCAATAGTATAACAAAATGTAAAAAAGATTGCACCACCCCAATGCTAAGTGTTTCCTATTTAGTAGCAGCGGCTCTTGCATGTTTTTCACGACTGATTTCATTTCATATACGCATTTTACAGAACCGCTGATATGTATTTGATGTTCTTAAGCGTATTTTAAACGGGTCTGTGGACGCCGTACAAGATTGCAATAAATTGTGCGAATATTTCTTTTTTTGTCTCTCTTCGATCTTTGCCATAGTATGTGTATTTCAAGCGCAGCATTCTTAGGCTCCCGCTGCCCTTTTCTTTGTAGATAATGTAACGTCATCGACCGCGCAGGTGTACACTGATTTGAAAACACTGGACTGCGACAACTGGCGCAAATTGTGCCACGAGATATGTATATATAGTAAAAAGCACAAGCTCGTTCTTGGTGTAGCGTCAAAAATGGAAAGGACGTACGGGGAAACGTGTTCTTTACTGGATCAACGTTTTAGCTGGTGGGCCGTTCTTTATCAGAGTGACGTGAAAGCTGTCCCACCTACCAAAACATTTGGACAGTAAAGAACGCGTTTCCGCTCTTGGCCGTCGTCCCGGAGAATCCACCATTGGCCTTTAGCGTGACCTATGTGTGACGTCATACCAGCTGTGGAAAAGCGGCGCCCCAACTCTGCTCGTTGCGATCGTCCCAGCCATGGAGGAAGGAAACTGAGGAGAGGCCCTGCCCCCTCCGCGCGATAGGAGAAGTGTGGAGGAAGTGACGTAGTACGTTCTCCTCTTTTTGCTGATTTTTTATTTCTTTGCCGTAGCAGCCACGCCTTTCGGGTCACAATGGCGGCTTTGTTTTGGTTCTGTGCGCTCACACGTGTTGCTCCGTAGGTTTCGTACCGTGGCAAAGGCGCCGTGCGGGCAGGTTTGCGCTGGTCTTCCTGTTTTGTTGCGCTGCGTTATCTGGACCGTGCTCTCCCGGTTGTTGCTGTGGCCAGGTGGGGCAGGAGGAACTAAAATTCCTGAAATGAACGCGCATGCAACGCTGTACGCTATGTACCGTGCTACGGCAATGGCTACGGACGAAGGAATATCCGCGGGTAATTTTGCCCTTTTTCGCGGAATCATGCTAACGTGCTAACGATTGCTTAGTATTGCTGCGGAGCGCGCGGGTCCGAGCAGCACGGTTGCGCGCAGCGCGGTGTGGTTTCGCGAGAAATGTAAACAAGAGAGGAGAGCTGGCCCGATAGGCGGAGCAACGCCATGAGCAACGCCAACTTCCGGCTTCACTTTAGCTTCACAACGAGTGACGTCAGGGCCTCTCCTTAGTTTCCTTCCTCCGTGGTCCCAGCGAATCCTCCATGCTGCAGCTGCGCGCCGCTGCCGCGAGGGGCGCTCACTGTACGTGACGTCATGCCAGCTGTGGAAAAGCGCCCCCCCCCCCCCCCCAGCTCGGCTCGTCGCGATCGTCCCAGCGAATCCTCCACGCGCCGCTGCTGTGGGGGAGGCGCTCGCTCTACGTGACGTCATGCCAGCTCTGGAAAAGCGGCCCCCCAACTCGGCTCGTCGCAGTCGTCCCAGCGAATCCTCCACGGTATGTCGGATGATGTGTATAAGGTGAAGCTGCAACGATGTGCTGCAGCTAAGCGGCGGCGTGCGGAAGAAACGGATGAAGAGCGGGAACAATGTTTAGCTAAACGGCGTGTATATTATGCAGCCAGGCGAATGCGTTCAACATCTCTTGATCTGGGTGCATCTACAAGTATCATGCATGCTCTTAATGCTGACGCGACTTTGGCGACACCTGATCGTTCGACAGCAAGCCTTATAGATGCTCTAAATGGCGACGAGACTGCATCTACACGTTCGATGAGCAGTATGGAACTCTACAACCTGAACAGAAGATTGCTTTCGTAATCCACTAGGCTTAGCCAAGCTAAGCCTCTGCCAATTTTTTTCACACTACGCCAACGGAGAAAGCCTGTGTTTTTCGCTATATATATTACAAAGGAGGAGCTCACGTCAGAAATATGAAAGTCGCAGTTTCGTCAGAAAGGTGAAACATCGATTGCACTAACAGATTAGTGGACAGCTATACGAAGTACAGATAGCCGTTTTATAGGCCGTTGATAGTTGTAAATATTCGCTTGCTAACAAAATTAACAAGCATGGTGTCTCGCGCGCACAAGCGAAGATAAACACATCTCACTCGATGACCGCGGAAACTGGCTGCCATGACGTCGGAATGAGGAAGCGTGGCAGCAAAAACGATTGAATTGACCTTCGTCGTGCCTCTCGCTTCAACGCGAACTAAGCGGGGGAAAGACAGCATATACATGGAGCTATGAGGACTCGGTTCACTCTTTCCCGATCGCAGATCGCTTCCCATATAGGACCCGCGCGGCCGTGGTATACGCAGCATACGGCGCGTGGTGACGATGCCCTTGGACTTTATATGGAACACCACGGCGACGGCAGGAATGCGCCTGGAGTGTCCATATAATTGCTATCGCAAGAAAATGCATGTTGCTTTGCGTTTCGGCCATGTCACGGCCTTCGTCAGAGTAGGCGGTCGTTGTTTGCTATGATAAAGGCTGTGCTACGTGCATTACGGACTTTGAGGAAATTCTGTTTAAAGTGTGTGTGCGTGTTTAGCTGCATGTATGCAGCTAAAGGCGGCCGTACGTGGCTCGTGACGTTGGGGTGAGCGCGGAGGCGCTGTTCTTTTTTTTTTTTTTACTTCTCGTTAAGTGCTGTTGAAGTTTGTTGAAAAGGTCTAGTGTGCCTAGCCTACTTCACGGTCTCCTGCTCACGTGCGGTTCATAACCACGATGTTAGAACCACTTGTAAATCTTCTCTTTTCTTTTTTCATTTTTATTTTTTCTTCTCTGGCGCCTGCCGATGCGGCCAGAGACAACGGGATGTATAAATATCAGTGCTCTACCCACACGTCTATCACGGACTATTCAAGTGAGTTTTAATACATGTAAGTTACTCTGGTTATTCTGGGCCTTCTGCGTCTTACGGTGGCCTCGCCGCCTGCAGGGCTATCTGACTGAGCTATCTCGGATGCCAGAAGTTCAAATCCGTTTTTTTAGGGAAGTCAGTCGCCGCTGGAAGAAATTAGCCATTCGTTAGCGCCGGGGATGCTTTTGCTGGCTGCCTCTTTTAATTTCTTTCGGTGGGGTGTGATGGCCACTAAGGCACTTATCACTCAGCATCCACCTGCCCGAATAAATGGCATTCATGCGGCTCATCGGAGCGCGGATTGGTTGGGAGGGAACACCATTATGGCCAGCAGCATGGTTTAATAATTTATTAGAAATGTTCCATTTGTAGCTATGTGACTGAGGCGGTAGCGTGGAGCACATGTACAACACCGAGCTTCTAATCTGAAGGTCATAAGCTGGAATCGTCCTCCAGTACGCTACAGTTTCAGGCTTGGAGTCGCGCCTGACAACGGCAAAAAAAAAGAAAAAAAAGACGGGAGCCAGTGGGGTTGTAATAGTCCAGGTGCAACCAAATTAGGAAGGCCCACTAAGTTTCTACAAAAGCACTTCCTCACGATAACAGGCATTGTCCTCCCTGCGCGCATTATTCGGCCACTACCTCACTCATGACCCCTACAATTAACCGATGGCCCTAAGTCCCCACCCGCAGCGGAGCAGCTGACGAAGGCGGTGGGCAGACCTGCGGCGCGGCAGAGGGTGCTAAGAATCTCTGGATCTGGTCAAGCCGTCATTGGAAACTGCACTTGGCGACGACAGGCGTCATTTTTTAAATCTTATTTACATTACCCCTAAGGCCCCTCATGTGAGGGTATTTCATAGGTTGGGGGGGGGGGGACACAAACATGCAATATGCACATGAAATAAAACTACATGAAATAAACACGACACAAGGAACATAAAATAAATAGATATTAACAAGGGTATATGCACTAAGTCATGAAAATACAAGAACTTTTTCACATAATCTGTTAATATGTACTATCGTCCAAAAAAGTAAACGGACCATAACTTAGGTGGCCGGAGCGGCTGCGGGGCCGGAGCGGCTGCGGGGCCGCAGCGGGGCGCTACTATCTCGCTCAGCACGCGGTCGACGAGAGTGCCCAGAGTGACGCCAGACTTCGCCCTCACTCTCACGCGGTACCTTGGGCCAACTAGCCCAAATTTCCGCATTACGTAACTTATCGCGCTGCCGTGAAAGTGCGCGCGTCACCGTAGCCCACGTTGCGGCTAAATTGAGCAGTGGTGGACGCCGGCGACATGCACTAATATGAACGATAAGGTGAATGTAAGCAAAACAACAATCAGAACGGGTCTTCGTTCCTTCTCAGTGCCGCGGTTTGATGCCGCGCGGCCGTGCGCTACTGTGCGAAAGCGCCATGTGCTAGGCTACCGGCGATGCACGGTCCACTTCGTCGCCACCGTCAGCAGCACAGCAACCGAACGTCGCACTAGAAATTTATCAAGCGTGACGAGGTACCGCGTGAGAGTGAGGGCGAAGTCTGGCGTGACTTGGGGCACACTCGCCGTCAGGGCAAGGAGCGAGATAGCAGCGCCGCGGTGTGGCCCCGCTGCCGCACCTAAGCCGTGGTCCGTTTTCTTTTTTGGCCAACAGTACATACAACAATACGTAACCACTAACCGTTTTCTTGCAACAATGTTTGGAAAGATGGTAAGTTAACTTCAGTAGCTATGCATGATGGTACGTTATTGCATTCTATTATTGTGCGAGGAATAAATGATATTGCGTAGAGCGATGAGCGGCATGTTATGCGTTGTACTTTGCTAGCGTGGTCACGGCGCGGGAAGACTGCAGGGGCTGATGAAAAGAAATCATCGTGAAGCGTCGAATGGTGATAAAGTTTATGAAATAAGGTTAGGTGAGCAAACTGGCTTCGACGTGATAGTGATTCCAACTCGGCACGTTGTTTTAACGATGTGACTCTGGTGAAGCGTGAATAATCGGAAAAGATGAAGCGAACAGCATGGTTTTGCAGAGATTCAACGTTGTTGACTATGTATGCTTGATCGGGATCCCATATGGCAGAAGCATATTAAATTTTTGGGCGGGTCAGCGTGATATAAGCAAGTTTTTGTAAGTGTGAAAGTGCGTGCTTGAGGTTACGCTTAAGAAGACCGAGTGCTCGGTTAGCTGATGCTAAGACGGTGTTAATATGGTAATGCCAAGGTAAGTCAGACTGAAGATGAAGGCCAAGATACTTGTAAGTTGGAGCAAGTTCTACGCTAGCATTATTGATAGGCGGTAGGAAGTCGAGTGGAATGGTTGGTAAATGTCATTAGCTTGGTTTTAGACGTATTTAACGACATTAACCACGAGGAGCACCAAGCGGTCACCGCAACAAGATCAGTTTGTAAGGAAAGTCGGTCAGCGTCATTACTTATATTACGATATATAGCACAATAATCTGCGAATAATCGAATTCGCGATGAGACACATTTGGGTAGATCATTAATAAAAATTAAGAAAAGTAGGGGACCAAGTACGCTGCCCTGGGGTACTCCAGATGTTAAAGGAACAGAAGAAGAGTTACAGCCATTAGCACAGGTGAATTGTTGTCTGTTGGAGAGGAAGGCTTTAATCCATGCAAAAACGTTTGGGTGAATATTTAAGTGTGTGAATTTGATAAGAAGCCTGTGATGAGGGACGCGATCAAAAGCTTTAGAGAAGTCAAGAAAGACTGCGTCAACTTGGAATCCTTCGTTAAATGCGGAAAATATATCGTTAGTAAATCCGGTGAGCTGAGTGTCGCATTAATAACCCCTGCGAAAACCGTGCTGGTACTTGAAAATGATATCATGGTCTTCTAGGTAGTTGATGACTTGTGTATGTATGACGTGCTCGAGAAGTTTGCATATGTTGCTAGTTAATGACATAGGACGATAGTTAAGTTGAACAGAGCGATCACCCGATTTAAAAATTGGTAATACTTTGGCTATTCGCCAGTCATGAGGAATAATGCCAGATGATAATGATTGTGAAAACAGGGCTGATAACACTTGAAGAATGTTTAACCCTTTCAGCCCTGGAATTTTTATTTTTACCGCAGATTTTTTCCCCTTGCATTTTCTTCAATTTGAAGGTCCAAATGACATGCTCACAAAATATAAACCTTGTGCGTGAAGTAATTACCGATTTGGCTTCATGTCCTCAAAAAGGGACATCAAGGCTCTGCGGGTGTAGGAATTTAAAAAAAAATTTCTTTATTTTATGCGGCTATTACAACAAAAACTAAGCACAAAATTGATTATTTCATTATGTGAAAGTCCTTGAAGCAATTCCTGGACTTCTTCAAGCACAGGTGCACTTTGCACTTTTCACAAAAAATTCGAACTTTCCCTGCGCAACCGTCCATTTTACACCGCTGTGCCCTAGCGTCGGTGTGAGTTGGCCTACACACCCCAAGGGTGAGGCTTGCCCTTCACATATTGCGTTATGTCCAAAGGGCCCTTGAAAGGGACAACCTGCTAATCAATGCACAGATTCTCCTATACCTCGAGATCATGGCACCTTGCTTGCAAATTCTTGAGCAGAGGTCTCACCTCGCAGAGTCTCTCATTGATGTCCGGCTTGTTCGCATCAAGAATGTGAGGAATGTTGCGCAGCTTCTCGAAGCGGTTGCGCAAGATCTCGCTTGATGCAATGTTAGCAATTTTCATTGCAGGATTTCAATATAGGCGGAACCTTGGATATTTCAGGACACCCATTATCAGATGGAGAGCCACCAGTCGGCTGATTTCATCATCAGTGCTTACACACGTGCCAAGCTAAAAACAGAATACTGATTTGTTTTCACAGCAAGCTCAGTAAAGACGCTATTCGGGACATAACGGCTAAAATAACCAAATGGTGAGAATATGTCATCTTCCATGTGAAGGTCTTCGTGAGCGGCCCCTTTGAATATGGTCTCTGGCACCTTGAAAGGCTTTCTCGCCCAGCGGCTTGCCATTGGTTGTGTGCTATCGCCTTCCGAATCAGCTTCTCAACTGTCACACTCGCGCTCCGCCGTGGTTCCAAGCGCGTCGTCCCCCTCGTCACCGCTGCCGCCAGACTCGTCGCACTCGCCTTCCACATCTGATAATTTACCGTCGTCCAGTTCTTCAAAGAGACTATCCATGCATTCTTGCAAGCGTCGTGAGCGTAGACATGGCACGACTAAAATAAGGCCGCCAGTATCGATGCACCAAAAATATATGAAAGCGAAAACGGCTAAAGCGAGGAACGCACGACTTACAACCACTAAGCCCTGATGTCGTCAAAAGTGGACATGTAATCAAAGGGCCACAACAGAAAAAGTATGCAGGTTAGGCCTACAATATTTCGCAATCCGCCTACGCTAACAGTAGGAAATAAATATAAAAAATATCAGCCACAAATACTCGAAACTACAAAAGTTATACATTGTGAAAGTCGATACTTAGCCGAAGGCTGCTCAGCCATGGTACGAACAAACACTTCGTCGTCGTCATCACGTGAGCGTCAACAAAATGCTCCGCTGCTGATCGCAGTGGCGAAAGGGCTCTCGGAGGAACACCCCACAAAAAAATTATTGTTTCCAGTTTTGGTTTTACTCGTGGGAAACACGTTTTACTTTGTGGGATCAATTGACGACGCCAGGGCCGAAAGGGTTAAGGAAGCGTTTTTAAGTATCTTATTATTGAAACCAATGTGAGCAGAGCTAGCAGTAATATTGAAGTTATTGAACAGCGCAAGAATGCCAGATTCACTGACGACAATTTCTAGCATGGAAATGTTAGGCAATGGCTCTAATATTGGCGAAGAAGTTATATCTTCATTGGTGAACACTGATGAAAATGCATCGTTCAGAAGCTGCGAACCCTCAGTTTCAGCGACCTGTCAAGTGTGAGAAACGTTCAAGTGGGCGTTCCCATGTCGACATATTGCCCTCTCCCTCGGAAAAGCGTCACCTCTGTATGCACTGAGCACCAAGAAAAGGACGAAGATGAGAAGACCCGAAAGGCAGGAGCTCGCCGACTTCAGAACCTCACGAAGGCACTGGTACTTCCATAAGTTCCCAAGTTTTCCTAGACATCGACGACCGCAAGACCGCGAGGGGTTATTTAAGGCCGTCCTGGCCCCCGTGTTAATCAAAACCACTCGCATCGGATAGTCACAACCATGTACCAATGAATTGAATGCATTCTTTTCTACTTTTTTTTCATCATCACGATGCCCGCCTTCGTCGACGTTTCCTGATTCTCGCGGTGAAGACCCACCTCACCCGGTGGGGATTTTATCAAGACTAAGATGCTCTAGCTGCAAGACACGTCGATCCCACCCACCAACTGCAGCGGGAGCTGTACCCCGAAATCAAAGGGAGATGCATAGAGGACATGGACGAACAGGCCTCCCGGAAGCACTCTGGTTGGGACAGATGGTATCAACGGTACCACATGCAGTGGAAGAAGCGGTACACCTGAATTTGGGTCTTTTCCCTTGTTTTGACGATGGCCCTCCTTGTGTTTGTAATGGCCTTTCCTTCCGACGGCTTGCCGCGCCGCCGAAGGACTCACCGATGAGGCGGACAACTGAATTCTACAAGAATTCTGGCTAGACTAAGTGCGTGTTGACACACGTACCGTAGACAGAAAGGGCGTGACATGGAGAACTGCACAGTACATGGCACATAGACGGGTTCCACCGCGCGATGTAGTATTATCACGCTGGAATGAAGCGCTAATAGGAAGGAATGATCTATACAGCACCTCTTAGCTTAGTTACTTGATGTTGCTCTGAGCAATTGCCGCGTCCCAAAGGAGTGGGTGGTAGGGCGCCAAAACGGTCCGCGGATGTCTAACAGCATACTGATAGAGACGGACGCATGGCTGCGGGATGTTTTACGCGTGTTTGAAGTTCATTACGGCGTAACCTAGAGATAAGATGAAATTGGCGTTTCATTTCAGCCAGATAACGAAATGCTGTTAACTTGCACTGCGTCGCCGTTCGGGCAGTGAACTTACTTTGTATTAAATTGGCAAAAAAGGATAGATAGATAGATAGATAGATAGATAGATAGATAGATAGATAGATAGATAGATAGATAGATAGATAGATAGATAGATAGATAGATAGATAGATAGATAGATAGATAGATAGATAGATAGATAGATAGATAGATAGAAACTCTATTGCAATGGAAAAGATTTGAAGGAGGTGTGGTCGGAGCCTCTCAGTCCAGGGCCCCACTGGCCTCTGCCGCCTGTCCGACCTGGCTAATTAAGGACTTTTTTCGTGCCAGGTCGGAGCGGGCGAGCTGTGCCTCCCACTGCTCCATTGTGTTACTGGTATTTAGCCTATGAGGGTGCTTAGTGCACTCATAGGTTATATGTATTAGGGTAGGTATGCCACCGCACCAAGGATAGTTGGCCCTATAACGAGTGGGATGCATGGCGTTTAGCAATTTTAAATGGGGGAATACCCCGGTCTGTATTTTACGCCAATCGGCGGCCTCTTCCCCGTTAAGTTGTGTGTTAGGCGGCGGGTATTTTCTGTGGACTCCGCGCTGATGAGCAAGGATGTCTTTGGCATTTAAATTGGTGGAATTTTGTGAGGGATAGTGCGGGTGGTTGGGGTTAGAAGAGGACGCCGTCGCTCGGTTAGTGAACCCTCGAGCTAACGCGTTAGCCTTTTCGTTCCCCTGTACCCCCGCGTGGCCCGGGCACCAGAGTAGGCGATGATGGTGATTGAAGGATTTGAGGATTATCGCGAGGCTAGCCGCAGTCACGTGCCCCTTGAGAAACATGCGACATGTCTCCTGGGAGTCCGTGACCACGACCGAGTCCCTTTGCGAACGCTCCGCGTGAGCGAGTGCGATCGCCACTGCTGATATTTCAGCCGAGGTGGGGGATCTCGCCGTGGCCGACGCGGTAATTTGCTGTTGGCTGAGCGCGTTCACGACTGCCAGGGCGTAACTCCTTTGGTAGCGCTGCCCGGTCGCCTCTGCATACACAGTTGCGTCCGTGTAGTACGTGTTGTACCTATGGTTATTAGAGTACGCTGATGGAATGCGTTGTGCGCGTGCTTTGCGCCTTTCTTTGTTGTACTCGGGATGCATATTCTTTGGAATTGGGGCTACTGTAATTTTGGATCTCATCGAGGGAGAGAGAGGTACGGACTGCTCTGTGAGGTAAATGGGGTATGCTGGGATATTGAGTCTGGCCAATATTGCCCTACCAGTTTTTGTGAAGCTGAGGCGCTCCCTCTGTCGCATCAGGGTGGCCTGCCTCAGTTGCGCTCCGTTGAAGTACATTTAGGCCGGCCCAGAGCAGCCTTGAAAGCGGTTCGGATTATTGTGTTAGCCTGCTTTTCCTCCTCCCTATTCAGGATTTGGCACGGTGAGCCATACGCGATTCGACTAACCACTAAGGCCCGTACGAGCCTTAGGGTATCGTTTTCTCGCATTCCCACTTTTCGATACGTCACGCGACGTTTAATTTGGGCTATGTTGTGGGCTGTGGATTTGAGGGTCTTGAGTGTCTGTACTACTCTCCCGTCGCTCTGAAGCCACAAACCCAGGACTCGCATCGTGGGTACCTCTCGAACTGATTGGCCCTCAACCACGATGTTAATCGATCCTCTGGATTTGTAGCCTTTCGCGTGTATACGGATGACGTCAGATTTTTCGGGTGCACAGTTCAGGCCACTCCACGTAGAAAATTTATCCACCGCTAATGCTGCTCTTTGGAGCGTATATTCCTTATACCCTCGTGAACCACTGCTCGTCCACAGCGTGATGTCGTCCTCGTAGAGCGTGCAACCTAGGTCGGGTATCCGATCCAGATCGTGCGCGAGGCGACACATCGCCATGTTGAAGGGAAAAGGAGATAATATAGCTCCTTGACGTGTTCCTTTGTGAGGCATTTTAAATAAATCCGAAGTGATTTGGCCAGTACTGATGCTCGCCTCGCGGTTGGAAAGAAACGCTCTTAAGTAATTGTATGTGCGCTCACCACAACCCGCGAGTTCGAGTTCCTCCAATATTGCGGCGTGAGAGACGTTGTCGAAGGCTCCTTTGAGGTCTAGTGCTAGGACTAGTATCTCGTCGCCGTACGGTATATTAGTTAGAATTTCGTCTCTGAGTAGGAGGAACGCGTCCTGGCAAGATACACCCGTGCGAAATCGTATCATGGAGTCCGGGAACCAGCTCCGCCATTCCAGGTATCGCTGCAATCTGTTATGGATAACCCTTTCATAGGGCTTAGCAGGCACGACGTGAGCGACACCGGCCGTAGTGTATCAATCGAGGGATTCTTTTTTGGTTTGGGCATCATGATTATTTTAGCCAATTTCCACTCTGAGGGCAAGTCTCCCTTGGCCCAGCACTCGCTATTGAAAATCTTTGTTATTTTCGCTAGGGCTACCGAATCCATGTTTCAAATCATTGCATTTGTGATCGAGTCTGGGCCCGGTGCCGAGTTTTGAACTGCGGATTGTGCCGCCTCATACACTTCCGCGTACGTTATTTCTTCGTCTAATTTAGGGTTCGCCTCCCCCGCGTATTGTCTCCTCGCGTACGACGATCCGGTGGTAGGCGAGGGTCCTATGTACTTTTTCTGAAGAGCAAGGACTAGATCTTGGTATGTACCCTCGAAGTTGTCTGCTATAATTTGGAGCTTCTTGTTATTCTCAGTACGCGTGCTCATCGGGTCTAGCATGCTTCGTAGTATTCGCCACGTACTGGTCGTTCCCAGAGTTCCTGATAGGGTTCCACAGAACGTCGCCCACTCGTTTTTAGCGAGCTCGTTGCCGTGGCCTTGAGCTTGCTCTGCGAAGAGAGCGATGCGTTGTCTCAGGTGTTTGTTTAGACGTTGTCTTTTCCACCTCTTGGCCAGTCTCCGCCTTTCTTCCCATAGGCTGACCAGGTGAGAATCCATCACCGGCACCTCCGCTGTACGCTCAATGGCTTTAGTGGTGTCTCCGTGTGCTCGTCGAAGGAATTCAGTCCATTCTCGCATGTTGGTCGGGGCTGTATCCGACTCCTCCAGTGCTCTCTGGAGTTCTCTATAACGAGGCCAGTCAGTTAATTTAGTCATTCCTATTGTTCTCCGTATGTCGGGCGTGGAGAGCGCTACTCGGATTATGTCGTGATCGCTTTCCAGGTTTTCGTCAAAGGAAACCCATTGTGCGTCTCTGATGTTAATTGTAAAGGCACGGTCGGGCGCCGTGTCTCTGCTGACGCTGTTACCCGTGCGCGTCGGTTTGCCGATCTGATTGATTGCCCGTAAGCCCAAGGCCGTTGCGGTGCGCTCGAGTAGGAACCCTTTGGGCGACGTTTTCGCGTATCCCCATAGTATGTGGGGTGCATTAAAGTCACTCACTATCACCGACTTATCCCTGGTGCCCGCTAAATCTTTTGTTGCTGAGAGAATGTGGGGTAGGTCGTCCCCTTTCCTTTTGGGAGGACTGTACAGATTTGTGATTAGTGAGTGTGCCTTACATCGTTTCTTTGGCATCACACTGATAACTATCTGGAATTAGTCTCTCCCTCAGTTTGCGGAAGTGTTAATAATTGAGCGTTTATCTACTTGCTTACGAGCCTGGCGACCTTCTAATTTTGAGGACCGCTCAGAGTGTAGTATACCTGCAGTTTGGCCTGCTTGGCCCCGACCTCCTGCAGACATATCACGTCCGTAGCGATTCCGGAGTTTTTGATAAACTGGTGGAACACTGCCGCTTTCCTGGAGAAGGAGCGGCAGTTCCATTGCCATATCTCTAATTGTTCTGAATTTTTTATTCGTTGTGATTTGTTAGCGTGATTAGCCATGTTGCCCACTCTTATTTTAAGCCTTGACGTTTTCGTGTCCAAGCCGTCAGATTCCGTTACGCAGTGGCTTATTTTAGTTTTTGCCGAACCCACTCCTATCGCAATTGCGCGTTTTTTGGTGGGAACAGCCTTCGAGACTGCCTTAAGCTGTTCCGCCACGAATACCTTGTGTTTCTCGAAGTCGTTCGTGCATAGTTGTTGAAATTCCGTTAACCTTTGGGTAACTAACGTAATCATTTCATGCATAAATATTTTCAAGTTTTCCGCGACCATTGTCTGGATCTGCGCTGCCGTTATCTGCGCGTTATTTGAGATTTGGGTTGTCGGAGACTGC